>NC_133948.1:300000-600000 GCF_031877795.1 Strix aluco | reverse complement strand
CTAACAATACGATGGCTCCACAAGACCTGGACACCCGGGTTCAGCAGGATCTTTTCACCTGAAGAGAAGGGGAAGGGCCAGTTCTGCACGGTGACAATCCAGACCTCTCTATCCGCCTGTGGTTTTGCCCTGCAGGGGCCTCAGCATCCATCGGGATTGCAGAGCACTTCTGAGGAGTAATAAAAAAAGCCCCCGGTGTAACACTATACACTACACTGCACATTTTCAGTGCCACCCATGAGAAAGCAGACTGTAACTATCCAGAAGTGTTTGCCTTCCAGAGTTATTTCAAGCAATCATTTTTGTGGGCTTTTTTAAAATTTCATTTTACACAAAAACTTGAGAGTTTTTGTACAAGTTTGTGTAACATCCCATTAATACAGAACTTGTAAGTTACAAAGAACTACACTGAAATATTTAAATTTTCAGCCTTTGCTTCCAGGGAATTGCATATTTGGCTGTAAAAGTCGTGATTTGCAGTCTTCGCTGAACTACTGTGATTCACAAAAAGTGAATCACAAAAGGGAAATTTTGTGACTGAATAAATAGCTATTATGTAACCCATCTAATGAGGAGTATAGTATTTTTCTGTTCTTTGATTGGAAGACTATCGGAAGACGACTGTAAGTAGTCAAAGCCTCACTGGCTATAAATACCCCTTTCGAAAGCAGAATTTGGATTAAGCTCAGTGTTAGTTCGGAGTAAGAGTCAGAAAGAAAACAAACAGATGCCAAGTCTCTTAAGGTATCAACCCAAACGGAAAGTCACAAATGTATATGAACTGATAACTACTTGCTGAGGGAGCCTGAGAACGCATTTTGAATAATGAATCGCAGAACTTCGTGGTCCGTTTCGCAGCAATCTGCAGATGGGTGGGAGGGGGAACCCGCCGAAGCCCTCCGCTCCCTCGCACAGGCAGCGGCCGGCGCGGCGTGTGCCCACTGCACCGGGCTGCCGGGCTCCCGCCGGGGACCGTCCTGGCCCCGCCAGCACATGCGGGGCTCCAACCTGCCAGGTTTCATAAAGAGGAATGGTTTGAATGGGTCACTGCTGTCCTCCCAAAAGTAAAAACTCTGCCAGAACACGAGCTGCCTCTACCCCGGCCCGAACCTCGCTGGGCAGCCGCTGAGATGCACCCGGGCCAGTCGAGCACTAAATCCCCCAGGAGTAAGTGCACAAGGTGATGTTCAAGAGCGTTTACTTGGCAGCTCCTCCCCAACTTTCCAAACAAACTAAGAGATGTGGACTATCTCCTGCATTTGACCCTGCTCACCCAATGGCCAAGGCGGCAGCAATACTCCTCTGACTGCAGTTGTGCAGGTGCAGACCCTTTGAACACAGGCAGGGAAGCAACGTCTGGGTAAAAAAAGCCACTAAAACCCCAAACAGGACACCTGCAATAGGCCAGAGAGATTTTAGTTTCAACCACTGACTCCAAAAACCACATTTTCAGACAGTATCATGGAGACAAGCTCCAGAGTGCTTTTACAGGCATCAGAACTGCTTTGAGACAATAAGGCCTTACGTTTCTCCCTGTATTTCACGTTTTGGGGGTATCCCAAGCACAGAGTCCCTTGAAGAGTAGTTTATCACAAAAACGATGCAAAAGGCTGCTCAGCGCTGCTGCCAAAGGAGATTTTTATTTTGAACATGGAGACTTTGAGTGGTATCAATTCTGTATTGTATTGCTTATACATGGGAACCATTTTACTAACACTATGAAAACACCAAACAATTTATTTAATAAAAGCATTTTTCCCACTGCAACTCAGCAGTGAATAGCTGCTTCAAGCAGGAATCTATTAGCCCTATTCCTACAGTACTGTTTTGTTCTCACCTTCACATTAAAACCCTTTTATTAAAAAGGAAACCATTAAAAAGCATGAATGTATGTTTTGGTTTTCTGTTGCCTGGGACTGGCTGTTTCTGACTACGGCACGTGCGTTGGAAGGGCCGTGACAACCCCAGCACACTCGCCTGTCCCACGAATGCCCGCGCCCAGGGCAGGGCCAGCATCACCCACTGCTGCTCCTGCTCACCCGGGAGAGGCTGCTGGGAGGAAGGAAAAACCCCTCGGCTCTCGCATGGACGAGTGAACGACCCTCGGCTGCCCAGAGCCAGAGCCACCGACCGGCGCCTCTTTGAGATGTAATTGCTCCAAAAGGGAAACAGCGAGGAGGTGCCAACGCTTCAGATGGAGGGGAGTCACCGTCACCAAAGCTGGGCAGGCGAGTGCTCCGCCGGCTGTGCACCGCGTCCCGCTGGGACTCACCCCGGGACAGGCAGCTCTTGCCGCTGCTCCCACCCCAGCGCACAGAGGGACGGGCACGGAGGGACGTGCCATGGGACGTGCCCACCGGCGGGCTTGGCCCCAGGGCAGTGGCAGCACTCCTCCTGGGGACATGGCCGAGCCCGGCACCCCACGCGTCTGCCCCAGCATCCTCCAGCAAACCACGTCTTCTGGGGGCATCTCCACGTCGGTTTCACTGCCACCGCACAGGATTCCTTCCTTTTTTTAGGCATTTATTTACTTTTTAGAGAAAAGGGACATATTAAAAATAATGGATAAAGTCCATGTGTTTTGGGGAGCAGCGGCGTGGCGCTGCCAGGCCATGCCACATTCAGGCTCAGCACCTCTGCTCCAGCTGTGCCACAACAAACTCGTGCCAGGACGACGCAGGAAAAGGCCACCCTGGGCTGGGCCATTCTTCCTTTTGGAGTATTTCTGGCAAAAATGACCCGGTAAGTGACATATTCGTGTCTCCGTTGCGTGGTGGCCACAGGCCGGGTAGCAGAGCCAGTCAGAGCACAGCTGGCGCGCACACCACAGCTCACCCCATCAAAAAGCACAGATCCAGATGTGAAGTCACACGGATGAGAAGTGCCCATGACGTACGTGCTGGGAAGGGATGGAGAGTCAAACTGCAACACTGACCTTGGAACCCAACATCTATTTTCCACAAAGTGCCCAGAGAGCCCACAGTCATTGTTCCAGTGAGACTTAACTAAAGGGGGGGAGCACTGAGGATAAAGACAGATCAATTTTGCTCTAAAATTTTAAATTAAACACTCCTGTTTTGGAAAGAATTTCATTAAGGTGAAAATATAATATAGAAGTCCCCATTTAGGAAGAATGTGCTATTAATTCTTAGCAGTGTATGCGGACGGGAAAATTGCATTTTTATCTAAATGGTTTTTTCTGCATAACCCATTTACAGTATTCTTTTACAGCTCAGTAATGGGAACTTTTCACATTTCTATTTGGGCCAGACCAAGGCAGCCTTCAAGAACATTTCAAATATAACCCCTTAAAACAAATTCCAAGAGAAGCTCCACAAAAGGGAGGAGAAAGGCCAGTACAGCTCATCTTAAAAGACGGTAAGAAAAGGAAAGGAAAAGCACCTCCATCTTAAAAGATGTAAGCCAAATTTTTGAGGGAGAGAGGAAAAAGGATGTGTTTTAGGGTTTTTTTTTCCTAAGGGACAAGAAAAGGTTTGGTCTTCCCCCTCTTCTTCCTTGTGTGAAGCAGAAACAGCTCATCTTCAATGCAGTACACAGTCCCAAACGCATCCACAGAGCAAAATGGTGCCGCGCCGTGAACTGCACAGGGATATTCTGAGCTGCAACAGTTGCTGTTACATACAGTGAAAAAAAAGCAGGCTATGAAAACCTATTTTTATCATCATAAACAAATGCTCATTTCTCACTACAAATAGTTTCATTCCATTTGAAACTGAATATAATCTAAACAATAATTTCAAACAATTGACACTGTGATCCAAGTTTGCCTGATATACTGCCATCAGGCAGCACCAATAAAGTCAAGTAAAAGCAAAAGCAGACTCAGAATTGACTGAACCATGTTTTACCAGGTTTGCCTAATCTAGTACAAATAAAAGCAAACATAAAATTCAAAGTGTTTAAAATTCTTAATTTTATCATCAAATACCTAAAACTCAAGGAACACAAAACAAAATAGTATACTGGCCTTGTGTTTCATAAACAAATCAACTGATTCTCCAAATAATGTAGCAGGGCTCACAAAAGAAGTTAAAGCTGTATGTTTTCTAAGCATTGTGCATTTGACATTCTTCACCTCTTTCCCCCCCCCCCCCGTGTGTTGGCTTTTATTAGCTTACTTCCAAAAATTAGTATAACAAAAAAATTTTCTCTTTCAAAACAGACATTTAGAAGTGCAGCAGCTATGGAAATACAATTGGACAATGAATAATTTTTACTCCCTTTACCTAGCCATACTCCTCATTGCAAAGCAGTAATTACAGGAATCTACTTCTGTTTTAAGCTTTACAGTAAGCTCTTTCCAAATTTAAGGCCAGCAACCAACCCTTCATTATGCTTAATAGGTAGACATAAAAACGTAATTGTATCACAGTCTCTCCAACTGCATGTTTCTCCAGCTCCTGAAGCTCACACTTGACTGATTCAAGGAAGAGATTTTTAATCTATTCTTTTCTGTAACTGAAATATTTCAGCACCACCGGCATAAACCACTCTAGAAAAAACTACACAAGATACAAGACGATTTGGATAATTATTTGGAGCAAAACTCGATGGCTTTGTTACCCCCCCGTTTCCAGCGCGGCGTTTGCCAGCCGGCCGAGCCAGCCCCCCGCACGGCAGCAGCAGCCGGCGCTCGGCGGCGTGGCCGGAGCCCTGGCAGAGCCGGGACCCCCGGGCCCCCCCCGGGCCCCCCCCCCAGGCCCCAAGCACCCAGGGGCCCGACAGCGGCCCACAGGCAGCGGGTCCGCTTCTGCAGTTCCGCTCAGCACCCTGGCAGAGCAAGGAAAACCAGGACGCAGCATGCTAACTCGACCACCTACAGGAGAAATCCCTTTATCGTGGGATCTATAATACTGCTTTGCACGCACCAAGTTTAGAAGTAAAGATAATCCAAACAACCAAGGCTGCCCCCGAGCTCCCTGGAGCTTCTCCTGCGACAGTCGCCCCAGTCCCCCAGCTCTGGAGCCCTCGCAATTCCCACCCGCTCTGCAGACAGCCACAACCAATTAACAGAGGATGGTATGAAACTTCCCATGGCTGGCAAATAACAATAATAATAATAAAAAAGAACCAGAATGAAGAAATGTTTTGCTATTCTCTCTTTTTTTGGTGATGTGCCTATCTGAAAATAGCTAGTATGAGATTTTAATTATACTTGAGACGGTCCTATTTTTTCCTCTGCCTCTAGAACGACAGCGTGGTAGAGCGAGCACGGGGAGTTGGGATGCTAGCTGCTTCTCCCAGCATAAAAAGAACAGCATGTGCCTATATTTAGAGGTAGAGAAGGGAACTACAGCATCCAGGAAAAAAAAAAATCATACTGATTTTATCTTCAAAAAAGCACTTGTGTTTTTGGTTTGTTTAAATGAAGAATGTGTTGCAAGTGTTTGACCCTATATCCAGCAACAATAAAATCTGTTCCATCAAAAAATACCAGCTGCTTTGCACTTTGAATGATAATACTATTTTTAAAGTGTTTCAGAATTATTGTCTCATAGATTGTGGTAATTTCTATTACAATTACTGGGAAATTCCCTTTTTTTTTTTTTAGAATACAAACAATAGGCACATTTATTGCTTCTTGCTTTTAAAACTGTATTTAGTCTGAAATTTGGGCTACTCTTTAGACTAGGCAAAAAAAGTTTTTCAGTCTAACATTTTGGTTCAAATTAAAATTAACAAAACAAGCAAGTCAGGTCAAAAATACCTGCAACATTAGAGGCAAAAAGTTACCTGACTGCCTTACACATCTAAGGGATACCCCATTTCTAACAACATCCCATCAGTCCCACTGTGGGTTTCAGCCACACCAGGGTGCTGTGATGTACCGGACGGCTCAAAGCGCGGGGTCAGGCCGTGGCAGGGGGAGGATCTCCCTCTCCCCTCGCCCGGAGAGAGGAGAAGCCCACCCGTGGTGACGCTTCCATCCCTGGGCGTCTGAAGGAGGTGAAAACCCACCTCGCATCACACTACTTCTACATCATTTTGGTTTCTTTTCCTGCTGCTCAGACTGAGAAATTAATTTAGAAATTCACTCACATGCAGGACCAGAAGTGCCATAACTGAGGGGTTTTTTGTTTTCCCAAGAGAGGAGAAATGCTGCACAGTGAGGGCAGTACTGTCCCCACCAAACACACCGGAGGAAGAAATAATCGACGCAGAAACGAGATTGCCAAGTAGGACAAGACACTCTCAGCTCCTCGTTTCCCCTGCCTACACACACCTCTAACCACCCCAGCCAGGCCGCCGGCCGCACGCCCCATCCCGGCACTGTTCAGTCCCGGCGTGCCAGCCTTGGTTGGGCACCCAAGTGCCCAGACTCGACCCCGGGGTCCCCTCGGCCCTGCCAGCGCGGGACCCCGCTGTGCGTGCCACAGCACCCTCCGCCGAAGCCCCGGCGGCGCCGCAGTCGCCCGGCCACACGGCCGCCCGTTTACCGGGACCGGCGAGCCTCCGGCAGTGGCCGAACGACATCTGGTTTATCTCATTTGGACTGTAAATCTTTAGCAGTGGGAACGTCTCCCAGGTTTCTAAAGCACCGTGTCAATTTATGATGCAATAAATATGATCTTAAATAATAAAAATAATAATAGAGCAGGACCTGAACACAGTCTCTACTGCGATCTAAATCAAACACAAACCCAAGTATCCATAAGTGCGATGGTAATGACTTGACCGACTGTGCCATCTAGCCAGGAGACGGGAACACTCAGGCAGGCAGACGTTCCCTCTCCGCCTGTTTTCACCCGACAGACAATCGGAGCATCACCTCCAGCAGTGGATGGGAGGGAACGCTCAGCCCTGGTCCCCGGGGACCCGGCCCTGCTCGCAATGCGTTCGCATCTGCGTCTCTCAGACATCCTTCATCTACAGCATCCTCTGCTCCACGTGACTGCTCCTACCCAAGACCAAAGGGCTTTAAAATGTCACTATAGGGGAAGATTATACACACTCCCCCCAAAAAAATTAGTGGAAGATTTTTCTAGGAAAGAGAGCCTAAAATTCTGACCAGATAATAACCCCAGCCCAGCCTTCATTTCCTATGTTAATAGATCAATTTACATCTTTCTAGCAAAATGGTTTCAGGCTACATTAAAAAAAAAAAAAAAAGTCATGCCTTTCTTCTTAAACTGCATTTTGGGAGAGTATTAAGAGGAGGAAGGAAGGATATGACTGTTTCCAGGGTTTTTTAGTGTATTTGCTTCACACAGCAAATTAATATTCTCAATTTTAAATCAGAAGTATATTCTTAATTAGGGTATGAAATGTTTTAAAATTTTCTTCACTTTACAAATGGCTGCTTTTTCAATTAACTGTGCTTCCTCAGCCTCAGGATGATCTTTCTATTAGCAATACAAATGCTTTCTAATATTTTGTGAATACTAATTCGCAAAATTAATTAAATGCAGACTTAACTCTGAAAACATATATTTTACCACAAAAAAATGCTGTCTCCCAACTACTGACTGATTACAGGCTTTTCTGTGATCAAGAGTATCAAGTCCTCAAGGGCCAGTGGTCAGAACTGAAGGCAAGAGGGTCAAAAGAAACAAAGGCAGCAACTCAGTTTCCTCATCTCACTTTTTAAATGCTCCAAACGGGGTGGGGGAAGAAAAGATAAATATCCAAAAGTTCAGACAAACTGGCCATTGGAGCGAGGCTGCAGCACCATCCCCAACACAACACCGCACTAGAGAACCAGAGTAGCCCTTCAGAGCTCACACACATGTTGTCTGTGTTTAAACTCAAATAAACTGTATTTATTTTTATGTAAAAAATCTATCAAAGCAGCACTTAAACGTAACCAGATTTCTGCTTACCAAACCAAAAAAAGCATCTTTAGACAAATCTTAAAAGCTAATAAAAATTTAGACGGCGCAGTGTCATGCACTGTGTTTTTATGTTAAAATACTAAACTGACATAAATAGATATCCTAAAATTGAAAACAAACAGACGTAAATTGCACAACTAAAGGCTCCCAGCAGAAGTTAAGCATGCAGATGAGAAACGGCTCATTCTCAGGAGCTTCCTGTGACTGATGCATATGTGCATCCTGGGGAGTGAAATCATAAGATGTGATAAAGCAGTTCTCGTCTAACAGGGGCAAGACAAAACTTGGAAAAACTTTAAAAATGGCCAGCATGGATCAGCCCCAGCCCTACGGACAAGGGATGCACTCTAGGTTTGAGTCAGGTGTCTCGACTGTGCACGAGCCCAGAACACAAATACTCTTGTGATAACGCTTGTACTGTTACAAAAAATGAGAACTCAAGTACAAGGGAGAAGACTGCTTAGAAAAGCAGTAACCACAATATTTTTTGCATCAGTATATAGATGAAAAGCGCAACACAAAGAGGGTACATTTGTAGATCATCAAGTCTTACAGCTTACTACATCAACTCAGGAAAATGCATTCCCTGTGTACATATGCTTTTGTCATTTGCCAGGAGAAGAGCAGAACATGAGGACTTAGAAGAGAGGGTGCTGGGGGGGAGAGGAGAACAAGGGGTGCTGAGGAGGGGAGTAGCAAAGCAGTATCATCTCAGATGTTCTCTTTGAAGTATTAAGAAAGTCAGCTTGTAAAAATTAATGGATTAGACCTCCAGCTGTTCAATTCTCAGCTTTAAATTTAAAAGTTATTTGACTTAGGAACATTGGCACATAATCCATAACATATATTTAAATTTGTAAAAAAAAAAAAAATAGCGTTAAAAAAGGTCACGAATAATTCGTAATGTTTTAACTGCACCAACACAAAAGTGTTTTGCAAAGGAAAAGTAGCTAACTGCAAAAAAAATCAGTGTTTTCACATAAGCTAGTCATGTTATCACTATGTGCAAACCGAGTCTGCCTACAGAAGAGCAAAAAATTCAGATTTACATTTTAAAAGTTGAGAAATCTAACCAAGATCAGGAAAGTCAGGGCAGACCTTGAATTTCCTGGAAGATTCCACAGCTTCACCTATTTAATTTCGATGGGGTTCCCTGCCCTGTGTCCCTCACCCAAGAACTGGTGCCGAGGAAGTGCACGAGCAAGCCATGTTCTAAATATACCTCATGAACGGAAGCTCTCTCTTCTAAAAACAACCCTCAAATAAATGAAACAAGACTAATGCTGTGTTTAAAAAAACCCAACAGATCAATCTTAAAAACGTCCTGCACACTCTAAGGTGTATTTACAGGTGCCAGCTTTGTTCTGCTCCAGGGCTTAGATTTTTTCCGTGGGAAAGCCAGAGCAGTTTGACGGAAAGCGGGCGGCGGGCTGGGCAGCGGCCGCAGCGGCCAGGCGGGTGCCTGGTGCCGTTATCGGTGCCGCCGCGTACCGGGCGCCCCGGCCCGAACACGTGAAGGACGATCTGCTTCACGCTGGCGGCAAAACAGGAAAGGATCCCACTGCCCCCAGTGTGACTGGTCTCGCTATTCTCAGTGTGCTCTAGGAAGTACGTAATCAAACTGTTTATGGTATTTCAGTAAATTTAGCATTAAAAAAGCATATGTGTTAGGCCACCTGAAGATTCATTTTAGAGCCGGCTTTACACTTTCTGTGGATACTCTACTCACACTTGTATTTAATAGAATACACAAGAAACCACAGACTAAAAATGTACAGTAATTTGTCTAGTACTAAAATTTTATATGGCCACATAAAGACATTTTGCTGTACCAAAACCTCTCCCTGGTACAGAACATTGCAGGAGCTGGGAGTCAGCTGTTACAAATAAAAGCAGCCTGTATCCTTTTAGGTTAGACTTTCGTTTAATGCCTTACCCTTTGCTCTATACAAGCAACAACAAACTGTATCTGTAGGTATTGCTGATTAATAATGTTTTTTAGTAAAAAATTATTTGCAGTTTTATGGCTGAGCATTCCACTAGGTCATTGGTAAAAAAAACAGGTATTGCACGTTAAAAATTAAGAGCAGACATGGTGTCAGAATAAATCTATGCTGTCACCTAAGCTCATTTATAAAGTCTAATTCATTTCCTTTTACAGCATATGTAAAGATCTGAAGCACATTCACACACCAAGTTCAAGAAATGTATCCCCCAAAGTCTGTCTCATGCACTCTCTCACACTAAGCGTGCAGAAAAACAAACCAGTTAAAACGAACCTCACAACTAAACGTGCCACTATAAAACAACAGACTTTGGTAAAAAGTCGTCATGACGCAAACCAAATTTGTGATTTGCATTAATTCAAATACAGCTAGACTGTCCACTAAAATGAGCAGAACTGGTAAATCTAAAGACCTAAAATTCATAGACAGACAGAAGGCAGAGTGCCTATGGTAGTTACTGAAATGCCAATAAATTCACACACTTTCTGCATTAAATATCTTCGTGCATTACAGCAGCAATAGCAAATACTATTGAAAACTCTGCCCCTTGCCTTCTCTAATATTTGCCATAAAGGTCTACAAACACACTGCTGCAGAATGTTTATAAAACAAAGGAAAACATTTCTAAACAGGACCATTTACTGCTAGAAAATATTAAAAATGATAGTCGGTCAAAGTAAACAATAGAGTATTACTGTCATTCACATGAAGCCAAGTCAAGCAGGGGCAACCTCTCGATTTATTTTTTTTGAACAGGTCAAAAGAGTTTAAAAGATCACGTTAAACCCAAATGCACACTGAACTCTCTCCTACGATATGCAACGGGAGTATTCTTTCCTCATAAATCTGCATGCTAATCCAGATCATTTATTAAAGATGTGTATTTCATATCTGTGGAGTGTATCACGTAACTTCTTGGCAAAGGCAATAGCATTTTTTTCAGTAACTGTTAAAATTCCTTGTGTAAGTTTAAACATCCCTTTCAAGCAAACAAAGCAGCATGGGGAATCACAGCTCCATTGCTGCAAGTGCGCTGAGCTTCATCAGTGAACTCATTTCCAGCAAGCCTTACGACAGTACAAGCCCCTTCCAAATCACATATTGCTTTCAACGATATGTAAGTGTTTGAAATACCTCACAAGAGGTCTGACAAACTCTGTCTCAGTAAACAAACCTAGTCCCTTGGTAAAGCCTCTAAAAGAATTTAGCAGTATTTAAAATAAAAGCACGCAGCAGAGCATACTAGGAAAAGAAAGAAAACAAAGGCTCCTAGCCGCATCTGGACCAAATTTGACCTTTGTTAATGTATTTGGTAGTAATTTGCAGATGTTACATACTGCTTCATCAAGAGTTTTGGCCTGCTGGCTAATTCAAATGATAGGTTCAGTGTTACGATGAAATATTAACAAAAACTCAAAGATGAAAACTAACTGTGCTGCACTACACGTGCCCATCAGCTTGGACAGACGAGCCCAACGGCCACCAAGCAACTGAATATGTTCTCATTTTTTTCCAGCCAGCACCTGCATGGTTCTAGGTTACATATTGATGTCTTCACCTGACATCTCCAGTATGGGACCTTCAAAATCTGAATTAAAAACTAAAAACAAAACCCCACCAGCACTTAATTACTGGGTTTCTAGAGAATACTAATCAACATTTCACTGAAGGGGAAATTGTTCTGGCTCAGTCAAACCAGGCAAAGCAAAACCCCATTAAACTGGCCCTGGGTTTTTAAGTGAATTTGATCTGGTTATTCTTTGTTAGCTAGAGCTGCAGTGTTGGAAGCCAACACGACCTCTCTAGGCTCAGTATTACTGTATCTCCCTCCCAGCTCTAGCTGCATGGCAGGGGAAAACATTAAATTCTAGAAAACATTTTTGGGGAAAAAACCAAACTCTCAGTTGCTTCACATGAAACACAATAGTACAAGATGTACAATGTATCAGAGAAAACTCGTTACGGAAAATCGCGTTACAGCGACGAGCAACGTCCAGCCAGCATTAATAATGTTAAATTCAGAAACAAAATGAGAACACATGCACAGAACTGGCTGAAGGCTATCGCTGAAGGCTGTGGGTGTGTACGTGTACAGCACAGGTGCCTGAAAGAACGTTATCTGCTCCCATCTACCTTTAAAACTCAGCTCACACCGACCGCTAGGTACTAGCAAATCATTTTAATGCCATTATGAAAAAAAAAAGAGATGAGCTATAAGGAATCGGACCAGCTATTAAAACAACTCAAACAAGTTGTTTCCCCCAGTAATCTGGGCAATAACAGAGTATTGGAAAAGTTCCCGATTCCGCTGCGTTTTGGGGAGCCTGTCCCTTCCGAAGCTGCCCCTCCACGGCCGGCAGCGGAGCTGGAGCCTCCGGTCCCGGCATGGGCTCCGCGGCGCGGGAGGGGGCAGCGGGAGGGCGGCCGCCACGCTGAGGGAGAACGGGCCCCCGACACCCGCCACCCCCCCTCCGCCCTGCCCGGAGCCTGCGGCGCCGCGGGTGCGGATCACGGCGGTGCCACAATGGGAATAAATCACCCAACGCCTCCCTCCCATCGCGGCAGGTGTAATTAAGAAGCCCACCAGCAACGCCTGTGTGTCGGTGGGGGAACTTGGGTCTAATGGCTAATCTCCCTCTCAATAACACCGCGCAGCGCTGCGAAATGGTGAACACTCCCCTGGCGCAGCGTTAAGCACATTTAGGAACTGCTTGAAATTTGGAGGAGCGCTGCCTGAAGCCTGCGCGTTCACCCTGCACGCGTCCACCGGGGAACTGCCCCAACAAACACCACGGATGCAAATCCCAGTCGGCTAAACGGTTTAAAATCTCAGTCACTGGATAAATAAAGCCTTTTCTTAAACACAGTTTCAAACATTCGGGGGTATGGCAATGTGAAGTTAAATTATTTCTACTAACTGAGGAGAACAGCTTGTTTTGTCTCACCTATTGTATCTTTATCACTTCCAACAACAGTTAAAGTAAATTCTCTGCTGGTCTATATGAATTTCCTCATCCAAAGAACCAGCCCATTCAAACCCTTCAAGTGACTAAAGTGTGAAACAAAATGAGTGCCTCTATGCATTGTTGTAAAACTGGTTTGCTATTTTATGTTAAGCCTCTGAAATACTAAAACATATCCTTATATAGGAACGCTGATTAAATGGTTTTCCTTCCAAGTGATGAACTGTTTTAACAGCAACATTGTGGTTATCACGACCAGAAAGCAATGACTTATTTCACTAGATGTTACTAAGAATAGCGGTGATCAAAGTCAACGTAGGAGTGCTGTTAAAGACGTTAAAGAAAGCATCGCTCCATATGACACATATACACAAAATATACATAATTTTAAACCAAACTACACTTTTAATAAATGTGCTGTTCCGGATTAAATCACTGCTCAGGATTTTTTTTTTTTTTTGATCCATGAAATTAAGATCTAAGGAATAAGTAACTCTTTTATAACCGATTTCTAAATACAGCACGGTGTGTGGATCTGCGTATCTGTATGCGTGTGTGTGTGTGAGAGTGCACGCAGAACGGGGGGTGCGTGTGTGTTGTGAGAGAACGTATATATGTGTTCGAGTCTGCCAAGGTAGAAGTGACAGGAACTGTGATTTGTGCTAACTAGCTATTGATCCAGTCAGATCTAGATGTTGTGTACAAGAAACAATAAAAGAGAAGGGGCCAGGAAGGATGCTGTGTGCAACTCCATTTAAAAATGGAAAAGAAGGGCCCCAAACAAACCAATTTATGTCCTTGCCTGGGTGAAGCATGGAGAATGCTGATGGGCTTCATAGAGTCTGCTGTGCATGCTAAACACTCCCGCTTGAAATGAGAGTCTCCTGCGCTGGGCATTAAACATGAACAAAGAGACAAACCGTGGGGGCTAGGATTCACGCTTCAGAAAGCCAAAGCTGGAAAGCCAACCAGAACTGGGGGTAGGAAATTGCTCAGTTTTCAAACCAGCTCCCTTTTGATTCTCCCAACACCTTTCTTCGTGAAATTACAAAATGCAGAGGACTGTAAAAAGTCAGTCTGTACCACCAGATGTACTGAAACCGATTTCAAACTAGCTAGCGGTACCAAAACATCAACTTTCCTAGGCACAAATAATGAGTTTATATTGCATAAATTACACACGTGTACTTATAGCACATCAAAAAATTGCCTGCGTGCATTCATACGGCAGGTACCTGCACGTGCATCTATTGTAATATTCGCACACAGGGTCAGGCAGTTTGGAAAATACGCTTTTGATAAGATAAAATAGAAACCAATTGAATCTATAATCATCTTTATCTTAAACAGCTTTTATAATAGAGGGCTTTCCATTAAAATATTTTTTCCTGAGCTTGGGGAATTATGATGCCCTCTAGACACGGGGAAGGATCAAGAATGACAACTAATGTCGAAATTAAACATCTGTCAACTAAGCGAGTTTTACACCAGTAGACCCAGAGCCTTATTTTAAACTGACTTTCTATTAAAGGAAAAAAAAACACGTTAAGAGCCTTTCAGTTCAGTATTGCACTGCTGGTAGGGAAACACCTGGAATCGGGGGGACAGCCCCGCTAACAAACGCATTTTCAACGTTAAATCTCTGTAACAGTTTGGGCGAAATGCCTGGCAGGATCGGCCGGCACGGGGCTCTGCGGGAGCCCCCTCCTCGGCACCCCACGCCCGGCAGCCCCCCTCCACGGCACCCCAGGGCCCAGAGACCGGCTGGGGCTCCGCCGGGAGCCCCCTGCTCAGCACCTCGAGAGCCCTCGGGGGGCCGCTCGCGGGAGGCGCGATGGGGACGGGGCACAGACCGCCGCGGGGCCGCCGTCAGCCGCCGCTCCCTCCCCGCCGCTGGCCGCGCCGGCAGAGCCACCCGGCATCCCGCAGCCCCAGCCCGGTGCGGGCAGGCAACCGGCACCCACCGAGGTCACCACCAGCGGCGGAGAGGGTCCGGGGCCAGCGTGTGCCCGGCGTCCCCTTCCCCGAGCAGCCCGCTCCCCCCCCGCCGTGGGCCAGCACCCGCGCGGGACGACCGATACCTTCTTTGCTGGGGTTCAGGGGCTTGGGCTTCTCCCAGGGCGCCATGGGCTTGTCCTCCTCCTGCCCCTCCATCAGGGCCTTCTCGCCGGGCAGGTACCAGGTGGAGTTGTGCTCCGCCATCAGGGAGTCCAGGTCGATGGTGCTCATGGCGCCCTTGACGCCCTCCGAGCAGCAGCTGCCCAGGTCGCTGTCCCCGTTCTGCCCCGCGCACTCCCCCTTCTTGCTCTTCAGCCCCAAGGGCTGGTCTTCCGAGATGCTGAACTGCTGCCGCTGGAGCTGGATCTGCGCCTGCAGGATCTCCAGGGGGTGGATCTCGTCCTGGGCCGAGGTGCTGGTGGGGGTCCGCACCTGCTCCATGCTCGGCGTGCCGGGGTGGGCGCCCGCCGTGGTGCTCAGCCCGTAGCTGTCGGGGGTCGAGGTAGACGTACTGAGGAGGCCGAGGGCCAGGGGCTTCTGTCCGTTGAGAAGTGCGTGCTCCCCGCGGGGCAGCTTGGGCGAGCCGCCCAGCAGCGGGCTGCGGGTGGGCTTGGAGGCGGCGTTGTCGGAGCTGGAGGACACCTCGTCCTCGTTGCCGTAGCTGGTGCTGACCTCGTCGGGAAAGTCCACGTGCGGGGAGCTGCCGTCTGACTTGGTCACGCTCTGGATGCCGCTGTCCAGGGAGGACATCAGGTCGGGCTGCTCCCCCAGCAGCAGCTCGCCGCCCTTGCCCCAGGAGGGCGAGGTCAGGGGCTTGTCGTGGGGGGTGCCCCCGCCGCGCTCCGCGCCCGCGGCCCCCGGTGGGCCCCCCGCCGCCGCCGGCCCCGCCGGCTGCCCCGGGCTGACGCCGGCCCCACCACCCTCCGTGGCCGAGAACTTCTCGAAGAAGTTGCCGGGGCTGACGTGCCCGCTGTCCCGTTTCCGGCGGCCCCGCCCCCGCCCGCCGCCCGCCTTCCCCTCGCCGCCAGCCGCCGGCTCCAGCGCGAAGCCGGGCGAGAGGCTGCTCTCGGCGGGCAGCAGTGGGGCAGCACCCACCGCCTTGCCCGTGCCGCCCCCGCCCGCCGGCGGCCCTGCCGGGAAGTAGTCCGGGGCGGTGGGCGGCGGCGGGTCGGGCTCGGCCTGGCTGAGCTTGCGCTTGGCCTCGGCCGGGCTCTTCTTGTTGAAGGTGACGTTGAGGTTGGGGGCGCCCAGGCTGGCGATCATGTTCTGGCAGGCGGTGGAGAGCGCGGCCAGGCAGCTCTGCCCGAAGACGTTGTCCTTGCTGGCCGGCTTGCTGAAGGAGCCCAGCGAGAGGGCGCCCAGCTTGCTGGTGGCGGGCCGCGGCGGCGGCGGCGGGGGGAACTCGGGCGGGGGTGGCGGGTAGGCCCCCGGCGAAGCGCTGAGGGTGGGCGCAGCCCCGTGGGCCGCCGGCTGCCGCGCCGCCGCCGCGAAGGGGAAGCCGGACTGGGCGGCAAAGTCGGCGGGGCCGCGGCGCTCGGCGGGGGCGGTGGGCAGCGCCACGCCGCCGCCCGGAGACTGCAGCTGCGAGAGGCCGCCCATGGCAGGGGCAAAGGGCGGGTGGACGCCCGGCGAGGGCAAGGCCTGCGCCGGCCCCTCACCCGCCATCCGCAGCGGCTCCTGCAGCCCCAGCCCGCCGGCGCCCGGCCGGAACAGCACAGCGGCACCGCCCGGCTGCAGGCCCAGCTCGTGGGGGGCCGCCTCGGCCGGCAGCCCCGGGGCCGCCATGCGCCGCGGCAGCAGCTCCCCGGGCGGCGGCGGCCCCGCGAACCAGGCGCCGTCGGGGGCCAGGTGCGACGCCGGCGGGTCGAAGCCGCGGCCACCGCCGCCGCCGGCCTCCCGCTCGAAGGCGGGCGGGGGCAGGCCGCCGGGCGGGCCCACCTCGCCGTGGTGCCCCAGCTGCTGCAGGCTGGGCGGCCGCAGGCGCTGCTGGCTGCGCGAGGCCATCTGCTTCATCACCAGGGCCGCGTTCTGGCGCTGCGCCAGCGCCGGGTGCTCGGGACCGCCGTGTGGCAGCGGCCCCCCGAAGGCCTCGGGCGCCGGCGGGGTGAACTCGCCTGGCAGGCCGGGGTAGGCCGTCGGGGAGAGGTGGCTCTCCATGGCAGGGCCGTGCATGCCGCCGCCCCAGGAGGCGCAGCGCTCGACGCCGGGGTTGCCGGGGAAGTCGAACCGTGGCCTCTTGGCGACGCTCACGTAGGGGGCATCGAAGTGCTGCAGTCTTTGATTTGGTGGCTGTTGCGGAGGAGGGTGCTGCATATTAAACACGGGGTCGGTGTAGGGATGCATATTCCTGTTCTCCAGTCTGTGAATAGGGTATTCAAACTGTGCATGCTGGTTCTGCATTATGGGCCCATTGTCCTGCAGGTTGGGGTTGGGAGCGTTGGCTTCTGTTTGCTGTTGCCTAGGGATGGCTGGCGGGCAGGAGTTCTGTCTGGCCAGCAAGCCCGGCGGCTGCTGCGGCGGTTGCGGCGGCTGCTGCTGCATCAGCGGGTGCCTGGCGCTGGCCCCCGGCTCCAGGCCGGCCGACATCTTCCGCGCTCCCCCGAAGCGCTCGAAGAAGACCCCGTGCTGCTGCGGCGGCGGGTGCGCCTTGGCCACGGCCATGCCCGGCGCCCGGGCCAGGGCGGGGGCCCCCGCGAAGCTGCCGCCCGCCGGCACCTGCCGCCCGCCGCCGTAGTGCGGCAGCTGCCCCTCGGGCTCCGACGGCGAGAAGACGGGCAGCTCGAAGTGGCCGGCGGCGGGGCCGTCGCCGGAGTAATTGTATTCCAGCGAGTCCACGCCGCCCTGCGCGGGCAGCCGCCGCTGCTCCAGGCCGTGGGGCTCGGAGGAGCCGGCGGCCGGCAGCCCGTGGAAGGAGGCGGCGCGGTTCGGGGACTGGTCGAGGGGCAGGCAGGGCGCCGGCACGGCGTGGCCGGAGGCGCCGGCGCTGTGGTGCTGGAAGTCGGGCAGGTTGCCGGGGCGCTGCTGCCCGAAGCCCTCGCCGCCCTGGCTCTCGGCCATGTGCTCGTAGCCGTCGGCGAACGCCGTCTGCCCGCCCAGCGCGCCGCCGTAGCCCAGCAGCCGGCCGCCGTGCACGCAGGAGGCGCCGGGGTCGGGCCCGAAGTTGCCGCCGAAGGGCGGGGGGTGCTGGTGGGGGTGGTGGGCGCCGCCGGGGCCGCCGTGCGGCTGCTGCCCGCCGAAGAAGCCGTGCACCGGCGGCTGCATGCCGGCGCCGTGCAGCTCGGCGGGGCTGCGGCCCGGGAAGCCGTAGGCGTCCCCGGCCAGGCTCATGTTCATGCCCAGGAGCGGCGGCTCGCCCAGCGCGCCCAGGGCCGGGTCCACGGCCGCCGGGCCGCCGCCGGGGAAGGCCGGCGCCTTGAAGTGCGCGCTCATGCTGAGTCCGGGCTGGCCGAAGCCCCGCTCCGCCTGCCCGCCGCTCCGGCTGCTGCTCTGCGGCTCGAACTGCTCCAGCGCGAACATCCTGCGCGGCTCCTCAGAAGGGCATGGCCGCCGCTCCGCGCCCGCTCCGCCGCCCCGCTCCGCGCCCGCTCACATCCCGCCGCTCGCCGCTGGCTCCGGCCGCCCGCCCGCGCTCACCCCGGCGGCTCCGCCGCTCGCTGCTGCCCGAGAGCCGACGGGGCGGCGGGCCGCCGCTCATAGGCTCCGGCGCCCGGGAACTGCGCGCCGCATCGCCGGCCCGCCGTGCAGCTGCCCGCGGCTCGCAGGGCTCCGGCGGCGGGGCCGGGGCCGGGGCGGGCGGCGGGGCCGGCGCTGCGTGCGGGCGCTGGGAGGGCTGCGCCGCGCTCCCTGCGCGCTCCCTCGCTCTCACCCGGCGCTGGCGGAGCAGCAACAAGTTTTGCATTTCAGCGATGAATTTCAGCCATCGGGGCTGCGCCAATGAGCGCGGCGCGGCCCGGGGCGGGGCTCGCCGTTAAGGTGGCTCCGCCGCGCCGCCCGGCCCCGCCCGCCCCGCGGATGGCTCCGCGCCCCGCCAGCCTGCGCGGGGACCCGGGGCGGGGATGGGGGGGACGGGACACACACACACGGCAGCGGGGCTGAACCGACCGGCGGGACCGGCGGCCCGTCCCGCAGTCCGGGGCCGCCGGGGAGAAGCCTCCCCCCCCCCCCCCGACAGCCGCGGGGCTGGGAGAAGGGGCGGCGCTGCCCGGTGAGCCCCGAGCCGGTCCCCGGGCAGCGCGCCCCGTCGGGCCGTCAGCCGGAGCCGCGCAGCCCCGCCCGGGCGTTAGCGGGAGCGGGGGTGTCGGAGCCCGGTCGCCCCGGAGGGAAAAAAAACCGTCCGTCAGGTCCGGGGCGGGGGGGGGGGGAGAGAAAGCGGCCGGCGGGATGAGGCGCTTCAGGTGCTCACGGCTTGCGCGTGTCGATAGTTTAAAAAAAATAAAAATGAAAATTGCTCCCACCAAAAAAAATGAGATCTATAAATAAGCGGCCGAGAAGTATTTGTATATGGCAGGAGAGTTTTAAAGGGATTTTTTTCTGCAGGATCAGGATGCTGCGCTGTGATTAAATATTGATTTTGTGTAATTAGTTTTCATGTGAACTATCCTCCTTGCTGATGGCTTGGAGATTTCAGAACTGGAGAAGAAATGGAATTGGACATGGAAATTATTACTTAGCAAAGTGACAAGGGGGGGCGCGGGGTGCGGGGCTGGCACCGGGGCAGAAAATGAAGTACGCGCGGCCCCAGAGCGGCACAAAGGAATAAAGGGAAAGTCCCGCTCGTTCGCGACGGGAACGGAGGCGAGGGGAAGGGGGGGGGAGCCGCCGGCCCCTGCGTCCCGCAGAGCGGCCCCGGCCCGGCCCCACCGGCCAAGGCCCCGCACCCCGCCGAGGCCCCGGGGCTCCCCCCTCCCAACCCCCGGCCGCCCCCCGCCCCCCTCTGCGCCTGCGTGCGCGCCGTCGGAGCCGGCTCTTCCGAACGGACACAGCGCCCCCTGGCGCCCGCCCCGCCGCCCCGGCCCGGCTAAGCCCGGCCTGGCTCAGCCCAGCTCAGCGCGGCCGCAACCCCCCAACCCGCGCCGCATCCCCCCCGGGGCGCCCCGATGGCGGGCGGCCCGGCCCGGTTGGGTGGACCCCGCCGAGGAAGGACGGGGCCGGGTCCCGGGGTGGGGGGGCGGCGGGCTCGGCTGAGCCACCGGGACCGCCTGCCCGGTGCCGTCCCGGGACACCGGCGCCGCGGTTCTCCCCCCACACACCGCGGTGACCCTCCCCGGCCCGTCCTGCCGCGGCCCGGGGGCCGCGGGCGGGCAGCCCCCCCACCCCGGGGTACCACCCGACCCGGTTCTGGGGGAGCCCGGGGTGCCGGGTCAGCCCCACCGGGCCTCGGGAGAGTCCCCCCCCAGGGCCCCCTCCCGCCGCGGGGCTGCACGCGCCTGGGCAGGACGGTCACTAAGGTGATTAACGCGATTAACGCCACCCAGGTGTTGCCCAGGTGCTGGGTTCTCGGGGCGGGGGCGGGGCCGCTCTGGCGTCGGGGCTCACTCCAGTGCTGCAGGCTGCCTGGGGGGGCGGGGGAACCCGAGGGCTCGCCTGCCCCCGGCCTGTCCCAGCTCCCCTAGACCCGCTCGTTCCACACTCAACCCACCTCTTGACTCCCACGGGAGCCAGACCCCAGCCCAGCAGAGAAACGGGAGCCTGGCACACACGAGGCCCCTTTGCTGCGCCGTGCCCCGGGGAATGCGCCCGGAACGTTCCCTCGGCGCCTCGTGCCTCCCCCTGCTCCGGCCGGGGTCAGGCGAGGGGTGCTCACAGCGCAGGAGGCTGGGGGTGCCGGTGTGGGCCGGCCTTCACTTACTACCCAGTAGTTTTCTGGCCAAAATGGCATCTGATTTAAAAACTGCATTATTTTTAATAGAGGAAGAAAGCTGGATGCATTTTAAGAGTGCCAATGAAAACGGTAAGTGCAACAGAACAAGTGAGAGCACCATAAACCAACACAATATCGGCATCTTAACGCCCATCCTGCCAGTACAGAACCGCACAATAAGGTCTGAGGCTCTCTGGCTGGTCAGGCCTGTCACAGCCACCTCCTGTAACGCTGGCTTCCACGGAAGAGACCAAATGTTTCAGAAAAGACAGCTTTTTACTGATTTAGATTTACCTTTCATTTCCTAGAAGATTCAGAATCCATTTGTTCCTCAAGCAGGACACGCGCGGTCTCTCTGGAAGAGCAGAACGATGCTGTGCAGGGGGATACGATTAGAGGGATGGAGACTTCCTTGGGCTGACCACCCCGAGCGCTTCTGGGCAAGCGTTATCCTCCTCTGCCCCCTGTTCAGGAGCCACAGGGGTCCCTGCCGGGGCCAGCGCGAGCCTCGCCGCCACACCCTGCTCGCCCCTTCCCCGGACGGCCTCGCCAGGCGGCTTTCCTGCTCCCCGCACCTGGCCGAGGCATCGCTGCCTTCCCGGAGCAAATCTCAAGACTGAAAGTTTCAGCCTGGTAACGCGCCGGCAGCGCTGCCCGGAGCCAGCTGCAGCTCGGGAGAGGTATGTGGCTGGCCATGGCAGATATGGAAATAATACCAGCCTAAATATTTTGACAGTAAAAGCAGCGAGTTGACTGAAAGGGTAAGGTCCCTTCCCAGCTGCCGTGTTCTCCAGGCTTGTAGTGTAAACGTTCGCTGGTTGTTGGGTGTCAGAAGGTGGCTCAACCCTGGTTTCTAACCGGGGATGTGTTCTGGGCTAAACAGGCCCTGGGGCTGCCAACCTGCCGTGCCCACCCCCCCCACCCCCCCCGGCTTCCCAGGGCGATGCTGGGGAGCGCTGCTGGGAGGGTGCCCCGGACTGCGACCAGCGCCGTCGGGAGCACCTCGGTCGCAAGGGTGACAGTCACCCAGCCAGGTAGGAGGAAGCCTCTCTCGAATTGTACCGAGTAGTGAAAAATGTATTTTATAAAACATATTTTTACTTTCAGTCTTTGGGTTTTGGTCATCTTGGGGGAAGCAGGGAAAGGCATTATTTAAATAGTTGTAGCTGAAGGGAATTATTTTCTAAATTAACAATAGTAATTGCTCCTGCCAAATCCAAAGTTGAGGGGATTCATTTATTTCGACTCTCAGGACAATAGCACAATTTTGGGTTTCATATTGCAAGCTCTGAAAACCAAATGGTGGGGCTGATGTTTTTAAAAAAATAATTCAAACAACATCAATTCATCAGACTTGAATTCAGCTCTTTCCACTGTGCCAGTTCAACTTGCACTGAGAAAAGTTGCTGCTCAGCAAAAAAAAAAAATTCCTTTTTAACAAAATGAATGCATCATACATAAAACATCACGAACCATACAATTAGTAAGCAAATGTAAGAGTTCAGCTCAGTTCATAATTATTCAGCAAACCTATTCAGAATGATTTTTTTTCTCCCTGCAGCAATCAACTGTGTGGGCTCATTACCACTGAGCATCTAACGAAGAAAACCACCACATAAACTGTACAAAACAAGCCCGTATGCTAGAAAAACTCCAGCCCAGCTAGCCATTAGCAAGAAGCCTTTTAAACCCTTCCATCGAGCAAAACCACATCTCTCTTTTCTGTGGTGTTTGTACCCCCAGCTCTATAAAGAAGCCATTTCATTAGTATGTCAGGCTTCAGGTGTATAAATTGTAGCTACTAAATAACCTCTACAGTGTTTGGTAGTGCAGCCATCTGGAACAATACAAAAAAGCATTTGGTTGCTGCTACACGTTGCGTACCAGGCAAAGTGATGAGTCCTGTCTCTGGAGCACGGGCTCCCAACAGTTACTTTGCAAAAAAGCTGATAGGTTTTTCTTGGCAGTGATTTCCGCTCCTAACAGGGATATTCAATGAAAGGAATTTGAATATTTTGAAGGACAGGTCTCTAAGTCTGGTGGTTGACATTATTGGGAAGGTTTTCAACGTTCCTGCCTGGAACAGTCAGGGAAGCTCCTGCACCCGCTCCCGCTCAAAATTGCAGCGAACACGGTGACTGGACCGACTCAGGCAAATCTGTAAAATCATGAGATGAGCCTGACAGGTCAGCGAACGCGGAGCAGGATCGCGGGGAAGGCATTCCTCCAGCGATGATGTTTATTTGTGTGCACCTGCTCCAGTTCCTCAGAACGGTACGGAGTTTTGGGTGCGGAAGTGCCCTTTTCTGGCAGGGCCCTGCGAGGCGGGGGCTGTGCCCACTGTGGCCAGACGGGGGGCTGGCGCCGGGGACCCCCTCACCGCCGGCCCCAAGCCGGGCGGCACCGGGGATCGCGCTGCACGGCGGCCTGGAGCACTGCCCGGGGATCCGACCTCCTCTGCCGCTTCTTGTCCTTCCCTGCTTGAGTGTCTGGAGGTGAGACACTGAGACCGAAGACAGTTTCATCTGTAAAACCTGATTTGCATTCAGAATTTCTGAAAAGTTCGCCTTACCGATGTAAATATTTCATGCTTAGCTTTGCCGACAATGTTGTTTTCTGGAAAGTTTGAACCAAATTCCTTCAGACACTTGACTGCTTCCCATTTTAAAAAATGCATAACTGAATAATAAGAGTTAAGGGACTAAAACTGTTCCAGTCATTTCCCGCAGAGATCGGCAGCGATTTCGGAACTCAGCCCTTCACAAGGATTTTCCTGTTTGTTTCTCCTGCAAGGTTGGTTGGCTGGTTTAGTTTCTTTGCATCTCTGCAACCTTAAGCTGTATTTTTTTGTTTGGTTGTTTTTTCAGGTACCTCAGTATGGATCATGATATTTTCACAATACCGGTATGTTCTTCCACTGCTGCAAACAGCTTTTTTGCACCAATTAAGTATATTGGGTCCCATTTATGTCAGTTAGGTGAAAAGCTTTACAGCATACAGGGCACTCAGGTGTACACGTTGAACACATTTAAATTTTTCCAATTCAGATCACTAAAAACCAGGATAGTGCTAAAATTATACAACACTGAGATTGTACGGTTAGTGAAAATGCTAGGAAATGCTAAAGCACATTTTCCTGCCCAGGATAACTGTACTACAGTATACCTCTTGGGCTTTTTTTTCCCCTTCAAATTCACATCTCTAAAACATAAACCGTAGGGTTACACGTTTGACTGGGGGTGGGGGGAAGAAAAAAGAAATTAGGTCATCTATACAGCACAAAAGAATTAGTTTGGCTGCAGGAACAGTAAAAGTTTTATATTTCCTAAAATAACTCAGTGAAACATAAATAAAAAATAGTACCTCTCTATATGGATAATCGGTATTTAACTCTCCTCAGTATTTTATGATGGAGTTTGTATGATTGACTTTGTTCTGTTGTTTTCTTAAACTTGGACCAGGTGGGAATTTGTGTAAGCTTGGTGGAGCAGGACCGATCTTTGAGCATCTGGAAAGTCCAGCTCACTGTGGGTGATGCCAGCAAACCACTAACGTTAATTCATTTTTCATCATCTTATAAATTGAACTATTGTGAACCAGAGGCTATTTTGTAAAGTCCCGATGACTTAATTTTCCCTAAGTGTTAGCTTCACGAGAGGGTTCACCTCACTGCTTCCTCCTCACATCCTGCAATCCCGTGACGTTTCACACGCTGCATGTGCAAGTCCTTCCCCTCTGCACTTGCAAGACAGCGTCTGTCTGCCCAGGCAGAGCGGGGCTGCGCCGTCGGATGCGGGTTTAGATGTCGCTGCTGCTCAGGAGCTCACCCAGCATGGACCAGACCGGCCTCTCCTGGAGAACCTCCCACGGGCCCGCACATCTGAGCATCCCCCACTGTTCCCTGGTGCCTAACGCCTGCTGAACGCTGCCCCTACGATCCCACCGCCAACCCGCGGGGTTTTGGGTAACGCTCTTGTTCCTGCTGCCCCCCGCGTAAGGGTGCCAACCCCCTGCTCTGGGCTGAAGAGCAAACTGCACGTCCTGCGGGTGAGAGGAATGGTCGAGGACGTGGCGCCCAGAATTCAAAGCCACCAGGCAAATAAAGATGCTCCTGCATTTATTATTTCTCATGCTACTTCACAAGATTTTACAGAACAACTCATGTTTCTGAGCCATTGGTGAACCTTGGCCTGTAGCCCTGATTTGTCCTGTTCAAGACAAGAAGTGCCTCCGCCCGCAGGAACCGGCGAGGAGCCGTCCCAAGGGCCGCGAGCGCTCGGTGCGGCGGCAGCGCTGACCGGCCGCCAGCCCCGGGAGGCCGGAGCAGGGGGACCCGGTGCTGCGGGAGGTGCCCGGGCAGCCCCTGGCCGGGGCTCCCAGCTCTGCCTGGGCCTTCACGCGGCGCTGGATTTCAGCCACACCATGTAAAGCATTATTTGCTTTTTCAACAGGAACCACTCAGGCGCACCGACGATGGGTACGCGCAGCAGCCCCGGCCACCCCTGCGCCGCGCCGGCCGCCGCCTCCCCTGTGAGCAGCAAACCCTCCCCAGCTCCCCGCCACGGGCACAAAGGGTTAAAAATCTCCTGCCGTCCATAACCATCCTTCTCCAAGATCACATGGTCCCTCGCATCTCCTACAAAAGGCCTGATTTAATCCCAGTTGCAGACGACTCACATTGTACTCGCAGACTTCTAGCGATGTCAGGCTATCGGGTTTCCAACTAATATCCAAGGCACAGCCCAAGCATAGAGCAGGAACAAAGACTTCTTTGTTGCTGAAAAAAAAATCCCCTGAAGATATTAGCAGTGCTGTAGAGTTCAAACTGTTAAATGATTCAAATATTATTTAATGAATACATTTGAAATGAGGTCTCACAACCCAGAACACTTTTTAGATCATCATTTACAAAGAGCCCGCCTCTTCGTTTACTTCTTTATGAAGCCGCTGCTTTCAGGTTTTAATTATAGCCATTCTGCTTCCAGGCTTTTCCAGGGACTTCACTTGTTGGCGTAGCTCAGTTCTTTTTATGATATGGTTTAGCTGGTGACTACTGGATCTTTCACAAGTCCTTATAGGCACGTTCCCTTAATTTACCCTGGACTGCATTTCTGTGGCGTAAGAAACAAGGGAGACAGAGAGCCCACTGCAAAAGAAGCCACAGCATTAGGTATTGTTCTAGAGGGTGCTAAAACCAAGCTTTTAAAATTAGGAAATTTGTTAAATTAGTGTATCAGGATTTTAACTGGGATTGGAGAAGCACTGCAAAGTCAAAATTCAACAAATACCTTGAATTTCTTTTTCAGGTCTTGGCTATGCAATTCTAAACCAGAAAGCCATATAATTTTAGAGAGAAAAATTAAAGAAACTGATTAGATGGGGTACTAGAAAGAAACATGTCCCCAACCTGAGGAAATAAAGTTTTAAAGTTAAATCTGAGTTTACTGTGCTTATAGCAATAAGAAATCCACGGCTGCTCTGAAGCATGGAGGGCAGATATCTGGCCTAAGGGGTAACACTAGGACCGCGCAGGTGCACGCCGAGATTCGCGTTTTGAAAAAATACATCATATCTGGGAAAAATGGGGGAACAGAGCAACAAAGCTGAGTAAGTGCAAGAACAACTATCAAAACAAGTAGAACATGTACCAGAAAATAAGGCATAGGGCAATAGCAGAAAGACTTCCAGATCCTGTCAGCAGAGTGCATTGCAAAGCAAAATGTAAATACGTACCCTTATACCAGCAAATCATTCTTGTCTCTATTGCCGGGGGTGTGTGTGTGTGTGTGTGTGTGTCTGTGTGTCTGTGTGTGTGTCTACAAATTAAAATAGCCACTTCAGATGCATTTCTATGGAGGAAAGGGGAGGAACATCAGAACCAGAACCACTATTCAAACAGAGGAAGCGTAAGCGATACAGGATCCTGTGTGTATCTGAACTACCAGAATTTCACACAAGCCAAATTAAGGGTCCAGCTTGTCCTCACGCAGGCACTGCCTCAGGTGGAAGCCACTGAAAATATGCCTCCAGCAGCTGTTTTTGACATACTGTTCTTTTAAATTACTGCAAGTGCCAGAACTTTGTCCCTGGTCTGGTTTGTGCATTGAATTCTGCCCGCAGCAGGTAACGAGGAGGAGAGGAGGCTCTCGAGAGTAACAGTGGATAAAATATCCCCAGTGGCAGGCACGGCAGTCATTGTCCCATGGATCATCTCCATTTCATTTCCCACTCTCCTCAGAGCTGAGACTCCCTCTTTTCCTCATGAGGGACGCTTTCCTCACTTTACAAGTTTCTTTAAAATTGTTCATTTCCAGGCCAAGTGGGAATAAGGCTTAGTCAAACCTTGCAGGGCAACACTATGGTCTTGACAATTAGTTGCTGTTGATTAAAATTCATTTTCCATATAAACTCAAGCAAGTAGAAAGTCTTTCATAAACAGAGTTACAAAACTACAAGGAAAATATTTTTCTGATGTCTCTATTGAGACATAATTCAATAGAGAAGACTCTACTGAATTGCATGCACTGAATAAAAAAATCACAGTTACAGCCCCAAGTTTCAGCCTTTGCCATAAAACCACAGCACCGTCCCAGGCGCACGTGCTTGCTCTCTTTTTCTTTTTTTTTTTTTCCCCCCTCTGTGGCCGATGTGAGAAATAGCATTCCCAAAAGGAAACTCATAGAAAGATTAATTAATGACAAAGGCATAAATAGTGCATTTGCACGGCATCTGAGTGCCCTCAGTTTTACGGTAGCGACCCGTAAGCCCTGCCTGGGGCCAGGGAGCAGAGCGGCTCCCAGGGCAGGGGGTGGGAAACGGGCAGAGGGGCAGAGGAGCCTGTGCTCGCCCAGCAGCACTAAGCTTGAGCTCTCTTTGCAGAAAGCCATTTATTTTCTCCGGCCACCATGTTGGTTGGGACCAAGTCCTTTGTGTAGGATCTCAGAACAACCCTCAGTTTTGAAGAATCTTTTGAAAAAATTTAATTTCTTTGTCAGATTAATATAAAAATGATAATAGCAGCCACTGAAATCTTTGCAGTGGTCAACAAAAGGAGTAGCAATCACTACCACTACGTTTTATTGTTCATTAAAAAATTTTGTTAAAATGAAAATGTGCAAATGGAAAAAGTCGTTCAAGTAATTCTAGCACACTTCCTAATTAAAAAGACCCTTGGGAGAAATGTTACTGCTACAAAATGTGAGCATATAGAACACAACAGATTCCTACGTCAGAAGAAACAAAGAGATGCCATAAAATTATCCACAGCCTCTCCACAGATCATCTGATCCCCACCACCAGATCCACGGGCTCTTCCCCGCTCCCCCCCGCCACGTGAGCCGTCCGAAACCGAGTGTCACATCTCGGTGGACACCCCGGTACCTGCTGGGAGGCCGCACAGACAGAGCCAGGCTCTGGCGGCAGCGCAGAGTCCGCGCAGGAAGGCTGTCGGCCGCGGGATCCCCAGCTCGGGGTGGCGTCCCCCGTGGGACATGGCACTGGACCACCTGGTCCCGTTTGGAAGCTGGTCCGGCTCCGAGCGGGGCTGGACCCCCCGGCCGCCACCTGAAGCATTTGGTGTGTGCATAAACGCTCCGTAAGCTGCCAAAATATCCTCTGTCAACTGAGAAAAGGATGACTCGGTTGAGACGGGGTTGGTTGTGCGGCCACCGGCACTCCAAAACCATGGAAACACCCAGAGGTGTCTGATCCTTGCTCGCTTGACTCTCCTCAAGCAAAGACACCCCCAGGACGTCGGGGCTGGCGTAGGAACTCTGTGAAAAAGAACAGGACGGCTTGAACTTTCACAATGCGTCATCATTTGCTAAAGCTAATGTTAACTTCAGGAGACACCATTATCTACAAATTAATGGAAAGTGAAAATAAATGTCTGCTTTAGCTAATTGCCCAACACAACTACTGCATAACAGAGCAAAAGGCGCTACAGATAAGGCTTTATTTGAATGTGAAGACTGTGTAACAAACGCTCAGTTATTTTTCATCATCTAGCAGAAGTTGCAGAATTACAGCCCGTATTTCATTCTGTCAGCCCTGACTATTTGGAAATGCTGGAGTCTGCCCCCACGAGACACTTGTTCCTAAAACCTACATCTGAAAGGGTTTTAAAATGTTTTCTAGCAATTAGAAATATATTATGTGCAGTGAGCTAGTACTTCCTGGTTACAATTTAAATGCTTCTGAGATAAGAAGACGCTCTAATTGACGGAATACTATTTATATTTCTTTCTATTGTGCTAAAAGTTTATGATGCAGTCTCAAAATTGGAACAGCCTGACTTCTGCATGCTCTGACTTCTGATACAAACACACGCAGAGAGGGAAAGTTACAACAAAAAACTAATGACAGATGCTGTATTCATAAATGTAACTTAGTTAAAAACACATGGAGGCAACTCAGAAAAATGGCGAGTAGCTGCACTGAGTGGTGTGTATACACACACACACACACACACACACACACACACACAACCCCCCTTATTTTTGTAATTCTGATCAGCAAATACATTTCACCCAATTTTACCAGTTTCTTCTAAAACAAACAAAAAAGCAAGTTTAGTCTTCCAGAAAAGAATGTTAACACATTTCCAAAGAAATCTGGAAAAAAACAGATACTACTTGTTTATTTGTATGAAACATACTGAATCCTGAGACACTCAAAAGTGTCTGTCATGTATGACCGTTCCAGCAGTCATATTAGGAAATTGTCTAATGCTTACCTTCAAATCTTACTACTTTCAGTTGCTAGAAACTCACAGAATATATCATGCTTGTTCCTACCTCAAATGGAGCAACAGAAATAATATTTTTTACATAAACAGAATAAGAGAAATTACAAAAAATATTGTAAATATTGACTCTGCTACTGAGAGCTTCAAATTAAAGACTATTTACTGGTATAAAGCTTCAGGAATCAAATTTTTAAAAAGAAAGGATGCATTGCAATGATAAAAAGAATACATGCTGCAAAAGCTCCTGGGAGCGATGCACCGCTGCCTGCTGCTGTGCCCGAGGTGCTTCAGCTGGAACTTGGGCTTTTCTTTTACTTCCTCGGGCATATCTGCATTTATCTTAAAGCACAAGCACTTAGCAAACATTGCACCCTCATTAATGTCTACAGATCCTTTTCAAAGAAGCTGGCAAGTTATCAGACATGTGAGGAAAAGGTTTCGCTGGTGGATTTATGGTGATCAGAGTGTTCTGATTTTTCTCCTAAGCCCCTATTCCAGCTGTAAGCCGTTGGTACTTCATAGCAGGGACTGGGGAGGGAGATATTTACTGCAGGAATTGTGGGACCAAGATTGAAGTTTAAATTGCGTGTATGAGTGATTCAAACTAAAAATCTTGTTCCTTTTAACATGTTTCCCTACTAAAACTTGATTTAGAGTATGTTGACTGTGACAGAGCATTTTGCATTGCAGAGACTGACGCTGGCAGGAAGCAGCAGGAACAAAATACCCCTGTCACCACAAACATCTGAGGTGTTTCTTTTTCACTGCAGCAAGTTTTACCAGACAGCAGAGGAAACGGCAAACGGGGCGGCTCTGCAGCTGTAGCGATGCCGTTAGCAGTGTGGTTACACAACCAAGAAGCGAGTGGACCTCAGTGGTCTTCAGCTCCACGAAAGGGGGGGTTGCATCTGCAAAATAGAGAACATGCTAGAACTTTTGAAAAAGGAAATACCTTTCAAAATCTCATGAACATTGCAAATTTAGTTAAACAAATACATTACTAGGTAGCCTTTTTCTTAAGGAGCTTTGCCCTAACAAATACAGGCGGGCAGTGACACCTGAGAGTGGCGAAGGACAAAGGAGCCCAGACAGCAACGGGCTTCGCTCCCAAAAGCTGCGCCTGAACCCAGCGGGTCACGGGCAGCCGGTGGCGGCTGCAGAGCTGCCCCTGAGCGCTTCTGGCAGCCTCTGCCCGAGACTTTTTCTCCTCCAACCAGCCACCGCAGGAAGGAGGCACTCACGGCTCAGCACCTCCCAGCTCAGCCTTTGCTCGGTGCTTTCCCAGGCTGTCCCGCTCGGGGAGCTCTGCTCCTCGTAACCTGGAAGACAGCTGAACCCTCCGTACTCCAGTGAAGGCATTAATACTCAGACACCACAGATCTGACAGGGAAGAGCAAATAAAAGCCATTAGGACCTCGTTCACCAATACGCAATTGAACCAAACACAGTTTTAACATCATCAGGCTTTTCCATGTACCACACGGGCCCAACCCCTCCCAGGCCTTTGCAGAGCTGAGCACCAGCCACGTGCAGCGTGGCGCCGCCCACCGGTGTCACCAACACGGGCACTGAATTTTTAATGTTCAATCCCTTCCGACCAGGCGATTATGATTTAGCGATACATAGAAGTGTCAACTGCTCTAACCACAAATCAGCCAGCAGCTCTTCCTCTCAGCCAAAAATAGGATGAGAGCAGCTGAGAGCAGGAGGTGGAGGAGGAAAAGCACCCCGGGGCTGGTGCTGGCATCCACGGGCGCCTGCATCTGCCCCAGGCAGGGCCGAGTCACCGCAGCCTCCCCCGGACGGCCCTGGGGACACGGGCTCCGGCCACACACGGTATTTCCAACTTACTGCAAACCTGCGGGGTCTGTGCTGACGGCAAACAAAAGGAACTGGGACCAGAGGAACATGGCATCAGCTAAGGAGCCGTTCCTGCTGTTTGGGACGGAGCCTGGCTGGCAGCCACGGGCACCACACACCCACCTGGAACGGAAACCTCTCCCCAAGCACACCCAGGCAAACACCAGCATTTCTTCTAAAATCGCAAGTGTCAAGTGAGGATGACAGCGTCAAGATTTAACACGTGGTGGCCAGCGTCACTCAAGGCTGGTTTGGATTGCACCCGCGTCCTTCGGGTGGCTGCAGCGCATCTCACCCGCGCCTTCGGCCCATGGTGCCGCTTCACGGGGCAGACTGTGGAGCTCTCCATGTGCCTCCTGACACAAACGAGGCTTTATCCCCACGGATCCTCTGTAGACGCTCATTCTGTGGGAACCCACCCCCCTGCAAACGCACCCAGCTCAGCCCCCTGGGGCTGCAGCCCCGCCAAGGGCACAGACCGCCAGGGACCTCCCCGCTCTGCTCTGCGGTGCCAGCTCAGTCCCGCATGCCGGCTGCCCGTCGGGGAGCACCGGCAGACCCCAGGCTGCAGTCAGCATCCAGTTCCCTGCCTGACCAACCCCGAGCAAAACCTGCTCCTCCTGTAGCACCTTCTCGCCCCAGGAGAGCGCGGGAGCTGCTGTGCAGCGTCACAGCCAGCGCCTGCAGAGCTAAGCACTGTGGCAAACAGGTTGCAAACTTCTGGTAAGTTGCAAAGCTCTTTTATTCTTCCTGACAAGCCTAATCATACTATTTCAATATTTAAAGTGGAGCATTTACTTAGTCCAGGTCTTTGAGGAGAGGTCATGATGTTAAAATCCATCTGTCAGGCACAGTTAAAAAGAAAAGTAGGAATAAGGCCTTAAGGCAACTCAGCAGCTCTGGGGTTCAAAGGATGCAAAGCAAAGCGATAGCAGCTCTTGCACATCACCACCAGCCCCGACACGGGTTTATCCGCCCATCCAACACACCGTGACCATCCCGAGGCGCCTGTCAGTGCCAGCCTACTGCCGGTCGCGAGCTCAGGTGCTGCAAAGATGAAGGTTTTGAGTGACGGGAGCAATATTAATCCTCCGCTGTTGCCGGTGGATGTTGGCAGGTAACAGCAGTATGCTGAGGTGGTAAAACTACAAATCCAACAACAACATGGAAAAGAGGAGCGGCGCGTGGCAAGGGAACACCTCAGGCTGGTGTCATCGGCAGCTGCAGGAGCAGCCCCGCGTCAGAGGGCCGGCGGCGCCGCGGGCAGGGGCTGTCACTCCCGCCTGCAAACAGTCCATCACCGCCTGACGTTTATCCCCGTTGTTTACTGAATAAGACGAGTTTTTAGGTATCTCAGCCCCGAGCCACTGATCGCAAGTGCTGACCCCCGTGGCGCTGGCCGGGCTGCCCAGACCCGCGCGGCCACGGCGCCGAAGCCAACAGCTCGTTATTTCTGCCAGCAGGCTCGTTTGCTGAAACTGCCAACACGGGGCACAAAGAGCTTTAGCGCAGTTCACCAGTATTGAAGGGAACCACACAAACCTCTCTGGAGAAGCTGTTCCGCTCCCATTTTGGGGGACAGGGGCAGGATTTGGTCTTGCAGAACTGTTCTGGAGCAGGATTTTGCCCTGCGGAGCACTAGTGTAAGCACAACAGGAGCTGAATTCATTTCAGTTTTTAGAAATGCTATGGAAACGCAACACAAAATCCTTCACAGCTATTTTTTCCCCTCATACTGAGCATTTCACGTGGCCTGTGAGAGTCCAGCCAGAACGAGCGCATTTCAACATGCGGCTAAATAATCCTTGTTAACTCACTGGAGAGATTTCTACCATCACAGTAAACTGTAACAGCCAGCCCGGGTCCCTCTGCAATTCCAGCGTTCCCTGCGCTCGTGCTCCCACGCTGGCATGTGTCCCCACACAGAAACCTCCTCCCGCCCCCCTTGTCTATTGTGTATCTCTCAGATGTGTTTATTTATACACTTTTGTGTGGTCTAGTGTCCTAAGAGAAACAAACTTGTGGAACTGCTACAGACACCTTGTTGAGTTGTATTTAGTCTTTTTAGCATGTTTCAGTTTTTAACTTGTAGCCAAAATTAACACAAAGTTAAGGGACAGTTTTCAAAGCATTTGCAGTTGCTCAAAGACTCTGTTGCTGGTTCAGGAGACTGAGAAAAGCTCCTCTAACACAAACATGTGAATAGACAAAGAAACAAAAGGGCTCTAATACCTGCCCTCAGCTCTCAGGGGTTTTGCTACATCAAGACAAAAATCAGGGGACTGCATCCTCCAGAGGTGACCAGCCAGGAGCCCTGCCATGTACAGGAAAACCTCCAAGAACACAAATTCACAGTGCCCAGGAAAAAGCCTTATAAAATAAATTTTAAAGGGAGGCTCAGTGACGCACCAGGCACTGTCACTGCTCCCGACACACCTCCTGAGGGCTCACAGCCCCTCTCCGCTCCAGAGCCTCCGAACAGCAGAAACCTCCTTTGCCTCGGACAAACCAGCCAGTTTCCGCAGAGAACTAAAATACATCGACTGGGTTCAGCCACGAAGGCCCAGGAAGGTGCCAGCCCTGGTGCTGGTGCCCGGAGCTCGGCTGACGCCTGGTCCCCCGCGGCAGTTTCGTGGGGGTGAGCAGGCAGGTACTATTTCCTCTCTCTAAATCCGCTTTCCACAGGCAGCTCAGCTCAAACCCTGCGTCGCCCCGCGATCGTGGGCTGAACCGTCCCACGCAGACGGACCCCAAGAGGGCAGGGAACAAGCGGGGCTGCCCAAGCGCCGACGTGCTGTTGGACGTCGGGCGCAGGAGGTGGGATACGGGGAAGGGGCAGCCGGGTCCGGCTCCCCGGGCCCCACCGGGCAGGGCAGGCAGGAGGCAGAGGCTTGTCTGGAGCTGATTTCTCCTGAAGTTTAATGAAATGCTGGGGGGTTTCTTTCTTGCTTAGAATTTGTCAGCCCGGTGTTTCACACCCGCAGCCCTGTCCCTCCCATGTCTGTTTGTTGCTGCAGTGCCGGGTCAGGGCCGAGGCCCAGCGCTGTAAGCAGAGATAGCGTGCAGCCAGCAGTTTTGCAAGGGCACGTTAAAAATAATGTCAGCCGTTTGTGCCACAGCACTTGTTTACACTGAGGACTGGCCTCGCTGAAGTAATGTTCAGAGGGGCTCAGTGTTCACTTTGACTAAGGATTGGATGAGAACATTAACTCGGTTCTCTTGCTTTACAGTTGCTTTAGTAGTTATTGGAGAGAGGAAGCATCAGCGTCAGACCAAAAGCATCTACCACCACCTGTGCGAGAGCTGGATGCCAGCGGTTCCCGCCGCGCAAACCGTGACTGACCTCGGATCCTGCCGGGTAAACGTAGTGGCCAAGAGAAGAGCTGGTGTCACAGCATTTCACTGCAGCAGACACAGCAGCTGCCGAGAACAATGGTGTCATCCGCCTTTTTTTTTTTTTTTTTTTTTTAAAAAAAAACTAATAAAAGGAAGAAATGACACGGCTCCCAGGTAACCTGGCAATCAACCCACTGGGCTTCACAGATACCCGAGCAGAGTTGGTTGTGCAGGGAGATCACGGCAGTGCCCTCGGCACCTTCGGACAACAGGGGAGCAGGCTGTGAAGCCTGCCTCATCTATTGACAGAAACAGTGGAAGACTTGTCCCACAGAGTGCAGAGGAACAACAACGACACTTTACGCATGGGTGCTCACCTCTGGAAATGCAGATTTGGCAGTGATGGACACAGCAAAACGGGTGATGCCAGAGTCAGGAATCCCAGAAGGGTGGGAATGGCTGAGGACCCGACTGTGCTCACCCCTTCAGCCGCGTGTGACACAGAGGAGCAAGAACGTGATGTAGCTTCTAAATATGGCTGAATCAACTGAGTTTTGGGCAATTCATAGTAAGTTGTCTTATCAGAGACATTTTCAGACAGCTCAGAGAGCACTTAGAAAGGAGTTAGGGTGAAAAAGCCCAGCACACCTGAAATCCCAAACCACAAATCTCAGCAGATTTTTTTTCTGTCATTTCCCAGTCCACACATTAAGGCAAAATATAGAAAACATTCCCCTTTCTTTTCAATGATTAATAAAAATCCTCCAGAAAAAACCAAATTCCTTACCAGCCCTTTTAGACCACACTTATGTGCAGCCAAGTGATGGATTTAAAAGGTTACTGCTGGAATATGGTTCACAGCAGTCTATTGCAGTGAATAAATATCACGTTTACATATCCATTATAACAAAACTATGTTGCACTTCCATTACTTCATGTTGGTTTGCCATCTGGAAGCTAAACAAGCTGTGTAGTAAAAAAAAGAATTCAATTTTGCATTTACCAAAAGGAGCCATACAAGTTTCAATTTATAGCAGGCGATTACACAACCTTAGCAGGCAGGAATCTGCCCACAGAGAGCCAAGCCGTGCCCACACGGCAGGGCAGTTAACACAGCTACGAGGGCTCAGCCGCGCCAAACAGCTCCTTTGAGAACCGATGTCACACAGCAGCATCGGTCCAGAGACCGGCCTGGAACCACGCTTGTGGGAAACTCTTCCCGCTTGCCCTGAGAGGACGGCACGCAGAGCTGAGCACAGATCAGAGTGGCACTGCTCAGTTTATACTGTGTGTCAGGCTTTGTATTGTATATTCAGAAACACCCTGAGGAAGTGGCACTTCCTTGGTCTGAGCCTTCCACCAAGAAAAAATCCCACATGAACAACGCTGCCCATCCCCTTGCATCTGCCCAAAAAAAGGCAGCCTGAAGGCAGCAGTCGGGGTGTCACCAAGCCCAGAGCAGGCAGGGCCCACCCAGGCCAGGCTGGGGCTCGGTGCCAAACCCTCCTCCTGCCCCCCCAGCAGAAGGCAGCCGTCCTGCCGATGGGCGTCACAGCCCGAGCCGCCCTCCCGCTCCCCCCGCCACCCTCGGTGCCCCTGAGATGTGCACCAACACGCCCCTTTACAAGTTCCTGCTCCCCAAACACCGAGGAACAGCTGCGAATTGCCCAGATGCCCAGATCGAGGGGGCTTCCACTTGCCCGCTCCTGCCTCGGCGCCACCCTCACGGAGCTTCAGCTGGTGCCGGCTGCAGGTTTCCAACGCCAGACCGGGGATGGAGGTGCGTGCGTCGTCCCTCCCGTTCGATATCCGGCCCTTTGGCTTCTGTTCAGGTAAGATAAACATCCCTCCTGCTGACAGACTGGCTGCTGAAAGCAGAAGAACATCTAGTCAGTCTAAACCTTTTCCTTGTTGCAGCTGCCGCTCTCCCCCGGCGCCGAGGTGCCAGCCCGCTTCCCGCACAGGCCCAGCCTCCCCCCGAGACCCTCTGCCCCTCGCCCGCTGCTGCCGACAAACGCCGCGTCCCTGCAGCACCTCTGGACTAAAGCACCGCTGGGAACCGCTTCCCGCATCCCGTACGGCGCATCCACTGCACGTCCCAGCGCTCGGGGCAACGGCAGCTCCTGCGGCTGCCCCTGCCACGCTCCCCTGGGATCCCCCCGCACCCCTCGGCAGCCGGGGGCAAACCCGGGGTGCGTCGGGCAGCGGCGACAGGCAGCAAACCCTCGTCAGCAACAGCTCAGGCGTGACAAGTGCTGAGGGGGAAAAAAAGACAGGAGTAAAGCGTTGTTACAGACAATTCCAAGCAGCAATGCAGACACCAGTTTAACTGAAGCTCTCATCGGGAGATGCTGAAAACTGGGACCCGAGAGGAGAAGTTACACTATTGTTGTAAAACCTGCAAAGATGCCTTGCCATAAGCAGCCGTTACTCTCAAGCCTTTCTATAATTTATATGACTGAACAGAATATTTTTCCCGCCACAATTCTGACCACCTCGTCCTCACTCCAGCAGTTTGGTTATTTTTAAACACTTGAAATAATGACTAGGTCATCACTGGATGCTCCACTGTCAGAAAGCTGCAGCCAGGGTGGGGAGGCCAGGCCCAGGTTCCAGCGGGGCACCGAGAGGCAGCTTTTGTCCGGTACGTACCGGGCACAAAGTCTCTTCTTGTTCCACTCTGCAGTTCCTGCAGCACCTGCTGGGGCCTGATCGGGGAGCAAGAGGACCCTGTGCTACCTAACAATGGCTACGTATTTTTAAAAAACTTAAAAAAATCACAAATGCTTTCTGAAATCCAGCAGCTTCAGCAGATTGGCAGCCCACGGTCCATTTCTAGCCTGGCTGGCACCGGGCAGAGAGGGGAACTCCTCTGCAGGCCCCTCTTGGCTCAAGCAGCCGCCCCTGCCCCGCACAGGCCCGGTAGCCACCGGCCTGCAAGGGGGAGGCAGCTGCCAGCCCCGCCGCGGTGCTGCCCGGGCAGGTGAGGGGCCAGCGTGGGACGGGCCCCCCGCAGCCCCCCTCCGCCCAGCGTGGGCACTCGGGGCGGCTTCGCCTCTCCCAGCCCGACGCATCTTTGTTCTTTGGGGGCCACCGCTGAGCTCCGGTACGTCGCACGACCCTCCCCTGCAACTGACCGGCCGCTGCCTCTGCTAATTTTATATTATTTACTCCATTTCTAATTATTTCTCCAGAAGTCTCTTCCAAAGCTTATCACTGACACCAGACTAGATGAGCCTGAAGTTGCTCAACTGTTCCCCCACGCCCCATACACACGTGTTCTATACTCATATGACCCTACCCCAGCCTGAAAGGTTTCTCAGGAGACCCGCAGATTTACAGGCCGCTTCTGCAAGAGCCGCTGTTCACCACCTCAGCCTGGGGGAGCCACGCTTTTGGCAACCAGTCCCTGCACTGGGCACGGTGGCTTTCACCCCCCATTCCCTAACACCAGCTGGGCAGCAGCAGCCGCCTGCTCACACCAGCCCATCCCGGGCACCCCGAGGTGCTGTGAGCAGCAGCTCTAACAGAGCAGAGCCCCTGCAGACCAAGCATCAAACGCCGGGCACGTTAAGGAACACAGCAAAAGCAAAACATCTTCTCCCTACTCCAGAGGGTGGCAACGTTCCAGCTAAGTATGTGCTGCTCAGCTTGAAATCCCAAAACACAACAAAAATCCAAACAAGCCCTTCCCTCCCCCCGACCGCTACCAACGCTCAAACACAGGTCTGAGCTCACCACCACCTGAGAGCAGCCTTAGAGGACTTCCAACCTTCCCGCACAGCTCAATAAAACTAAGTCAGCTCATTAACAAACTGCAAATACTAATACCTAAGACAAGAGACAGAGCATTTTATGATCAAATTTATTTAATTAAATTTCATTGACTGTTTTACTGTAGGTCACACCAGAGACTGCCAAAGTAAACTAAACATTTTACATTCACTACAAGATTCTCTCAAATTTTCACAACTAGTCCAAAAAACATGAAAGTTGTAGGTCCCTTTCCCTCAGTTTGCGTTATGACTCACATTAATGACAGCGGGACTCGCATTCCAGCACTGAAGAGAGAACTGAGCCCTTGGGTTCCAGGCGTGCAGCAGCCCTCCTGGCCGCACACACTTTTAAAATCACACGCGCGTGTGTCTGCATGTCTCTACGTGTATTTACAAAACCAACCTCCTGATGGTACAGAGGACAAATAACCATGTAACTGCTAATCCAGAAAGGAACAAAAAAAAAAACCAACCCACAAACAATTTTGCAGCACAGAGGGTAGGAGGGTGCAATTACAGAGGAGAAGGGACAAACGCCCACAGGCTGGCAGAGCCGCACCGGCCCGGCCAGTCACAGAGCAGACCTGGCCCACCCTGGAAGTTCAGGAAAATTCTGTCACTGCCCGTAATGGAAATCAGATCGCTCCTTTTGCAAGCAAAGTAGGTCCAAAATGATTCCAAAATACTTGGATGTACGTTAGATTATAAAGATGGAAGCCTAAGCAAGGCTTGCCCCACTGAGGTTTTCTGGGGATGATGGGAAGAAACCAGGGATTAATAGAACTTTATCTAACTAGTGTTTTTAAAATAACTTGTTTCCGATCTAGCAAGCATTTTGATAATATATATCTATGATATGTTCTGAATATTTCCTTAAAAAATGCTGAAGACATTTTCCCTATTTGAGAGTTATCTACAGGAGGTCTTTATTATACCATCTTTTCTTTTATGTGTCTATTCCTAACAAATATCAGAGAAATACGTCAGATGCTACAATTTAAACTTTCACCATATCTGAAAGTATACATCTCTTTTAAAGTGTATTTTCAACATGAAAAGACCTAAAATCACAATTATATTCCATTGCGTAATGTGTGTGAAATCCAGACCATTTGCATAGCTTCCAAAGTGAAACTCTGGAAAACAGCCATTTCATTCCCAGGAAGTATTACTTCAGGGAAGGGCTATCACCCCCCTCCACTTCCCCTGCACGGCCTAAGAGATACTTGAAGTACTCTACAAGTATTGTCAGTATCTTTGTCTAAAAAGCCAGCTTCTGGAAAATTTCAAGTTGCAGTTATTTTATAAATCACAAGCCATTTTTCCTTAATCTTGCCAATTTTAATGAAGAAAAAACGTTAGCATTTCAATGTACAAAAGTCCAATAAAACATGATTTTTTTTTTTCTTTTAAATCAGTGAATGGGTAAAGTTTGGGTTAAACTTATTCAACAGTAAAAGTCTTCCAATTTCCACTAATAGAAATTTTTTTCTGATTTGACTATAGGATAATGACAATCCAGAAATAAATAGCTATAAATACATTCATTGTTCCTATTCCAAAAATAATCACACAGGGAAGACACAAAACTGAAATTAACTTATTTGAATCTGTTTCTTTACAATGAGATATGGGCAAGTTATAGCAGAGTGACTCAAGACAGGAAAAAACCAAGTAGGGAATAAATTGGTCCAGTATCAACATTCATGAAACATACCAGTTAGCATAATTCTGCAGTTAATTCATCCTTTAAATGACACTACTCAGTTGATTTTTATTTGCTTCAGGTATACATAATGAAAGCAGTTTCCTTTGAATCTTTGCTGAGGACAGGTATAGTACCCTGGAGACACTGTAACAACCCTCTTCAGTATGCATGTGCGTATATATAATTATATACAAATAATCATGCATCCACACACACATTTGTATATCAACACTGCATGTGACGGTTAAATCCATCATCATTCATCATTGGCAGCACTTGTTCCTCTGACTTGGCCTTGATTACGTAACTGTGGAGAAAGAAAACACACAATTAAGCATTAACAGTTTCCTCAGACAGTAAGCTCCAAATAGGCAGTTCTGTTAATCTCCAAGAAAAACAGGGCCGGGCAGTCAAAGCACCAGCAGGACCGAGCAGAGCACACCAGAGCGATGCGAGCCCTGTCAGGGAGCCAGCGCGGGCGCTGCCCTCGCCGGCCAACAGCGGCCCCGGGCTCTGCGGAGCCTCACGCCATCGCAGGACTCTGGCACTGCTGTGGCTGGGGACCCCCTGCAGCGTTAAAGCAGTCACAGTGGGGACACCAACAGGGAAGTCCTGGACACAAACACTCCACAGCTTGCAACTCGGGGACAACCTGTTTCCCGCAGTAACAGTTTTAACACAATTTAGTATTTATAAACATCTGTGTGGAGCTGGATTTCAAGAACTCAGGCTCTGAAGATGACAGTCCACAGTTGCCCTAAATTACGTGGACTGAGTCCACGTGTCACTTTGCTACCGAGTGTGCAGCAAAATGATGCTCACTGACTCCTTGGATTTGTTCCCAAACGACTACCTGCAGGCTCCAGGGTGCAGTGATGACAACAGGTCACACACTTCGGGTTTCTGGACTAGGTAAACACAAAGAGGCAGGCCACGTGGCCAAGGCCTCGGGCGTTCTGCCACGGACCGAGCATGGCCCGGCCGATCACAGCGCCCGGCTGAGGAGAAGGTCTGGTGTACCCGGACACCAGGGACCATCTCCAACGGCTGATCACCACCAGGTTATCGCCCGGGAGGGAGGTACGGCCCAGAAGTGTCATATGTCCATTTAGAGGATTTCTGCCAGCAAATCCCATCCATCAGAACATTTATCACTTTTCTCCTTTTCCATCCAGCAGTTGACTTACACAGCTTGATTTGCCTCAGAACCTACAGAGAACTCCTCTAGACGTCAGCAGCCAAAGTGCCTCGAACGGAACCCTTCTTACGCATCTAAACGTAAAATAAAACTGTGAGCTACCACATAACGAACCTATCGCGCTGTTGGTTAGTAAGAGAGAAGTAACGATCTAGGACTGCCCTTCCCTGGCCAGGACCAGAACCAGCCTCAGCTATAGCTGAGGGTTTTTAGAGATGGGGTACACGGTATTTCTTTTTGGTGAGGAAGCCTGGGAACCGTGCAGCAGCTCTAAGTGATGCTTCTTAAATTTCTAACAGCCCGTGATGCTTCAACACGGAGCCACACTGCTCAAAATACCCAGCGTGGCATTTCTACCCTCACAAAGACATGAGGTGGGTCGGTCACAGTGCTTTGGCAGGGTCAGATGCTTTTTGACTATGCACTGATTAGCTGATGTTAATGAAGCACAGGTGCTCCTCATCTCCAGGAGTCAGATACAAAAACCACTGAGTGAAAGACAAGGAAAAACAGTGAGAAAAGGATGGGCTGGGGTAGAGAAACTCTGGAAGAACACTGATGAGGATTCAGAGAGTAACAAAAAAGCAACAAAAGCAGAGATCCTGACTATAAAAATCGACTTGAGATGAAGAACAGGACCAACAGAAGAACAGAAATGTGCATAGAATCCAGAGACAAAGATTAGCTCAAACCAGGAAGAAGAAAGGGCGTTAATGAGAAAGGGAATAGCAACAGAAAGCAATGCATGTGAGAAAACGTACTGCTGCCAGTATTATTAGGCTCACGTTCTGCAGCTGTTTGTCTTTAAGCATCACAGAACTGCATAGTGCAACACTGTCAAAAAAGCCGACTACTCCTCTGCAGGGGTGGAAGCATGAGATATTCTTGTCATATTAAGCACCTTATCGTGCACCGAAGCGCTCACTTCCCAGAGGTCCTGGCCATAAACAAAATGTTCTGTGGTATACTTGGGACTTAATGAAAGTTACTGCTTAGCACAATGGATGAAGTACTTGAATACGAGACATAAAAACAAATTATTTGGGATAAAATTAGCATTCATATTTTATTTGGTAGTGACATTTTTGCCTTTAGGTTATTTTATTCTCCAATAATGCACTTCACCATAAACCCTTGAAATTGCATCATTATAGGTGTTTGTAGACACCCCTATTATAATAGTTTAGAAAACCCAAAATATTTTAACAGTAGGTCCCCACTCCTCTCACATTTCACAATACACATAGAAAATCTGTGTTAGTGTAACTAATCAATACATTTCTCCTGTGAAAAACTGACTTTTTCAACAAGTCATGCACTTAAGTTCTGGATGCTAATGTCTTACACAACAAGCTATTTGAAATAAACTATTTGCATTGCTTTGCAAACCAAGAAAATAGTAAATAAATATGTTTGATATTTAAGAACGAGGGTAAATGTTACACCCAGAAACACGTGATCCAGGTTTTGCTTAAGGTAAGAACTAAAAAGCAGCAAATACTTTGCAAAAAATATTTAAAGTTACTTACCAGTGAGAAATGTGAAACAGAACTTTCTCTACAAGAAGACAAACATCCACAGTCCACAGAGACACAAAAGGGAAATTTTCTCATGCACACAGATGTGTCAAGTGCTGCTTAGTCTCTCCAACACACACCTTGCATGCACTCCTCACACTGCCACTATCCTGTCTCAGAGAAATTGGATGAAGTCTGTTTCACTCCAAATAAAGAACTACGGGTGTGCAAAAGAGAACCCTTCTGACAAAAATCAGTTATAGAGAGGAAAGTCATTACTCTTCCTCCTTCACAGACACCTAGGAGTAGGTGGCTCTAGGAACAGGTTCTGGCATAAAGTAGAATTAGAGAAGAAATCCACGTGATTTGAGAGAACACCTGCCATCATCAAAAATATCCAAATGCCAACGAGGGCGCACAATGTCTGCCAGAGTGAGCGAACACCATCCTTTCCAAAGCATATTCTGGGAGCTGCCAAAGCAGACAAACCCTACTACCTACTAAAAGGAAAGATGTGCTAGGCACAAACCACAAAATGCACTTCAGACTGTCAACAGTAGGTCTAAAGCACCAGCAACGTGTTTAAAGATGTCTGGCAGCTGAAATGAGTTAAACCACACAAAAAAAGCAAGTTACAGCTGAAGACACATCGTGTCTTGAAAGAACCAAGACAGTGGAAGGAAAGTGACAAGCTGAAGGGGTTTGGGGCATAAAGCAATTGGCAAAATGGGAAGGAAATAGAACTGCAAACCCAATGACTGCAAAGAACTTAAACACCAGCAGGATCTAAAATGAGAAAGGTCCATGCCAAAGGTCGTGCTCTGGAAAGACACTGCAGAAGGCGGCTTCCTGCCTAGGCTGTGGTGTTCCTCTACCTCTTAAAGGAAAGAGGAGAGAAAGTGCCCTATGGATGAGTTTCCTCAAGCCCACTAATTTTACACTATCTCAAGCCTGTTAATTCTACTGACTTCCTTTTTGCAGGTAATACTCTCCGTTTTGGTGTGCTAATCAAGATGAGTGGAACAGCTGTCATGTGACATGGGGAAGCTTGCTTGAAGACATGTTTGAAGAGAAAAAGCAATCAGATCTAATGATGATTAGAAATGAAACAAAGCAAGACACATGATGGAAAAGCAAGATGACAGCTCTGAATTCTAACTGACAAGTGGTAAAAAGGCACTGAACGGGACTGTGCGATGGGTATGGTGCCACAAATAAAGAGGCGGTCAGGGCAGACATTCTGGGTTTGGTGACATGAGAAATATTTACCTTACAGCCACTTCCAGCTTGACACAACACAGTATGCAGAAGCTTGACGTGCATGGCTCTGCACAGGAGAAGCACTAAAGGGGCTGGAATGTTCATCAGCAATTGTCCAAACACACACACACACACGTGACGGACACAACGTAACTTGCGCCAATTCCCAAACAGATAAATCTACAGGGAGATAGCACACAAATGTCAGCCTTAAAAAAGCATTCTTACTGCTTCCAGCTCCTTCTGGGTTTCATCCTCCATTCTCCTAATGTCTTCCATAGTCAGATCAATCCACTTGTCAATCCAACAGAACAGCTGGCGATGAAAGTTGGTAAATATCCTTTTTTCTTGCTTTAAGAAGATAAACAAACATGAGATAATAGGGCTACATTTTTCCAAAGACCAGTGAAGTGATTGCAGCTGTTCAATTCAAAGTGTTATAATCTTCAGGTGCATGCTTTTTCACACTGCTACAGGTTCAGCTCCCTCACATTCCTGTATACAATTTAAAGTAATCTCATTTCTCACATGCTTTAACACAGAAAAAAATGAACAAATTTCACTTGAAACTTTTTTTAAGAAAGTTCAGCAATTCATGTTACTTGATAATGCTGAAGAACCCTTTTAAAATCTGTTCTAGCTCCAAGATAGCACTAGACAGAATAAACGTAGCATCATAACAACTAGAATATTCTGCATGAACTGTACAAAAATCTATGACAGAACTGCCACAGGTTTTGTGCTCGCTGTTAAAAAAGCAAGAACGGCCAATTCCTAAAGCCAGAATGAAGCAAAAAGGGACGTACTTCTGACTCCAAGGATGGCACACTTGCACTTTGTGCCCAATCAGCATCCCAGTAATCTCTGACATCCAATTTCAAAGGTACGAAACCCTAGGGAGTATATATTCAAGCGATGGATTCCACAGCCCTTTCATTAAGGTATGAATATGTGTGTTCTGAACTGATCACAGCAAGAATATTTCCATTGCACCTCTTCTACTGAAATTGGTAGGTTTCACATTTCAAAACACCTGCCATCCCCAAAACCTCACTGTGTTATGCTGAAAAACTGCCACTTGCCTGCTCAGTCCATCTCTAGCGCCCCAGAATCTCAACTCTTATAATGGGGACGTGGATGATGAAAGATGTGTCACATAAACCATTCAATTTTTCAGAATTACCAGTATTGCTTCCGACTGCTCTGACAAAAGTAGTCATGTATATACAACACAGAAATCTATTCTACTACCAGAACTCAGACTTCTGCGTGTATTCAGTTACCCAGGCTGCCACCTAAAGTTCACGTCTTGTTCACCTGCTTTCAGGTTTTACATCGCACAAGCTGCTGACTGGCCTCAAAACCAATGCTGATCAGATCTAGCATACAGTTCTTGACAACGAGCAGTCAGAGATAACTCCTCTAAAGAACCAGCTTCAGGTAAAGCAAGGTTAAAAAAAGAAAAAAGTCCTGTCTTCAAATACTCCTCATCAGACCACAGAAACAGTCTTGGCTCTTCTGCTCAGCTTACTCCCTTAGAGTGTTCAGCTTGAGACGTGCGATGGGCAACTCCTTCCCAAAAGCACCACCGCACTCAGGACAGCCTCTGATGTCTCCTTACCCTCACTTCATACTGTGGCCATCACAAACTGCCTCTCCATCTCATTTCAGTTACTATTGTTTGAAGCTTTTCTCTTTTGCTAGCATATTTATTGAAATTCATAAGCATTTAATGCAGTCAGCTGTGGGGTCCACTCAAGCTAAGAGCCCTGGTTACCACAACGGAAGAGGTCTGGGGGTGGCTGTCTGCGAGGAAACACCGTGGCCAACGGCTACTGGAATATCACACTTTGGTTAACTCACTGCTACAGCATGTTTTCTATGGATTGCAGACAACTGGCATGATGGTTTAAACACTTTGCCCACACTTAAGTTTACATTCTAAACATTTAGTCATACTTTTTAAAGTATTTTACAATTCATATTCTGATGATAAAGCAGCAATAAAATAAGACACAAACATAAACTGACAAAACGCCACAATTGCCAATTAAATTCTAGTGCACTGTATTCTGCCTGCATGATACCTGGTTGTGCAAGTGTTCAATTCAAAAAAAAAAATCAAATAGTTCAGAATTAGCAAAAACACAAGAATGGTTTCATAAGAAAACTAGAACATAAAATACTAGAGAAACACCAGCACATGTTTTATGCAACTTTCAACTTATGAGAAAAAAAAGAATTGAAAAACTCTCTTCCCGCCAAGTGTTGCTGCTTACAAAATCAAGTGTTAAACCTACATGGCACAGACTCTTTGCTTATACCTTTGCTTTTTTTAACTTAGAAAGTTATTCTAGTACCACCAATGAAACACCACCACTAGTAGATCAAGACACAAATGGTTGTACTTGCTGAAGAAGTGAACAGAAATTGCTTGACCGTGAGCAACAGGAAACTTCATCACTGTTTCTCCTCAAGAACACCCTACATCAACACAGAACCACCCTGCCTGCCCCCTCCAACCCCACCTCCCCAGCAACATCCCAGCAAGGCAGAAGCACTTACCTTTTGTATAAAGTTTTCAACTTTGTTCTGCAGTCCCCACCATTTAAATTTGATAGTCACCAACTTGTAAGCACACATTTTAGGACACTCTTCATCAGTTGCTAGCTCTTTCTGTTTATGGATAATGGGAAGGAATGTTTAATTTTTCAAAAATTTACTTCAGTCAAATTAATATAATTATTAGAAATTATAATTCTAAACACTATATTAGAATTATAAAGTCTATTATTAATTTATAGTAAATTATAATTATAAATTATAATCCTAAGCATGATTAGAATTATAATACTACTTAGAATTCTAAGTATTAGCACCGCACTCGGAACACAGGGTAACAGGAATTAACAGTCAATCAGGTTAAATCTGTAAAACAATTCCATCCATGCTGCAAACATGTACTATAAATCTTAGTCTTAACATGGTTTTCATTTTCATGATTTCCACTGTAATATACTTTCTGACTTTCAAAAGGACAACGAAGCTTGATTACAATAGCTAGCACCAAATTATTTTTTACTTTTGGGTCTATTGTGCAAAGGCAATTATAATCTGAGTTGTACCAAGTCGCTGAGGACAATGGTGGAAAACACTTGTACTAGAAAAGATTCAGCTAACAAAAAGCACGTAACCACCCCTCAAGTTTGCTGCTCACAACAGCCTAAAACTGCAGCTTCTTGCACTTCTGGTCTGCCCACACAGACACTGCCACGCTCCCCCCTTTTCCTCACGTCCCCCTCCTGCAGACAATGCCAGAGGGGTACGTCTTCACCCCGGTGTAGAGGTAATTTCCAGTTGTGGGGCACAATTTACATACTCATTTTTGCAGAATGAATTGCAGACCTTCTGACTACTACTATGAGAAAAATTGAGACAGAACTTCTTTATCATGAGTGGCAAGGGGTGGCCCTAAGACCAACTAAAGCTCCACTTCAAAGACTGCTTGGAAGCAGCTCTGGCTCAAGGACTCTGTGCAAAAGAAGGATCCCCAGAAAAATGAACCGAGGGAAATTCAGGAGACACCCACCACCATTTCCTATAACTCCTAGGTTTCTGTTATAGTTCCTACATGCAAACAGTTCTGAAGTACCTATAACATCATACACAGTGATTTTCCTACAATTCATGCAGTCAAATTTATGTAATACAAGAGATCATATCATGTTTTTAGTTAAACAAAGCATGGTAGGTTACTCCAAGCCTTTTAAAAGAGGAAGGAAAAATAAGGAAGAAAAAAAACCAAAAGAAACACAAACCAAAAAAGGAAGCTGATAGTAGCTTAAAAAAAAAATTAAAATCTCTGTGTTTGGCTTGAATAACAAGCAATTACTGTAAGAAGTCCACAGATTTTTTTTTGTATCTGCAACAAACTTCCATGTAGAAATACTTTATGGCATTTTTAAGCTAAATTTCTTTTAACCATGGAATGGACTCCTCCTGTTGGTCATGCACACAGTAAAAACATTTACAGTGATACATATCTAACATACAAAAATCTTGGTGAATAATGCTTATTTAACACAGAATTTTTATCACAAATACTCATCACCAGAGAGCACTTAAATGAAAACCAAGTATCCTCAGAAGACTGATGTTCTATTCACAAGGAAAAAACAAAGTGCTGCTGTTGTTTGGTGTTCCCAAACAGCACAAGTCTATGTCCAGGCATTAGTAAAAGGACAGAACTAAATGGAACATACAAATTCAGTGCTGCCAGTTCCAGGCATTCAAAGTTCTCCTTCTCATTTTACAGCTGTTTTTAGAAAACAAAACAGTAACTCCCCACTTTCTTTGGGTCACACAGGCCCAAACAGGCCATTCTGCACCAGCCTCTTGCTTCCTTCCTGAGCAGGAAGGAACAACAAACAGCTAAGGCAGGATGCACATTTTCAGCACAGTTTACAAAAATAACTCCTGTGGCAATGTTACCCCGCTAGCAAGAACACTCAGCCCAGGTAGAAAGAGTATGACAATAATGGGAGTTGGAATACATGCCTTCCCTCATCGTCATCTCGAAACACACAATATGCTCATTTCTCCATGAGATTCCAGGTAATGCTCAGGCCCCAGGACGAACCCACAAGTCAGACCAAAGGTCTACCTGGCTCAGTATTTTTACAGCAGCTAATGGCAGAAATGTATGTAAAAATATAAAACCCAAGGAAGAAAATATTGATAATTCACTTAGAAACTCTACCAACCTCCAGATGCTTGTAAGCTCAGAAACCTCCTGAAGCAGAGTACTTTCTGTCTTTGGACACACAAAGGGACCTTCTCTGGTCACTGGTGCAGGAGCCCTGCTCAAGAAGGGTCACCTACAGCAGGTTGCCAGGACTGCGTCCAGTCAGGTTTTGAGTATCTCCATGGATGGAGACTCCACAACCTCTCTGGGTGACCCAGTGTTTGACCACCCTCACAGTAAAAAAAGTGTTTTCCGGTGTTCAGATGGAATTTCACATTATTTCTGCCTGTACAATTGGACTGTCACAGGATGAACTTTCATCATGTTGGAAAGATGACATTAGGAACAGCTAGGGCAACACCAGTGAGGCCGCTGGCACACACTGAGGGCACCCTCAGCTCTCTAAGACAAACTGAAGTTCGTGGAACACCCGAGAGGTGCCTTCGCAAGCTCTTCTGGTCATGCAGCGGCATGGCAGTGAAGTGTCAGCTTCAGTAGCCCACAGCCCTCCTGCTCTGCTGAAACTTATGGTCCCCTGGAACTACAGCCTCGTTCCACAGTGGGACAAGAGAAGACACCTTAAGTCCTCAAATTCAGGCTGCTGCGATTTATGATCTCTGCCCAGCTGCGAACAAGCATGGTGTGATGTCGTGGGAAACAGGGACTCTGCTCTGTCAGACACGTGGTCAGCTACTGACACTTAAGACACAGGTCAGGCTGCTGACAGCGAAAGGTCGTGTACCTCCTGCCTACTGCTTCCACAACCACACCTGAGGATGGGAAATTAGAGACCAAGAGCTTGCTGGTCCAGTGTATCCTACTCTAATATCTGACACTTATCTTGCTGCTTTGCAAAAACTAGTGGTAAAATAACTCATGGTGACATCTAGAGTAATGAACTAGAAGAAAATTCGCACCTCTCAGAGCAAGTCCTTCACACTGTGTTTTGACAGAAACATTCCTGCTGTGTTTAGAACTTTTCTGGGTAATGAAAGACTGAATGCTTTTGCAAGAAAATTTAAGAAACTGGGGCACCATTTGCAACACATTCAAAAACCCTTCAGCATTTACTTAAGCATAATTCATCACAATACACACTAAATATAAGAAGTAAAATTATGCTACTGTTGATGAAAAATTTCATTTACAGTAATGACAAAAGTAGCAGACAGTACCTTTGCTTACTAACACATTTGGCATTTTGACTAAATACAAAAAAGAAAAGTATTCAACTTCTGCCCTCTGTTTTAAGACTAACATTGCTAGTGCTAGTCTCTAAGGTACCATGAACTTTTTTTTCTGCTGATAAAGACTTCATAAGGTTGTAACATCAGTTGTTAGTACCTTCCAATTTGGTCCCAAAGGTCCTCTCTTCGTCTTAACCGACTGGAATAACACAGGGTCTTCATCAGCTTTGTAGTCCTACAATATAAAAAAACCCCTGAGAGTCAGAAAAAAAAAAAAGAAGAGATTCAATATCCCACTGTATTAAGCTTCTGTTCAAGACTACCAGACCAATTCTCCTGCGTGGTCTGGAGCTGGACAGGTGGAGCACATTTGTGAGGCTGACTTCAGTTTGTGTTGACCACTCCATCACACCCACTCATTCCCTGCACAACACCAGTGCTGCTTGTTACCTCTTTACACTACGACAGCACGCCAGGGCTGCCTTACAGGTCAGAATTCTCTTGTGCTGCGCACTGTGCGACATAAGCACTATCCTATTGGTTTTGTAGACTTTTGTGGGGAAGAGAAAGCAGTAATACAGGAACTAGTGTGCTAATGTTTCCCAAGCCACAACACACGTCCACTCCCGAGAATGCAGAGCAGAATGGGAAGAAGGCACAAGGGAGCTGACTTGCAAGAACAGAAACTGTGTAATCTCAGTCTGTGAGACATCACCGGGCCAAGCACAGAGAGGGCACGAGGCAGCAGTCTGAGTGGCAGTGCTTTACAACAGACAACACTGCTTAGTCACACACAGTGGGAAATAGAGTTGAAAATGACAAATGCTGCCAACATACAGGTTTACTTAATTTTACTGATGAGGGGTATGAAAATGATTATTTGATAAAGATGCTACTGTGATAATTAGGAAAGGATTAAAAACTCTGACCTCAGTAACTGAGGACATGTAAGGGTTACACAATGTATGAAAAACATCAACCTAAAAATACCATTACACCCATGCAACCAAGGAGAACTGTAAAAGTTTAAGTCACTTTAGAGCAGAACAAATGCTCGGTGGGTGCTGCAGAAAAGCCCAAGAAGTTTAGCAGAGTTTAAGGTCTCATTTTAAAAAACAAATTTTAACAAGGACAAAATTTGCATAACAGAGTGAAAGAAATACCACCAGAAAAATAGCTACTGGCATTCCCCCCCAACTCCCCCATCAGAGTTGTTACAAGGAATCACATTTGTAAACTGTTTCTAAAAGCGAATTAAACTTAAACCTTCACCTTTCCATTGCACTCCCCTATATTCAAAAGTAAGTACTATCAGCAGCAAGACAGAAAAATTAAAGAGATGGCTGTCTGAATATTAAAACTGAAGTATTGACGTTTCTTCTGAGGCACACTGAAACCACCCATCTACATCGACACTGCAGAAGCAGAGTGCTTTGGAGAACTGGTTTTCCTAGACAACGGAGTTACAAAGTTCTTGTAGACAAAGGCATGAACATGTGAAATAAACCCAAACACTGTAACATTATAGAGCAGGAATTGTCAGAGTTATATGCAGACCACTCTAATTTAATATTCTGTCTTAGTGGCCAGTAACAGACACTTCATGGAAGGATACAAAAAACCCAAGACAGAGCTATTGCTCCAAGCAGCGAACAGTTTGGTCTTCCCTGTTCTGTGGGGTTTTTTCTGGACAGGAGGTAAACTCTTCTGTTATAGAGGGTCATATAACTGGGTATTCCTCTCCACTTTTATTCTTGGCCTCAGTTGCACCCTGTGGTAATTAGTGACCAATGAATTATGAACTGTGCAATAGTATTTCCCTCTCTGAAGGGATTTCATATTTATTCTCCGTATTTACTCTCCAGAAAAATCCCAAACAAACCTGGGAAAAACAATCCACACAGAAGAATTCCAGTCTATTTTCCTCGTCTCCATTTCCCTATTTTTCATGTTTAACTCACGTAACCTGAATTCAACAGAGGGTACCAGTGCATATACAACTGAGGAGCTATTATACACAAGTACTGAAGATCACGTGTAACACGCCAGTTTTCAAATCTAGATTCTTCCGTTAGCACGGAGGAACAAAGGCTACTTCGAGACTGAAATCCCAAATTCACAGAGCAAGGCTACACAAATTAGTTATTAATGCTTTCATAACCATTTTGACATTTACAATGCACTTTTTGCAAGCTAGATGGAACCGGAAAATCCAGGAGATCCTCTCAGAGGAATCTGATTTCACTTACAGAAAATCAGCTGTTATTCTCTGGTACTTTCTTCTCCCCCATTTTTTCTTACTGTTCCCAGTTCTTTTAATGTGCCTACCTATGCTATGTAGTAAAATAGGCTGAAGAAACCTTTTAATAGATTTTTTCCAGCCATTCTGTAATTAATATATCTAGAAAGCATTAATAGGTATTCAGATAAACTTCCATATTAAGCATTCAAATATATACTTTGAGAATTGAGCAAATATTTCCTAGAAACATTTAAGTGAGTCAAGACATTCAATCACATTGCTAATCAATGTTTTATGATTTTGCACAAAACAGTGTTTTCCTCTATTTCTCCCTCTAAACTGAAACAATGTGTTTATTTAAAGAACCCATATAACAGCCAGCCAACTTTAGCAGGGAACTCCCAAGGGTGCTCAGGTAATACTTTATCTACCTCATGGGGACAATTTGAGGAATCAGCGTAAGCACTGTACATTAACATTTAAATTCAGCAACACTTAAATGTAAGTCCAGTCAAACTACTATAATTGCGGAAAGACCAATAGCAATATTTATCATCTGAAGCTTAGTAAAAACCCACTTATTTATGATTTTACCGGAATAAAACACATGTCCTTTTTACAGACACCAATAAGAGCAAGTATCACGTATGCCAGCGTCAGCGCAGAGCACACAGCCCTAACTCTCAATTCCTGCTGCACGTGAGCAGTGCTCTGAGCACGAGAGCCTGCTGGCTTTGTTCAGAATCTGTCTCCTCCAGGAAACCAACGGGGTAGGCGAGCCGAGGGCACACAATTTACAGTGCTCGCCACCAGCTGTGGACTTCTCATCTCATTAGTTATTTCCAAATACTGTGGGTGAAGACAGCTGCAACCTACTCAAATCCTCAGGTCCTGCATATTCTGGAGACTGAATGCGATAGATGCTTCTTTTTTTTTAAGCAATCCTTGGGTAGGAAAAAAAAAAACCGGCATTTTTTTTTACAACTAAATCACTTTTGAGAAATATATGTAAATACCACAGTAGAATATTTTTATAGAAATATATTTAATGTTTTAAATTACTGATTATGACTGCCTCTTAACAATTTCACTCAAATACTAGATGGAAGACACTAAGAAAAGGATCCAGACATAGTAATGGATTAACAAATTTCCAGTTAACGTTTTGTTCTAGGTAACTAATTCCTGGCATGAGTATTTCTGCCGTTTTTGGGTAGCAATGAGCTAAACAGAACCACAAAATACAAGAGCTTCCGTATTTTAGTGCCAGTTTTGTAAATAAAACCAGGCACTGCATTGAGACAACCCTGAATTTCTTAGTCAGCCTGTCTGAATATCCCAGGAGGTAGAGGTCACAGTGTGGTGGTGCGGGGCACATGGACACCCACACCACATCCTTCGCTGGCACCAGCCACACCCAGAGGATGCTGCTGGGCCTGACGTCCCAGCTGTAAGCACACTCTCGCAGCATTGTATGACAACATCGTATTTAGGATGTTCTCAGAGTATCTCTGTGCTTTCTTTAGAGGGAAAAAGAAGAAAGTGCAATAATTATAAAGAGATTGCTGTCGTGCTTCCATGGATCACTACAGACCACAACAAACCAAACCTAAATGCAACTGAAGGACAACACCAAGGTGAGGTCAGCATTTGCAATACACTGGGATATTAGGAAACCAGGAGAGGACATAACACAAAATATCTTATGACACTAAAATTCTATGGTACATCTGTATTTTGAATATTACATTAATTTTTGGTACCATTTTCTCTAGAAGAATACTTTAGAAGTGGAAGAGATACAGAAGACAGCAAGAATGATTAACTAGGGAACCAATTCCATTCAAATAACAAATAACCTTCCTTAACATCCAGTGTTGATCACTACTGGAAAAAGCACACTGTTGTGGTCCAGGCTGAAAACATCAGTGCCAGTAAGAAAAGGCCACAGAAGACTGGATGAATCACTCTGCATAAGATTATAATGTGCACGTATTTTGACTAGGTAACATTACCTGTAACTAGATCACCTTTGTACTAGCTTATAACACCCAGGACAAAATCTGTTTCAAAGACCAAAACCCTCTTTACAGTCCTGTAGTCCCAGCAACTAGAGCAGACAGGAAGCATCAACATACTCTGAGAAGCTTACAGGGGACTGATACACTCCTCAACACCAGCAAGACAGCCAGGGTTAAGCACACACCACAGATGAAACACCTCAGCTCAGTTGCCATAAGGCACTGACAAAGATCTGCAATAAAATGGTTCCAAGCATGCTTATAAATACAGAAATTTAACTGATCTACTTTCCTTTGTAAGCACTACAATGTGAAATCTACATAAAATATTAATTAAAAACCCCAGAACTTAAGAAGTCAGCATCCTTGCTTGAAGAAAGCTAAGCAAGCTTCAGAAAACAAGACTTTCTCCACCAGAAAGACAGCTTCCACATTCCATACAATGCAGAAGTATAAATGGTCTTGCCACATGATTAAAGTGAAATATACTTGGTGATTTCTACATTTACATTGCCACCTTCTTCCCAAAAAAACAATAAAGCAAAAATATCAAACATCACTGTTTCCAAGTAACAGACTGTTCATCCAAAATCCTCCCGAACTTTAATATTAAAAATCGCATTCACTAACAAAACTCGTACTGTAAGTACTTCATACCTGTATGTTATGGCATATATCACAGAAGTTTATAGAAACACACTGTAGGATGCAATTTTTCAAATATGCAATGATCAGAAAACTTGCTAAGATAAGAACTTTCCTCACACACGCAATCGCTGTTTTGGCATTTAAACTCACCTACATATGCAACCTTGATGCGCCTGTTTTACGCAGTGGAATTATTTGAGTGGATACGATACCACCAGATACTGTGTTATCTGCCACCCTACCTCTCACTGCACAGGGACGCAGGTAACTGTGCTCTTGCATTTAGGACTCACACAGAAGCACAGATAGAAACACTGGGGAAGAAAAAATGTTGTTATCTACAAGTGAAATGTAGGAGTGAAAACAAAAATTCAAAGAAAATAGATGAGTCACAGTAAAGTTTTCTACACTAGAGACCACATACAGAAGCTTTGAACCAAGAACTTTCAGGACTCAGTTAACCCCAATCCTGTTAAGGACAGAAAAAAAGCCCTGTCTAGATTAAAGTTTAGATGGACAAGAGAGCATTGTAGGAACTCTTCTCAATACACAAACCTCACCAGCATGCAAGGAAGAAGACTGGACTAGAGCCAAAGTACAAATAAACAACAGTTCTTTGCAGAGTTTAAGGAAAATATCTGTTCAGCAAGAGCTTAACTCCTGACAGAAACAAGTCCTTCTTAGGAAGAAAAACAGGCAGCTGTTAGAACAAATATCACAGCTAAAAAACCCTGAAGCCCTCTTGAAAGTTAGACAGGCAAAACATCATTATGCAGCAGCATAACAATATAGAGGAGCTAAAAACCATTTCAAAGAAATACACAAATATCCTTTCCTAGGCAGTTCCTGCACAAAATCACAATATAATATGCATGGATGCAACAAACTGTTATAAAGAATTATTTAGAGATACTGTGAACCACATACAATAAAGTAATAATCACAACAAACCCAGAATCCAGGTGCTCCTCTACAATTTACATTCTCATTTATAAGACCCACTAAAAGTAATAACAGTACTCCTGATAGCTCATAGTTCACTCTGTCAAAGCATATATACAGGACAGAATGATTTTAAGAACATAAAGATTATGTCTGATGTCTTATCTGCAAATTCACAAAAAAAAGCTTCCTGAACAGAGTTGCATAAGACAGGTGCTGTGTACCAGGAGTTAAAGGTCTCCATGAGAGACTGTTTTATAAGACAGGCTGGAAGACAGGAAGATTTATAAGCACCCAGGACAGTATGAAAAAAGCCTTAGTTAGGGGATAGAAAACAGAAAGAGGGGATGAAAACACGTAGTAAGCTAGAAATATGTCCTATTTATACATACACAGGTTGTTCCATGGGATGTGCAGTTTAAGATGCACACTTAAAACAGCAAGCCACAGGCACTCCTGAAGGAGTCAAGAGAAATTCCAAACGTATACGAGTTCTCTATTTTCTAAACCATTAAATAACATCCCAGTATGAAGAAAGGCCATTTCTGTAAGCAGGCTGAAGATTGGGAGGAAGTAACAGGGCCATCCAACAATCACCGGGGCAAACCCTTAATCCTCTGCATCTTTATTCTAAAGTAGTACTGATGGAGATTGAACCGTTCATCTGTTCAAACACAGTAATTCAGACAAGCCTTTTTCGATAATACAAATGTCCAAGGCAAAGCAGAAAACTGAACTCCAACAAAAACCTGGTTTAAGTCAATAGGGCTTTTTCGTGCTTCTTCAAAGAGAAACATTCTTGATTTTTTTAAAAGAAATTAAGAGGTGTATTCTGATCCTTTTGCTAATACACAGAGTCAACTGTACGACCTAGATAAGATGTTCCAAAACTGTTACCAATAAAACACATGATGATACTAAGCTTCTGGACTAATAATATGGACTTTTAAAATTCCCATCACAGGATAAATTAAGTCCAAAATGGCAGAGATCCACCTATCAGAAAAACAGCTCTTTCACTGAAGAATCTTTTAACACTTACAGACTACGAAACAAGAGCATTTCCTATATTCCATTATATTTCTTCAAACAGTAAAACAAAGGATAGTACTTACTGCACAGCACACAGAAATCCTCTCTTAAGGCATGCACTAATTTGACTGATTTGTATAAAATTCTATTTTTAGAACTTTGTCTCAAGTAATAAAGACTCACTATGACCTAGAACAAGACATTTACTTTCTTCACTGTACAAAAATAGCTATAAACCTGATTTCAATTTCTTTGTTTTCACTACACTCTTCTTTCTTACAAATTGTTTCCAAAAATGTAGCCTCTTCTGATGTTAATTGAGTGTTCACTTCTGCTTACTCTTTGAAAAGTCTTACTCTCCTGGGAGGTGATTTTTATATACAAATCACATAAAGTTACATAGATTGTATGCTGGAGATGATTAAGGGAGGACAAGGTTAAATTTATATCTAAAGAAAGCCACAGATGTCAGCCAAATTATTTCTATACATACTTAAATGAGCATGAGTTAGCATATGCAGGCCATTAGTACCTTAAAGAAAAGTACTGTTTTTATATTTATGCTGACTGTAGTTCTGAAACTAAAGTAACTGCTACACTACAATGGGTTGGACAAGGTTCACTGACTGAACAAAAGGATAAGTCTTGAATATATGAAAACTTTTATCAAAATTGCTGGATCTTATAAATGTAGTTCCATTCTTTCAGTCACACCGTTATCCAAGACAGTACATTTTCCCAGCAAAACTATGACTGAGAAAATAAGTGTACAGATAAAACTTTCCTTTGGCAACACTATTCCTTTCCCCTAAAAAAGTGAGCACACCAAAACACCCACCCAGCCACCGAGAATGGTAATTCCCAAATGGCAAGTGTCATGACAAAAAAAATGCCATACAGCACACATGATTTCAGAAACTACCCGACAGAGTGAACTAGCGACTGCTCTAATATCGCTAACAAAGGGGAAGAAAGTGTAGGAAAAAAATCTCTGGACAGACAGAATACATCGAAAACAGTTAATGCCTTCATAGGGGACATAGTTTCCAAACCTAGCAGCTTTCTCTATAAAGCATGAAGATCAGGGCAATTTTGTTACCTCGATGTAGCTGAACTTCCAAAAAAAATTCCTCAAGTTCCATTACCTAAACTTCATAAAGATATTAGCTTAAATGGAAAGTCTCTCATGGAGTCATAAGCAGTAAAGAAAGAGAAAACAAAGGCCTGCAAATTTTTGTAACAGAAGAGACTACAAGTGTGGGTCCCAGAAATTTCTGCTAACTAATCCTTAACTGCCTAGGAAAGGGGGCAAACGAGTGGAGAGGAAAGGGTGGCAGCCTACAGATAACTCGGTCCTCAAAGTCTCTGTAAGAGTTTCAGTACAAAGTCAGTCTTTGTTTAATGAAGTCAGGACTTTGCAAAACTGAATTCCTGCAAGATGAAATAGAAATGAAAATTTGAATCACATGGTGAAAATTAGTTCCAAGTATTCCTACACAATGATGGGCTATACTGTGAGTTGAGTTTGAAAATTTGTTCAAAATATTTGCTAAAAATACAAATGGTGTTGGAAGCTGCTAAGAAAGAGAATGTAGAAACATCAGAAGAGACTTAAGACTCTGGATTAAACCACTCTGCACTCATAGCTTCGATACTCTGTAGGTCAGAGATACAAAAGAAAAAAAAAAGAAAAAAAGAGGATAATGGTACTGAAAATAGTTCCAAGCACTTCCCATGCATGAAGGGGCTTCTACATGAAGATGGGCTTAAAGATAAGGATCCTCAGCTTGGTAAAGAGAAGGTAGGGGAAGGATAAGAAAACATGATCAAAATCTGTAAGAAATTGCGCATAAAATATAAATAGGAAACATTCTCCTCCCCCTGCCATGAATTAAATTATCAGTCAGGCAAAAAGGAAGTATTTTTTCTCCATATCATCTAACACTCTACAGAGTTCATGATGCCATAAAGGTCAAAAGTATAAATGGGTTAAAAAATGGATTAGATGTGCTTATGGGCATACAAGTGGCTAATAAACGCAACAGGCCAGATAAAACCACTAGTTCTGGAAGTCCTTTAAATACAGATTGATCTGTCAGAGATACACATTTCTCAGCTTCTAGTACACACTTCCCAAGTTCCCTATCCTTCCACGAGTATCTGCTACCAGCACTAACAGGATAGGGGCTCAGGCGGATCTTGGTCCCGATCCACAAACACAACCCCTTTCAGCACACCGCTGTCCGCCAGCCCAGCCCCCGGGAACTGGCGACACCGAAGGCAGGTCACGTACCCTAACAGTGCAAGGGGCGTGGAGCACGGGCAGTGCTGCTCACTAAGAGCGCTGCAAACGGGATAAATACTTAAGTTCAACACACAGGAGTAAGCGCAACCCTTTGTTTACACATACTGTGATCACGCAAGCACTCTGACAGACAACAGCATTGTAGCTGTCTGCCACAATTCCAGGGGTGGAACAGGGAATGCACAACAGACATTTACCTGCCAGTTCAGCTCTAAGGTCATATGGAATGTCTGAAAGAACAAGGGGCAGCAAAACCATTCCTCGCTGCATTAAAATACGCAAGACACATTTAATTTGGTTTACAGGGAGGTTCTCCAAACAATGTATTTTCACACATGTAAATCCACAGATCATCTGTTAAACATCAGCTAAGGAAGAGCACAGGCTATACACCTATGTTGGCAACACAAACAGAAATTTACGAAGCAGAAACCTTTCCCCCTCACACACCACAGCCTTTTCCCTCCTTCCTCTACTTTCCTGCGAAGGAGTTCTCTCCCCACAATGCAGGATATCCAAGTATTTATTTTCAGAAAATAACAATTAAATAAAGAACATCTCCTTGCACAGAACTGAGACAATCAAATTTATTGTGTAAACACAAATTGGTAAGTGTCGATATTAGTGCATACCATTTTCCTACTATCCCAAAATTAATGATTATACATAGAACAGTCCAGCTGTTACAATGAAACAAACCAGACAACAACCCCAGTAGATACAGATGTGTAGAAAGCAACAGCAATAAAAAAAAGTAAGGCAGGCACATAAATAAGTATGATGAAGCTGCCCTCTAAAGTTGCATAAACTAGCATCTAAAATTAACACAGGCTACCTTCTTACGTGGATTTATCACACACACTTTGAAAAATCGGACATCAGCCAGCAACGTGCGCTGGCAGCCCAGAAAGCCACCCGTGTGCTGGGCTGCACCCAGAGCAGTGTGGGCAGCAGGGCGAGGGGGGGATTCTCCCCCTCTGCTCCGCTCTGGTGAGACCCCCCTGCAGTGCTGGGTCCAGCTCTGGGGGCACCAACAGCAGAAGGACACGGACCTGCTCGAGCGGGGCCAGAGGAGGCCACGAAGATGCTCGGGGGGCTGGAGCACCCCCCTGTGAGGACAGGCTGAGAGAGTTGGGGGGTTCAGCTGGAGAAGAGAAGGCTCCGGGGAGACCTTGACACAGCCTTTCAATATATAGAGGGGGTTTACAAGAAAGATGGAGAGAGACTTTTTACCAAGGCCTGTAGTGACAGGACAAGAGGCAACAGTTTTAAACTGAGAGAGGGCAGATTTATATTAGATCTAAGGAAGAATTTTTTTTATGATGAGTGCAGTGAGGCCCTGGCACAGGTTGCCCAGAGAAGCTGTGGCTGCCCCCTCCCTGGAAGGGTTCAAGGCCAGGTTGGCCGGGGCTTTGGGCAACCTGGGCTAGTGGAAGGTGGCCCTGCCCGGGACAGGGGGGTGGAATGAGATGATCTTTAAGTTCCCTTTCAACTCAAACATATGTCTATGTGCTGGTTAACAAAACATTGACAATAGAGGGGAAAAGAATGGGAACCATTACAAATATTAAGTGTTCTCCTGTCAGCAAAATCTAACACAACAGAAAAAGCTTAACTGGAAATCCCTTCATGTATTTATTTCAGTAGAACTTCATCCAATCACATTCAGGGTACCAATGTCTTTTCTGTGCAAAGTGCTGTTGAAAAGGCAAGCTGAAAGTGTGCATGCCCAGCACTAACTTTGCCACACTCACTTCTTCATCTAGCCACCTCCTTCCATCACGTGTAAGCAAGCTAACACAGACTGCACGCAATCCTGGTAAACACACTCCTCACAAATTTATACCTATGCTCTGCATACAAATTCACTCAGTAACCATGTGCTCTTACTAATAAAATCCATCCTTCTCAATTTTTGCTTCTTATATCAAGATGTTAAGTTTCAAGTTCTCAGGGAAAAGACCACAGACTCCGGGATGTATCCAGGACACTTACATTTGTCAAACCAATCACTAAAGATGAAACTGAAAAAGTAATCCCACAGCTTTCAGAAGAGATGAGCAGTTCATGTCTTGAGAACTACTCTGATGAACAAAGTTTAAAAATAGAAAAAAAACAGGTCTAGATTTCAGTGGCAAAACCTGACTGATCCTCTTGAGATTGCCATAACCCCAGAATGAAGGATGTTTGGAGGGACAGAATTTTTGAAGAATTTGTAACCAAGAATTAGCAGCAGAAGCACAGGAGTAGCTTGGTGGAGACACTGTGCTCTGTCACGCAGGACAGCTGGGATGGATTCTTGCACTTGGTCTCATGCACCAAGATGAGCACGTAAATGCGTGCTTGAACAAATCAATTACTTTATCTACAACTACAAGTAAAAACTACCAAAAGTCTGTTGCCTTTCACATCTTAGTTGTGCAACTGGAAGTCAGATTCAGTAGACTGAATTGTAAATGCATTTACTAAGTGTGGAACTTTGGAATGAGTGAATCTACTCCAAACAATTTTCATTTATCTGCTGGGTAAAATCCATACCATTTTAGTTTATTCACAATTGACACAAAGCATCAATGGAATCAGCTGTGTGCTACATCCACATCCCAATAGCAGAGCATTTACTTACTCCTGGTTCTACTTGAGTTCTATCTGCAATGTCAATATGGACAACTTCAACATTCTTCCATGTGTTTGGATCTAAATTGTGCACCTGCAAAAAGAGAAAAAGGAATGATTGCCATGCTGTCACCCTACACAGTGCTGCACCTTATGCAGAACGTACACGTGCCATGGATTTGTTTCTGGACTTCACAAAAGTTCTCAAAACCTCTCCCTTCTTCCTCTGCCTTTCTAAAAGCGAACAATCTCCACAGTTACAGTTTAATTCACTCACTAACCAATTTTAAACCAGCACAAAGCCTTCACCTCTTGTGCATTCAGAAAACCTGGATTAAAGATTAAGCTGTATTCTTCTGTCATATTCATTAGTGCTAATGAAATGAAGCTCTAATTAGAAGCATTACCCATTCAGTAATCTGCGTGATCTTATTGATCTAGAAAGAAGCTGCACAAATTCCAAAGTGCAAATACGGCAGGTTTCAGTGGCCTGACTAAACGTAGTAGGTTCCCTAAATCACAGGGGTGCCTTTAACACGGGCCAGACGAAGCGTGCGTGGTATGACGGTACATAAGGGTCTGAAGATGTGCTCAGCTCCACACCTGCAGTCTGCTTGGCACACCTGAACTTACAGTTATAGCAGGCAGAGCTCGCCGAGAAATACCCTCCTCCTCTGTAGCACATCCAGTGCTACAGTTCATCCAAGCACCGAAAATATACTGACAACTATTCCTTTGTGGATGGTTTATAAATATGTCTGTCACTAGAGATAAAAAAAAAAAGTCTCCTGAAGAGACCTGTGTACCAAATCAACTGTCTAGGGAGGAAAACGAGAGTATTGCCAGCCTGAAAAATTTACAGAAGCAGCTTCAAAATGAAACTCTACGGAAGTGTACACAGATAAACTCCAATAGTCCTGTGAAACCTGTTGTGAAACCTGTTTCCAAACAAACCTGTCATCCTAAGTAGCACCAGCATGTCTAAGGTAAAAGAACATGAAACTAAGAAGAATTTACTGAAAATCTATTTAAATATTTGAGTGAGAATCAAGCGCCTGCACTGACCTCAACATAAACAAAAAACTTTTCTCGTTCTTGCATCTTGTTAGACGAGACAGCTTAACCACCTTGAAAGGATCTGAATAATACTTTTCTTGTTTTACATTAATCAGTGGTAGGGCTTTGACTTTATGCAGTAATCATCCACCATACCAGGTACAGAAATACTTTATCTGGATGACTATGTGTTGAAAAAATTACTAATGCTTGGTATCCCAAATCCCAACTCACGTTCTCTGTTGTCCCCAAATCTGGTTTATGCCAGGTCTCAATTTTTATGAAGAAGTCATCTTTCATATATTCATTCTGTAAGAATTAAAATCAAAAACCATGAGTGTGATTACACCTCTCTGCTCAAAGTTTAGATAAATGGTATTTACACATAAGTCACTACTAAGCTTTAACTAGCAATACATTCTATTTAAATTATAAAAGAAACAGGCCCCTTACCTACACACAGAAATAGGTATAATGAGATAACTAATATCTGAATCTCAAGTATCAGCTACAGCAGGAAGCACCACAGTAAAATGAGTCACATTTGAGAAACCCAACTCTAACTCTGTGCACACAAATACAAACAATACTGTCACTTATCATCCTTTTTTTTTTTTCTTCCCTCTTTTTTTTTGGTGTTGGAAGGAACCACAAAGACCACCTAGTCCCAAGCCCCTGCCCCAGGCAGGGCCACCTTCCACTAGCCCAGGTTGCCCAAAGCCCCGGCCAACCTGGCCTTGAACCCTGCCAGGGAGGGGGCAGCCACAGCTTCTCTGGGCAACCTGTGCCAGGGCCTCACCACCATCACGGGGAAGAATTTCTTCCTTAGATCTCATCTAAATCTCCCCTCTGTCAGTTTAAAACCGATAGCCCTCGTTATATCCCTACCCCCCTGATCAAGAGTCCCTCCCCCCTTTCCTGTAGCCCCTTTCAGTCCTGGAAGGCCACTCTAAGGTCTCCCCGGAGCCTTCTCCAGCTGAACCCCCCAACTCTCTCAGCCTGTCCTCACAGGGGGGTGCTCCAGCCCCCCGAGCATCTTCGTGGCCTCCTCTGGCCCTGCTCGAGCAGGTCCGTGTCCTTCTGCTGTTGGTGCCCCCAGAGCTGGACCCAGCACTGCAGGGGGGTCTCACCAGAGCGGAGCAGAGGGGGAGAATCCCCCCCTCGCCCTGCTGCCCACACTGCTCTGGGTGCAGCCCAGCACACGGGTGGCTTTCTGGGCTGCCAGCGCCCGTTGCTGGCTCACAGGCAGTTTTCCACCCACCAACCCCCGCCAAGTCCTTCTCCTCAGGGCTGCTCTCCAGCCACTCCTCGCCCAGCCTGGATTTGTGCTGGGGATTGCCCCGACCCATGGGCAGGACCTTGCCCTTGGCCTTGTTGAGCTCCATGAGGTTTGCACGTCCCCCCTCTCCAGCCTGTCCAGGCCCCTCTGGATGGCACATCCCTTCCTTCAGCATGTCCCCACATCACACAGCTCGGTGTCGTTGGGGAACTCGCTGAGGGTGCCTCGATCCCACTGTCCGTGTCCCCAACAAAGATGCTAAACAGCGCCGGTCCCAACCCCGACCCTGAGGACGCCGCTCGTCACTGCTCTGCACTTGGACATGGAGCTGCTGACCCCAACTCTCTGAGTGCGACCGTCCAGCCAATTCCTGATCCCCCGAGTGCTCCATCCGTCAGACCCACGGCTCTCCAATTAGAGACAAGGATGTTGTGTGAGGCAGTGTCAAATGCTGTGCACAAGTCAGGTAGATGTCATTCTTCCTCAGCCCTGAAATACTTTACTTCTATGTTCAAGTAATTTTCATATTATTAATACTGCAGTTAAGACAAAACAACTAAAATGCATTGAAATTTTTAATAAATGAGACTAGTCTGAGGCAGGGGTAATAGCTAATAAACATTAGATGTTACTGTATAGCAAAACTATGATCATAAAGGTCCAGCTGCCACTAAATTGTATGTTCAAAGACTAGCACAGAACACCTAATTTCAGAAGAAAGCACACATCAGTGTGCAAATGTATCACAATGAGTCAAGCTAAACAGTTCACAAACTCATTTGTCACTCCTTATGTTCCATCCATATAGTGACAATCTAAATCAAGTTTGCAAGTGAGCAGTTAAAGCAGGTTAACATTAAACTTATAAGCTTCCTTAAACAGGTCACCAACATAAACACACAGGGAAATAAAGTCTTGATCTCTTGCCCATGCATCTTAAAACAAAACACCCCAAACCCCCAGCTATGATGATCCATTTAGATTCTCAGTTAACCCATTTTAACTGAGGCAGGATTTTACTTTACAGAAATGGGATTTCAGACAGTTAGGGACTCATTTTGTTTCATTGCTCTTCCTGCATTCAAGACTGTAGAAACCTCTGATCTGGCTTTTCTTCCCCCCCCCGCCCCTTTTTTAGCATGATGTCTTGCCAGGACAGACATTATGCAGCTGTAATGGTAAAGGCATAAAAGAAGATAAAAAAACTGAAAGCATTTCTCTGACAAATTACAGCTCTTTCTAATTATAGCCATGTGCAGACAAATAAAGTAACAAGGAGATCTATGCCAGAAACCCTGGCAAGGCACAGATAAAAGGCTGGAGTTAGCTTGCTAGAGTCAGAGTCAGTTGCAGCAGTAATAGCAGACAAAATATGGTTCAAAAAACCCGAATAGGAGTGATAGTAATTCAGATACTCACTGTCACAACTGGTCATTGGAAACACATGCAACAAAAATGAAAAGGAAACACAAAGTATTATTAGATACAATTGTTTCTGAAAAGTCTCACACATAATGTTTGCTTCACAGTATAAGGAACATTCAAAATTAGTCTAACAGGATTTGTATGCATCAAGCCAGAGCTCAGCGGACTGACTTGCTAGCCTTAACCTTAGAAGCTCGTTATAGGATACTTCAAGCTATTCAAGGGAAACACAAAAGAAACAGAGCCTACTCTTAGAACTTAAGCAATTGAAAGTATTAAAATAAAGCAGTCACCTTATTCTAACAGACTATGAAGAATTAAATTCTTTTCAAACAAGTTCTGTTCTAGACCTTAAGAGAATCACCTCTTCGGTCTCGCCCCAGGGACACTGGATACTACGACTCTGTAGGAAGCAGTAACCTGGTCCACTGAGGTTGCTCTTCAGAAGCAGCTCTCCTTTTCAAAAGAGGAGACTTTACAAACACAACATTAAATTGAAATTTATTTTCCACTTGATAGCACCCTCTTTTCTCCTAAACCAATTAAGACCATCCTTCAAATGAACACTGACAGCAAAACACACAAGGGGAGACCTACTTGTTCTACAGTAGGGATACGCGTTCCAAGCCTTCTCGTGGAACACCAGGGAGCCTTCTGGAGCAAACATCCTTACAAAACCAGGGACTTTACTGTGAAAAACAAACATTGACATTTTAAAAATTTTTGCCAGCTGAAATTCCTCATTGATTTCTTCCACACTAATACGAAAGGCACGTTCTACCTAAGCACTTTTAACAGTTATGATGTACAAGTTATCCACAGTTAAATATGCAGGAACCCTAACCACGTTACTGATCACAAAATAGTTAAGAAAAAAATGGGGAATGGAATAATAAGATAGTTGAGAGTGAGCTAGAAATTATTTTGGAAGCATTATGATTCGATGAAAGCTATGGTTTCTTTTCTCTTCAAGAACAGCAAGGACAGCTGTGGAGGGAGAGCACTGCCCAGGAGATCTCACCTCCAAGCTCTCCAGAACTGCCCTCGACCAGCGCACGCCTGCACGCGGCTCCTGCAGCCGCCCTGGAAGGTCACTCAGCTGCTTCGACCGCACCGCGAGAGGAGAGCTGCCGCTCTCCATAAGCAGCAGAATTACCATCTCTGATAACAACTGCCCTCTCTAGTCCAACGGACCGCCCATGACAGTTGCCAGAAACTTGGGAAAAAAGTAACAAAATCTGATACAAGAGAAATTTGGTATTACCTAAGAGAATACTGGAGCCCTTAAGGAGGCGAGTTTAAACAAACTACATGTACACATGTGCACAAGGGACAGAGTTCAATCTGTGTAAGCGTTCCATTCTCAATTTTTCTCCAAGGACGGTGAATAACTTCCTGTCCTTTTTTCTTTTAGGTCCAAGGAAAAAAGCTAACTGATGATTCCTTTTTTACATTGCAGAAACCTCATGGCCCACTCATCTGGGACTTCCCTTTTCCCAGAATAAGCAAACGCAATTCTTTCAGCTCTTCCACACGAGTCACACTGCCCACCCTTCTTTCTACCCTCTAGTCTGTGCACATCTGAAAGCCCAATGCCCAAAGCCAACCAGAAGGAACCACGATCCATAACCCTGCGGTGCCACAGTCCTACATAACACAGCCCTGAAGACACTCTGCCTTGGTGTTTACCTTCACATCGCCGAGACACTCGACATTCCGGTGCTTCTGAACGCACTGCTGTCCAGTGTTTATTTCCACCTTGTCTATGTGCCTCCCCAACTATAAAAGTATTCAGTTCTTCAACTTTTTAGATCTTTTTTCCCCAATTATAAACATTTGGAATACTAATCCTCACAACTTGACAACATATTACAGATCCTAACGATATGGCTGCATTTATGGTACTGCAGCCTTCTGGAGTGACATCGACTGTTAACCCCTAGAGGTTCAGAACCCACTGGGGTCAGTTTTCCAAATAACCCAGGTTTTACTCACTCTGAAAGGCATGTAACTTCCGAAAATATTATTTACCTTACTCATTCTCTCTCAGAAAAACATTACCCTACCACACTACAAGAACTTGTGTGATGCCTTATAGAGTGTTTCTAAAGAACATTCAGGCAATAAGAACTCTTTCTTAAATGCCAGATCACAGAAAAACATTCTTCATTAATAATGCAATAACCATTCTCCTTTTCTCTATCCTTCTGCATCAACATTCTTGTCCTCTGGGCTGCCCTACAAAACACCTGTGATACCGAGCCCATTGTTCTGGCTATATACCAAGAACTGAAATTATTCCTACTTAGAAATGCACTTGCCTATTCACAGATGGGACATTTTGCATGGTTCTCCATTACTTTAGCCCACATATTTAAAATTCACTGTATTTCACGTTTTCCCACTCACCAGAGCATTTGTGCACAATTCAGCAAATTACAGTGTGGCAGAAAAATACAAGGAAGTAGCCCAGAATAGTAAACAGCGGAAGGCTGCCCTCACTTTTAAACATTCCTCACTCAACATCAAGTGACCATAATACATACCAATGTTTTTCTCACCTCTTTAAATGATAAATTTTGTGAGTATATTGTCCCTTTTCACCGTCCTTTTCATAAGGCTCATTTTTTAAGACTTGAATTCCTTCACCACCTCCTGTTTCATTTTTGCTAGCTTCTGCCACAGAATAAAGTTGCCCAACTTGATACTGAAAAGTTAAGAGAAGTACAGTTTCAATATTAAAGTCAACCAAAACTTTCAATGAATAAAAAAATGTAGCTGTTTCCAGTGAAAATTTAGTAGTACAAGCAAAATTACCAGGAAAGTAAAATACACCATATAAAAATATTAAGTATGACAATCTGCTGGCAAAATTTATCTGTAGTTCACAAGCATCAGATCTCTAATCAGTTTGTTTCACATTAATGCAACACGTTGGTATAGCATAGCAAATATATTATTCTTCACCTTTCTCATTCTAAAAGCAAAGTATATATGTTGTTCTTAATTGAATAAAAGAAATACAATTTTCAGTTTACAGATTTTGAAATTACTGATTTCCAGCTCTGAGCCTCCCAGATTCATACTTTTAACCAGCTAGACACTGCCTTTGCAGGACCCATAAAACACGAACTGTAGGAGAACACAAGCATAACACTCTCCCCAGAAGGATGTTCAGGCACCCTATCGTGACTTTCAATTAAATGTATCTCAGTGCCATTTAAATTGCTGGCTTCAGACCTTGGACGATGATTCCTACCTTTGCCTTTAGGAAAAGCCTTGGAGTCACTCAATGCCTTGATCAGCAGGAAAATTCTGCTGCAGTGCAGAATTGCACAACTTTCTTTTCTTGCTAGTGAGCTGTGGAGTGGCTCAGAAACAACTAAAGGTTCTTCGCCTGCAGGCACCTGCCTCCTTTGAAATCCACTGCTCTGCAAGAGGGTAACTCTGCTTGGCTGGTGGTTACGCATGTGGGAACTTACCCTGGCAGACTGCGGGCCACAGCACAGGAAACCTTCAGATCCAGGCTAGTCAGATTGAAATAAGACACTAACATCTTCCCACCCATCACCCCAAAACAAAAGCAGGTTGGATGAGGACATACCTCTTGCACTGAGCAAGGTAAAACCACTCGGCTGAAAGAGGAAAAGAGCAAGTTCAACAATATTAATAATTAGGCTTAATCTGCAGATAACTTATAAAGACATTCAAGAAAGAAGTGTCAAAATGAGTTAATTCAAGTTTTCTTTTTAGAAATGCTCTGTGACAGCAAGGCTGCATGGATATAATGCAACAAAGCCAAGTAAAGTTCAGTGACAAACATGTCACAAAAGGAAAAAAAAAAAAAAAAAAGGATTTAAGAACATTAGAAGCCACAGAGAAGAGCCAGGAAATCTGCTTCCAGCTCTGCTATAACTTTGTATTGTGCTGAATTTATTTAACCTTTGAGGTGTGAGGTTTTTTTCATGTTACACAGTAAGCAGTTCCGTCTGTACAATTTAAAAGGACAAATGCACAGGCCCTCAGAGCCTACAAGTGAATTTTGGCAATTACAGCAGTTATGAATCATTTAAAAAGCAACCACAGCTCATATCCCGTTTAGGTGGCAGAAGCAAGAGCATTTTAGGCAAATAGTTTAGTGCTAATACAATACGCTGTACGGTTAACGGCAAGGTCTGGGGATGCAGAAGTTGTTTTTTCACAGTGACAGTACACTGCACAGACAGTATTTTTCAGTTTCACCTTACAGGATAAAATGGACAAAGACAGTGCAAATCATTATTGTTGCACAGAACACCTGCATTGTTCCTAGGGCTTTTAAGAGATGTTACCTCCTTTACTGACAACCTTATCGCCATTAAGATTCAATGTGGCACAATCATCCTGAAAACATGAATATAAATTAAGTCTGTCCACTGTTCTAGAGAGGAAGAAAGTTATAGTCAGCTGATTCAACTCTTGCTACCTACTGCTGTGCCCACACTTTGTGAACAGCAAGCCTGATACGTTTTTGTTCAGGTACTACCAGGAAAATGACTTCAACAGCCTGAGTGCTCTGCACCCCCCGCACGGCAGAACATGCAGCAGCCTTGAGAAGACAGAAACAATCATCCCCACGGATCAAACTCAGTCTTGCAACTTCCATGCAACTTCTTCTTTATACCTTACTGGATATTTTCCTATTTTAGTCTACTATGTGCCTCACTGGAATAGATTTAAACTGTGAAAACTTCAGAAATTGAGAAAAACGTAATCAACCGCAAATGCTGGCAAGTGTCAGGCTGAAAGCAGAGTTTTCATCCAAACACAGAATGGCCGAATGGCAATCAAAATAAAATTCCCATGAGGAGCCCTGTTTTATCTCATTTCATCTTATAAAAAAGTCCTTAAACTGTTTTTAAAGCTGGCTAGCAAGACCAACAGAGACAGAAGACACCTGTCCTGGCACCGGCAGATGCTGACTCAATACCTAGAGAGGACACATTTGTGGCTTGGAAGGAGATTTTTGGGCATCTTCCACTTTAGTCTTCAACACAACTATATGTAAAACAGGAGTATACTCAGGAAAACACAGCAGATGTACAGGTACAAGGAAAGCTGAGGAATTAAAGGAAAGAACTATAAGGAACAGGTTTTTTTGAACTTAAGAATGATGATAGACAAACAATGCAATAATTCAAAAGAGATGAGTAGCAAAGAAATCCAATGAGAACTTATTTCTAAGGACACAGCCCACCATTATCTCATAGGAAATGCAAGACAGACAGCCAGCTTCTCCAACCAGGATTGGTGCAAACTCTTGCTAAAACGCAAGAAGAGCAGGACACTTGGTCCCGCGTGCTGCACTGCTCAGTCCTGTCGGTCTGCGCCTACTTTCTGAGGTTTAGGTAAATCTTTGACGTATCCTTGGAAGCCTGTTTGGAACTTCAACATATTTGCTACAATCTATTATTTTGAACCTAGTCATCACCCTTACCACGACAGCGGGGGCTATGTATTACTAGACTTCGAGGTAACTTAAAGCCAAAGGGGTGGCAGGGAGGAACAAACCAGCTGGTGGCTTGCTGGCAGAGACCTGAAGGGAAGGATCTATCCAAGGACACAGAGCTCCCGCCACCAGAACAGGTAACTGCAGAGCAATGAAGGACACCGACACTGCTCCAGGACTGTCACCACTGCCACCGGCACTCCCTTCCAAGCAGGAGGGGTCCCGGATCAGAAGCACGAGGTACTGCACTCCCTGCAACGCCCGTCAGCCTCGCAGGGACGCCACCGCCCCGGTAAAACACTAGACCCGAGGGAATGAGCTGGAGAAACTCATAGTGCGGGGACGCAACCCCCGTACTGGGGGCTGGGGCGACCGGTCGGGATCACCGCGACCGCAAGCACACGCTCGGGCGCGCGCGGAGCCGCCGGCACGTTCACTCGGTGCCAAGCAGCAGCCGAAGGCGGGAGCACGGGGCGTGGAACCGGCAGAGGCACAGGGCAGCTCCGTGCCCGGGCCGGCAGCGCTCCCAGCCCCGCGCCCGGCCGCTCCCTCAGCCCCGCGGCGGCAGCGTCCGGGGCCGCCCGGAGGGACGCGGCGTCCCAGGGCGCGCCCGCCGCCGCCGCCGGACACCGCGGTCCCCGCAGGCCCCGCGCCAGGGCCCGCCCGCACGAAGGGAGCGGCCGAGGCGGCGGCCCGGGCGCTGCCGGCGCCCCGCGCAGCGGAGCCGCGGGAGAGGCCCAGCGGGGCGCGGGCCGGAGCGGGCCCAGGGCCGGTCCGGGAGCACCCGCCGCGCCGCCCCGGCCCCGCCACCGCCCCCGACTCACAATTCCTTGACCAGCACCATCTTCCCCCCGCAGGCCACACTGCGCACGCGCGGCCGGCACCGCCTGCCCATGCTGCACTGCGCGCTTCCGGGGTAGGCCCCGCCCCCGCGGGCCGGCGCGGCCAATCCCGCCGCGCCGTGCGTCCCCGCGCCCGCTCCTGACCTCAACGCACCCCGGCGCGCCTGCGCCAGCCGCCACCAATCGGAGGGCGAGCAGCCCCCCCGAGAGCCCCGCCCCGCCCGCAGACAGCCAATCAGAACGCGCTGTCAGCCCGGCTCCGTCCCGGTGCCGCTCCCGCCCCGCGTGCGACGTCATCGCTCAGCGACGGCATCTCTTGGTTCTCCCCGCGCGCGGGAAGGCCTCTCAGCCGGGCCGGGCCGGGCCGCCGCGCAGCCCTGGGCCCTCAGGCGGTCGGTCGGTCGGTGTCCGCCGCCCGGGGCTCTCGGTCGGAGCAGCGGCAGCCGTCAGGCGCCCCCGCCAGGGCCCGCCCCGGGGAGGCCGAGGAGCGGGGCCGGGCCGCGCGCGCAGGGGCCGGAGCGGCGAGGCGAGAGGCCGCCGGGAAGCTGCCGGCGCTCTCCGCCTCTGGAACCTCCTGCGGCCCCGAAAAAGTGGAGCAAGTAATTAAGGTCCCCCACTGGTCACGGTTAACGAACTCGGCCTGTGCCACCAGCCAGAGAAAGCCGTTACACGCAGCTCCGCGGCCGCCCAAAACCGGCGCAGGGTGCTGGAAAATACTTGTTTTCCGAATTCCGCGCACTGAAGTGTAATCGCATTTGCTGGTTTCTCCGAGTAGACTCTTGCTGATGGAAGCTTCTGCCCACGTGGAAGTGCTTCTAGCAAAGAAGCCCAGCATATGGGAAATGAGAATTTGGAATGTTTATTCATTTCATTAAAAAATGCGGCAGAAATCCTGGCAAACAGGGAAGACAGGTGACAGGTACGTGGGCCGTGCCCGCCCCTCACTGAGCGTCCCGGTGCCCACGCAGGGTACTCTGCGTCCTCTCCATTTCTGACACCATCGCTGACCTGACAACAGCACTATCGTTCTTTAGCTGCTGGGCACCTCCACCAACAATGCTACCAGATACATCTTTTTTTTTTTGTGTGTGGGGGAAGCTAAAATTTTCTTATGCAGTGTGTTTCAGAAAAAATAATTTTCTTGTGGATTGCTGCCACATTACCTTTGGATGGCCCCTGTTTTGCCACAGAAATGAAAACACAATAAATGAGTAACAATTGCTAGTGCCTCCCCAAAGGGAAAGACACTTTCACTGTTCCATTAAAGGGTGTAGCTCAAGGAGCCACAGTTACTGTGTCCAATGCTGCCCTCTTGTGAGAGAATTTCTTTTATCCTTTATCCCATTCACAAATAACAAGGACACCAGAAATTAATCAACAGACATACACACAATGAAGAACGGGACTCAGCCGTTACTGGGCTCAGACCCACCTGCACCCTCTGGCCCCCCAGACCTGCTGGTGACATTAGACCATCAGCTTGCATTAAAAGCAAAAAAAGTGAAAAGAGAGAGCCTACAAGTCTTAGACCTCAGCAGCATTGAAAGAAGGCTGAAACCAGCCCCAAGAGTAGAATACCCAGTGAAGCTCCTCGAGGCTGTGAAGGACCTGGAAGACTAGTCCTTGAGGAGACAAATTGCCTTCATATCTCGGGGGGGGGGGGGCTGGGGCCGAGTCCCTCTGCATTGGGCAGCTGGCACTACTCCACGTACGACTGCGTGTGGCAGAAGATGAGTCCTGCTGAGGTACCTGGCTGCAGCAGAGGGGTGGGACACACTTCACTATAGGGTGAAAGCATCAAATCTCCCAGCTCCCTTTTTATCCAACATGTTTCTATGAATACAACAATCAAACAGCAGAGTGGGGGCCAGAGGAGCAAGCTAACTAAACCTTTACTCTAAGCATTTAATCCAGAAAGGGAAATAGGCAGAGCTGCTGCAAGTTCAAGCAGGGATTTCTCTAGTAAGAACAAATCTTTACGTAGGAGTCTCTCGGGTACTACATGCAGGACTGAATTGCAGGACTGAATTCCAGGCTGAAAACAGGAAAATGAAGGAAACAGGGAGGACAACACAGGTGCCAGCGAGTGATGAAGGTAAACTAGCTGGAAGTTTTTTATAAATGCACATGAATGGTGAAGCTTAGAGACCTGGAATGAGGAGCAAATGATAAAAACTGGTTATAACTTTGTTGTTCAGAGCTGGAGCACAGCAGAATTAAGAGAATCCGGGACAAAGTCTTGCAGGAAGACCTTGCCCCTGGCATGAGGACCCAGCCCTGCTTAGTCTCAAAGCCACTGGCACATACCTGGCTCCTCAGCGCAGGGCGTAGGAAGGACAACGTGGGTCAAGTTTCCCCAAGTTGCTTCTGTGTGTTGTGTTCAGCTCTATCGGTGTTTCCATAGTGATTAAAGTTCGTCCTGTGGCAAAATGATGCCCTAAGAACAAAGCAGCTGGGTAACAGTATTTCCTCTTTGGGGCGCTCAAAAATCATAATTCAGGGAAAGCTACAGGATTTACTTAATGTATTTAAATATTTCATTTGCTTTCTAGTTTCTAAGCATTAGCTTTTATTCTTTTCAGATTTTTCTTCATAGCTATGCAAAGTGGACACTTTTGCTTTACTCTGAAATGCGCACACAAATGTAAGACTAGGTAAACTGGAAAGAAAAAAAACAAAACACCCCACAACATTTCAAGATCTGACAAAAGGGAGGGTGAAACTTTGCAGTTTGGCACCATGGAAGGGAAAGGATTCCTCCTCAAAAAATGGAAATATGTCTGGCTGTGGAACAGTCCACAGCATTTACACTTGCAGAGATTTTCACTGTGACTAGTGCTGCCCTACTGCTGAGAAGAGAAAGGTGTCATTGTAAATGCACATTTGTGTCAGCTCTCAACCCTCAGGAGTTGCTATTAACTGCACAACTTTAATTCCTGGGTAGCCACTGCGTTTTAATTCTTCTGTGGGATAACTGTTGCTGTCCAAAACTGGCTAAGGCAGATTTTTGCACCTTGTTGAATTGCAGTCTCCTGTGTTAGCACCAGTCTCAGCACAGCACCCGTGTTCCCGTGTTTCTGAATGGCATCCTATTCCCCAGAAGCGACTACTGACCCCAGTTCAGGCTCACCCTTGCTCCCCTCTTCCCCATCTTCCCCGGGTCCCGTTTGCCAGTAGCTAGAACTAACGATGCATTTACACATCAACTCCACTAGAGTAAAGGGGAGCAGAAATTCAGATAGGAAAATTAAATGTTGCCAAACAACCCTCCCACAGATAAATGCTTTAAAGAAAATCCTCAGTAGGCTCTGCCTATGAAAACATATTTTCATTCAAGTCTCTTGCAATGTGAAAGACAGATGCTATGGAAACTGCTGCTCAGACTTATGCCTGCGCTGGCTTAGTCTAAAAGGCAAAGAAATTGCAAAGGGCTGTGCCAGGGCACAGTGGTGGGGCTTTAAGTGTCTGCTTCCCGAAGTTCTCAAGCATTCAGTATTTTCCTTTATTTGGTTTTTCAAAATCCTGGCTGAGTGCAGTCCCCTGCTGCTGCTCCTTCCCCATATGGACAACATTTGTCCTTTGTTTACCCAGCCAGCAGCTGCAGTCTGTGCTCTCCCCAGAACCCTTCTCTTTGTTTAGATCCAGATCCTACCACACACGACAACACCGTCCGAGTAGCTGCATCCTGCTGATTCCAGACCCCGCACGCACACAGACCACTTCGGACCAGCCCCACCGAGTTCCACTGCGCTCTGTGCTGGTGGAGGGGCTGCCCCCCCAGCCTCAGCTTGCCCTCTGTGGGCAACTAACATGGCCAGTGTAGTGGCCCATCTGCGGCTCCTGGCTTCTGTCAGAGGCTGAGCCTGCCAAGAGGTCCCACTGCCTGAACGCAGGTTTGGGTGCACGGGAGGTGGGATGGCGGCATTAGAACACAAGAGCAGATTCCGGAGCCCTGCAAGGGACCTGCTGGAGGCACACGGGGCCGTGGTCCGTCACAGCACGAGGGGAACCCGGGCACGTCCCTGCTACCCCTGACTCAGCGTCCGTGCAGCGGTTAGGAGGCCGCTCGAGGGCTGTGCAGGACTTGTACGGGACCTGGGGAACGTGCCCGCTTCTGACGTTCCTCTGACCCCCTCTGGTCTCCAGCACTGTGCTGTCGTGTGGCGGGAGGAGGGTGAGCTGCACCCAGCCACAGGGTGAGAGGGCTGCAGCGCTGCGCTGCTGCTGCAGGAGACCTCGCTGCTCCTGACACAAAACTACTCCCTGCCTTCGCATTCTCAGGCCCCTGTTCCTCCTTCTGTGACAGAAGAAGGATTTGTAACTGTGGCAAACATTTCCATGTAATGAACTGAAAATGGGAAGATTTGTTTTAATATTTAAACACTCCCTCTTTTATGCTAAAAGATCAAAGTTGTGCACTTCAGCACACAGGTTGTATTGCCGTGTGATCAAGAACAGCGGAGGTGAGGTCAGTACACCCCGGCTCTGACATTTCCAGGATAACTGGAGCTCTCCCATCTGATCCGCCCGCTCCTGTGCGGAGCGGGTGCCCACATGCCTAAGCCCAAGAGCTGGCCTTTCTCCCCTTGCACCCCGGAGTATCCCTGAGGTACACCTGCATGTCCCAGCCACATGTGGGAGTAGCAATGCACATGCTCCTCCACCAGCTCCCTCTCAGCCACAAAGCACTGGAAGTCTGAGGACTATCCAAAAGCAGAAAAGATGTTTGTGATGGATACTGCCCAGAAATCGCTGCCAGCCACTGGAAAACAAACGTCCCTCTCCAAGGGCTTCTCACAGAGGAGGACGTGGGAGAGACTTGCTAAGGAGAACGCAATCCTCTGTACGCCTCTGGTTTGTACATGTGGAAACTGCTGCAGCTCCCTGTGGAACAGCTTTCTTGGAGTCCACTAAAATACCAGCCACAGTCATTTACCCATAAAACCACAGGCAAATGATGTCATCATGTAATAGAAGAAGGCTGGTACTCTGACAGGGATAAAAAAGTTGTCTTTGGAGAGTACATAAAAAGTAATGAGAAAGCGAGGCCATCTGGGGAAAGTAACACAACAGAACTAGAGGTGGAGGGCTTGCGAGGAAGTCCACGGCCATCCTCGGTGCGAAGCGAAGGCTGCTCCTGGCCGGGAGGGGCTCAGGGGGCTGCAGGAGGCACCTGCAGGCACACGCTGCTGGAGCATGTTGGCGCGCTGCAGGTGTGCCCATCGACACCCAGAACGCTCCCGCCTGCACTGGAGGTATATTCGCATTTTAAGTGTCCAATACAAGAGTGTTCAAGGTCAGGCTTTAAGCCAACCCCCCGCTTGTTTTTGCAGTGCTGAAGTGCCCTCTTGCCACGCTTGCTGTTCCAGAAGCACGTCTCTGAAAGGATCAGGACCGTCTCGCAGCTCCGCGATACAGCGGCAGGGCCTCAGCGACCGGCGAAGCCGCCGGGCTGCAAGGGATGGGAGGGGCACGGCTACGCTGAGGCGGCCGCCCACAACCCCTCTGCTGGGGGCTGCACCATCCTTCAAACAGAGTCGGGTACTTCAGACACACCAGGAAAGGCCCCTACGGAAGAGTTCAGGCCAGGGAGGTAACAGGGATTTCTGTGGCACAGATCACCTCATCCTCAGCAGATCCAAGATCTGGGGGCAGAGGCTGGGGGCCAGCAGAGCCTGCTGTGTCGTGACCGGGGACACGGGTTGCGTGTTCTGCCAACACGGCCAGAGGCTGCATTTACACAACTGGGAGACTGGCGTCAACGGAAACTTCTGAGACCATAAAAAAAGTCAAACTCTTTAGTTTCATCTGGTCACCAACAGTTCCCCTAAGCACAAGGGCACCTTTCACACGGGGGCAGAAGGAACATTTAAGTCGGCAAGTTCCAGCTGGCATTGGTATGGGGAAAACACACCTACCTTCATCACCTGGTTCTTCGAGTGCAGGGCTGGGACTGGGTGATCCCTGGAGCTCCCTCCAACCCTGTGTGTCCTTTTGCTGCCGACTACAGCAAGACAGACAGCGAGCAAATACTGACGCTCCCACCACCTGCTAGGAAGAGGAAAAGCGACTTCCAGACATCATCTGTAACAGGAATGCTACATTCTGCCAGGAAAAGGGGCAGCAGATCTTAAGGAGCCCTCACTTCCACAGGGGAAGCCCAGGACAGCTGCCGCCAGTCACACCCCGCCAGAGAACGTGGAGCCGGCCAGAGCGGCAGCACAGGCAGCTGCGTGCTAACCAGTTCTTGCCCAACATCATCCCAGACCAAGAGACTGCAGTACTGAGAGAACTCATGCTTTAATAGACACTGAAATCACAAAGAAAGAAGGCCAAATGCCTTAGCAATTTCAATAAAAATATGAAAATCTTTTTACATGGTAAATTTCATAATATAAAAAGTTTAATGCTGTCTGGAAACAGAGTTTTAATTTACAAAGAAAGTCCATATAGGCCAAACATGGCTAACACTGCATACAAGGAGAGCAAGTGCTAAAGGGCTGCTGCTTGGAAGAATCTTTGCTGACAGTCCTCTCTGAGTTACCATCTTCAACGCTCTTTTGAAGGAGTTCTGCAACCGAGGGGCCACGTTTTCCACACACTTTGCAGCCTTTCTGGATGGCACGGCGATGCAATGAACATGAAACTGCTCAAACCCATTATTACCGTCTAGCCTGAAACTACCAGTGTTTCTTAACAGATTCACAGATATTTCTGTGCATCTGGATCTATTCTGCAACTTGAAAGAGATGTTCACAGAACGAGTTTGACCTAATGAAAGGAAATATGGCCTAGAGTGATACACGTGGGTGTAGCACCCCTTCAATGTTTTTTCCTTGTTTAAGTAAGGTACGATTAAAAAAAAAGGAAAATCAGTACCAGGCCAGAGTACAGGCTAACCAACAAAATCAAATTAAACTGGATTTTGATCAGAGAGATTGTTTACTGTTCCCATTTAGTTGGAGCTAAAGACAGTCAATTAAAAATCTGTAATTTCACGCAGTAAAACGTACTGGGCAAAACCAAACTAAAATACATTCTACGGCCTTGGGGAATGGTTGCATGTGGCAGGTTTAGTGTGAAAGTGGAAAATACCTAATTCTTATTGCTCACTGTATTAAGCAGTGTTGTCACTTGTACCATGCACAAATACAACAACGACAAATGCATTTCAACTCCACAGAAGGATTTCTAATATCAAACGGAGAACATGTTATTTTCATTTCCTGAATTTCTCCACATATTGGGCAAACCTGATAAAACTCTTTTTTCCTCACAAAGGGGTTGTTTCTCATTCAGGGGTGGAGGAGTGAGGCACAAGGTGTGTGAAGTGTCTCCCGGCCATGAGTAAGCATGCATCTTCATGGCTCTCGTTAAGCCAACGGAAGTGCCCTGTGCCAAGTCAACGGAAACATGTTTCCCAAAGGACTTGTTCTAGTGACACCCACCTTCCATATTTATACAACACCAATCTCCCAAATACTGAACTTCCTCTACATCTGAACCCTTCCCTGTTTCTAATGCTCCCCCCCCCTTAAAAAAACAACAACAGAAGAACCACCCTCCCACCCCTATTTAGCTCTTTCTGAAAACTTTTAAGCCAGTATGAAACCTACTGGCAGCGTGAAAATGGGTTGTACCAAAATGGCAATATATAATTTCTACAGATTAAAAGATCCTTTAGTTATGGAAGTAAACTACAAGTAAAGAGGCTTATTTCTGGCATGTTATGCAGCACTACAGGGAGTATTTGCTGTTGCTATAAACAAAAAGCTGCCCACTTCCATCCTGGATGTTCCTGGGATGTCGTTTTAAAACAGTTATGCTGGTTAGAAACAGAGTCGGTCACATGAAGTCTCTCTGCAGTCCTGTGACCACAGCAAGTTGCATGTTCAGCAATATCACCATCTACACCACAGGCAGACGCTGTACTGACTCATTTTGGCCCACTATTCTGATTTTTCCTGCCAAATGATGAGAAGATGATATCTAGCACCAAACCATCACAGAAAGATGTAATGTACAGACAATAACTTGCATCATATGAGTCGAACAATTTACTCAACTGTTTTGCTACATTGCATAATATGAGTAGACAAATAACTACTCTTTTTGTCTTTCTGCACCAAAACATTTGTGATCATCCATCCCTTGTTAGCTGACTGTAACAACACAGCCCTATAGTCTTTGCCTTTAGTGCTTGTGTTCATTTCTTGCGATGGCAAAAAGGAAAACATTCTCCCAAAATCAGTGGATTCTAGAATATACTGAAAGCAAGCATCTGATATACGCACCATGAGTAAGCTGAGCCTAAGTAATTTTATATTCTGGTATCAGAATCATCTGTCTTGCTATCCTGCTTCTCCTCCAAGATCCCTAAGAAAATCACAAACTATCAGATCCGTATTTTCAAGAAGAGCATCCAGACACGATAAGTGCAACAATTATCTGCATCAGCAATGTGCCCCATCAAGCTTCCAGAGCTGACCACACTCATTATTCAGGTGGTCAGCTGCAAGACTGGAAGTTGACTTAAGATCCAGCTAAAACTCAGGGCCTAATTAATTAAGCCTCACAACACCTCTGTGAGGTAGGTAGATAAGCATTACTATCCCCATTTAGATAGAAAGGGAAGACGAGGCACGGAGAGGTGAAGTGATTAGCCTTCAGTCACTCAGCAAATTTTGGGAGTGCAGGATAGAAACCAAAAGCCTTGGTGATCCAGTGCTCCAACTTCATAGCACATGGCCTGGGAAACACTTTGCTTGGATCTCAGTGTGCAGTGTGGCCGAGTTAATGCTACCATATGCCCACAGTTTTCAGTGCATGTAAATTATCATTTTGATTCTGATTACATCACTGTGTTCAACAGCTGCTTAAAAGAAATAATCTCCAACTTGATGCCTAACATCCAAACACCATCCAGCCTAGGAAAGCTTACTCTACACATCACCCCTGGGGTGCTCTTGGTCCTCTTTTCTCCTCCGACCACGCTCAGCACCCAGCCACTCTGCCTGCTGCCTCCCGTAGCCGCTCTGCCTGCACTGACAGCTCCTCAGGCTGGGACACTGGCTCCACAAGAAACCTGCTTCCACAGCAGGGGAAGGTGTGCAGACCTGGCTGTGATGAGCTGGGTGGAATGATTCGGCAGGATCAGTGAAGGATTTATTTGGTCAGGTGATTTCTAAATCATACACTGATGTCACATTCCTGCCTACTGTAAAATAATGTTCTGAGCTTCAGTGTCTGTAACCCTTTTCTGTGCACTTAGCAGAAGACATCTGTGCTGCCCAAATACTTGCCAAGATGAAAATTTCACCTTCGTAACGCTGTGTGCCAGAAAGATCAGAGCACTCAATAAAACCAGAACTTGTCTCTCCGACACACACTCACTACCTCACGCTGAGGCTCACTGTGTTCGTTATGCCCCAAACATTCTTTCTGAGCTGACCAACCAGCAAAATATCCCCTGAAAGGTCTCCTTCCAGGAAAGAGCTACCCGAGATGCAGGTTTTAGAACGGGGCACCTGTGTCTTTGTTTCACCAGCCTCTAAACGATGGAAGAGAACTGCCCGTATCATGCTGCTATGGAGTTTTCTTGCCAGCAATTTCTTGTGTTTGGCTAACTTGGCAGAGATATCTGGAGGTGTGTCACCCTATCCCCTCTGTCAGCCTTTGAAAGCAATCAAATAAATGGCTTGTACTTCTCCAGGCAGAAACTTGTGCATACTTTCTTTGTGGTATACATGAAAGTTCTGCCTCCCCTCGCTTCCCTCTCCAATCCCTGATATGTCTAATTTCTGTATGAAAAGCCAGCTGTAAAACTGCCTGTTAGATTAAGAAATACAAGTAGGTGGCTTAAAAGCTAGTATTTGATGGACAACTGGATTCATCGGACCTGTTGCTGCAAATACTGAACGCTACAGAGAACCTGTTATCAGGGGAGTCTGGGCAAGGTCCTGGTAAGGGACTAAAACCCGTCTGTGAGGGCCGTGTTCCTGCGCAGCGACAGGCAGGGCCAGTCTGTCACCGTCCTGGGCACTGCCAACTGTGGGTGTGACCACGGCTGCTTAGATAATGGTTCTGTACTGATAAAGGCAAGTGGGCAGAAGCAAATACTGTAACAAGATTGTAAGTCATCAGCTGGTACTCGAGGCATTTCAACATTTGGAGGAAGGAAAAAATCTTCCCGGTGACAAAAATTTATAACCGTTCCCAGACGGCAGCCTCAAGGGGCGCGTGGTTCCTGGAGTGCTACTGGAAGGGGAATGAGTTGATGTCACTGCGTTTGTAGTTTCAGGGCGCCTGTGTCCATTTGGGGGGTTCTTCTGTGGAGAAGCAAGGCGTTGCTCAATAGACAGGTCCTTGAGTTCCAGCTTATCTGCGCTTTCTTCTTTGCTGTGCCGTGGAGATAGATTAAGCAAGCTGAGGACATCTTTCTTAGAAGTCATTGTTCCAGGAGCTCCTCGGAGAATCTTTATTGGGCCAGTGGAGTGATGGGGAGTGCTTTGCCAGAACATCTTTAAGTTGTGAATTGCTTGCACTTTTTCATCAATGGCAGCCATCTTTAATTTGTCTATGTCTGGGGCATCAGCTGGACTTGAGCGAGCAGAACCAGCTGAGGAATAGGAAAGAGCAGGAGATGGAGTGCTGCCACCAGGAGACTGATGCCCTGAGCTTGGAGAGATATTTCTGGGTGATTTAGAAATATGAGCACTGTAGGGAGAGCTGGGGTACTTGAGTTTGAAGTGAGGCTGCTCAGTTAAGGACCCATGCAACTCACAACTTGGAGATGGCTGCCCGCTGTATTGGCCTGTGCCTTCTTTGTTCGACATCTCCGATGTCGTAGGGCTATTATAGCCAGAGCTCACTTTCTGAAGGGATGAACTCCTCGTTGGAGGCTTTGGTTTCATTGCAAGAGGTGAAGACTGGTTCTTCTGACTGGAGCTGACTGGCCGGCTGAATGCGCTGGTCTCTGAGGATCTGAACGCAGACACACCCGCGGGGGTGGAGGCCCCATCCTCAGAATTGTTGCTCTTGCTTATTTGGCTGCTGCTTCTCTGAAGACGTTCAACAGCAATGAGGTGACTCTGAGTTTCCTCCAGAATCTTCTGGGCCAACTCTTGCGGGTCAAGCTTTGGATTGCTGTCCTCCTGGGATTTGACAGTGCTGTCAGTCTCAGTGCTAGACTGGTCAGATTCCCCAGTATCAGAACTTGCAAGTTTCCCAACTTTTTGGAAAGGTGAATTTGGACTGGGAATAAGAGTCATTTTAACAGGAGAATTTGGGGTACTTATGCTCCCTTTGGAGTTGACAGACTCTTTAATGCTTCCAGTCTGACCAGTTTTGGGCTGTTTGTGATCAGGGGAAAATCTTGGTTTTATGTTTTCTTGGTAACTGGCCAAAGGCTCGTTGCTGATTATAGAAAAACCTTCATACTCTTCCTCATCTTTGCTGGCTACAGTGCTGGCTTGTGGTGACAACTGGCTCTGTGCTGCAGACCTCTGCGGGTAGATGTTCTTGGGCCTTTCATAGTCCTGGCGTCCTCTGTGACCCAGACCATCTGGCACGCTCTCTTGCTTGGAAACAAAACTCATGGAGGAAGCAATGGAGCTCAGGCTGTACACAGAAATGGCATCTGATGCAATGCTGTCTGGACAGGTAGGAGAGAATGGAGGGTTTTGGTACTGGGGTACAGGGTTAGAAATAGACTGAGCAGAAGCCAGGGACTCTAGTGATGAGGAACTGTCCAGGCTAAGGCGCTTAGGCAGCTCTGTAGAATCTGAAAAAGAAAAAAAAATAATGTACAAACATGTCTCTAGATATACAGTAAAATCAAACAAAACCAGGTAATGTTCTATCAGAATTAAGAGGAAATGCTACAAAACATGCACTCAGACTCTAGGCTACTTTAAAAACCCCAACCATTCTTAGGTGAGAAAATAAATGTGCACAGCCCAGGAAATGCACAGGCAGCCTCAGTCCAGGTATCCTAGGCAAAACATCAATTCATTATCATTTTGTATCTCAAAACCAAGAGTTATACATCCTCCAGCTGCTGGACTCTATTCCCAGCTTTGGCCTCAGCCAAGTCTCAGTGTTTGTTTCCCCTGTAAAAATAACATTTGCTGCACCTGCTGTACGATGCATGGTCTGTGTGACACGTGTGTGACAATGGCAGGGCACAAGCAACCCAGGAGCTTCCTGGAGTGCCTTGATGTGCCTTCTCCAAGTGACAGAGCCAATGAGGAGAGGGGCTCTGCTGGACCGTGTTCTCGCCAACAAGAAGGGGCAGTGTGAGGCTCAAGGGCAGCCCTGGCTACAGTGACCATGAAATGGGAGAGTTCAAGATCCTGAGGGCAGCGAGGAGGGTGCGCGGCAAGCTCACTGCCCTGGGCTTCAGGAGAGCAGCCTTGGGCTCTTCAGGGGTCTGCCTGGCAGAGCAGCGTGGGATAAAGCCCTGGAGGGAAGAGGGGCCTAAGAAAGCTGGTTAATAGTAAAGGATCACCTCCTCCAAGCTCAGGAGCGACACATCCCCACAAAGAGGAAGCTGGGTAAGAACGCCAGGAGGCTGCAGGGATGGACAAGGAGCTCCTGGACAAGCTCAAACACAAAAAGGAGCCTACAGAGGGTGGAAGCAAGGACAGGCAGCCTGGAAGAAATACAGAGAAACTGTCTGAGCAGCCAGGAATCGGGTTAGGAAGGCCAAAGCCCTGATAGAATTAAATCTGGCCAGGAACATCAAGGGCAACAAGGAAAGCTTCTGTAGGTATGTCGGTGATAAAAGGAAGACTGGGGAAAATGTGAACCCTCTCCGGAAGGAAACAGAGACCTGGTTACCTGGGACATGAGGAAGGTGCTCAATGACCTTTTTGCCTCAGTCTTCACCGGCAAGTGCTCCAGCCACACCGCCCAAGGGGCAGAAGACAAAGGGGGGGGACTGGGAGAATGAAGAGCCACCCACTGCAGGAGAAGATCAGGTTTGAGACCATCGCAGGAACCTGAAGGTGCACAAGTCCACGGGACCTGATGAGATGCATCTGCAGGTCCCGAAGGAACTGGCGGATGAAGTGGCTCAGCCACTGTCCATCATATTTGAGAAGCCGTGGCAGTCCAGTGAAGTTCCCACCAACTGGAGAAGGGGAAACAACCCCCATTTTTAAAAGGGAAAAAAGGAAAACCCAGGGAAGTACAGGCCAGTCAGTCTCACCTCTGTGCCCGGCAAGATCACGGAGTGGATCCTCCTGGAAGCTGTGCTGGGGCACATGGAAAATAAGGAGGGGATTGGTGTTGGCCAACACGGCTTCACTAAGGGCAAATCCTGCCTGACGAATTTGGTGGCCTTCTACAACGGGGTTACAGCGTTGGTGGGTAAGGGAAGAGCAGCTGACGTCATCCACCTGACTTGTGCACAGCATCTGACACTGCCCCACGCAACATCCTTGTCTCTAATTGGAGAGCCGTGGGTCTGACGGATGGAGCACTCGGGGGATCAGGAATTGGCTGGACGGTCGCACTCAGAGAGTTGGGGTCAGCAGCTCCATGTCCAAGTGCAGAGCAGTGACGAGCGGCGTCCTCAGGGTCGGGGTTGGGACCGGCGCTGTTTAGCATCTTTGTTGGGGACACGGACAGTGGGATCGAGGCACCCTCAGCGAGTTCCCCAACGACACCGAGCTGTGTGGTGTGGGGACATGCTGAAGGAAGGGATGTGCCATCCAGAGGGGCCTGGACAGGCTGGAGAGGGGGGACGTGCAAACCTCATGGAGCTCAACAAGGCCAAGGGCAAGGTCCTGCCCATGGGTCGGGGCAATCCCCAGCACAAATCCAGGCTGGGCGAGGAGTGGCTGGAGAGCAGCCCCGAGGAGAAGGACTTGGGGGGGGTTGGTGGGTGGAAAACTGCCTGTGAGCCAGCAACGGGCGCTGGCAGCCCAGAAAGCCACCCGTGTGCTGGGCTGCACCCAGAGCAGTGTGGGCAGCAGGGCGAGGGGGGGATTCTCCCCCTCTGCTCCGCTCTGGTGAGACCCCCCTGCAGTGCTGGGTCCAGCTCTGGGGGCACCAACAGCAGAAGGACACGGACCTGCTCGAGCAGGGCCAGAGGAGGCCACGAAGATGCTCGGGGGGCTGGAGCACCCCCCTGTGAGGACAGGCTGAGAGAGTTGGGGGGTTCAGCTGGAGAAGGCTCCGGGGAGACCTTAGAGTGGCCTTCCAGGACTGAAAGGGGCTACAGGAAAGGGGGGAGGGACTCTTGATCAGGGGGGTAGGGATATAACGAGGGCTATCGGTTTTAAACTGAGAGAGGGGAGATTTAGATGAGATCTAAGGAAGAAATTCTTCCCCGTGAAGGTGGTGAGGCCCTGGCACAGGTTGCCCAGAGAAGCTGTGGCTGCCCCCTCCCTGGCAGGGTTCAAGGCCAGGTTGGCCGGGGCTTTGGGCAACCTGGGCTAGTGGAAGGTGGCCCTGCCTGGGGCAGGGGGGTGGGAACTAGATGGGCTTTAAGGGCCCTTCCAACCCAAACCAGTCTATTATTTTGTGATTCTATATATGGACGATCTTTGCAAAAGGTAAGAGTGTGAGATCTCAATACAAGCCGTTCTGATCAAATCATGAGATATGGGATCAAAAACTACTCTAAGCAGCTTTACCAAAAAGTGCCAGCAAGGATTGTAGAGCAAAGTGCATGGTCCTCCTATTAGCTTGTTTCCCAGTTTTCAGTATCACCTCCTCTTGGCCGACTTCACAAAGGTCAAAACCTGTAGTGAAATACAGAGCAGAGAATTACACCTCACAGAACGATCCAATGTCTTAAGCAAGTGTGATCTCATTTATAACACAACATTTAGAACAAAGAGATATGAGATCCCGCAGTGTCCCAGCACTATTTAGCACATCTTCTCCAGCAGGTGTTGGGAGCTTCATGGTGCTGGACTGTGAACACATACACAGAAACAAATCACTCCTGTGCAAACTGACAGTCAGTACTTTTTAGTTGCAAATTATTTGGAATTGTTGGGGAACAATATACGAAACACATCTCAGGGAACAGTGTCCCACATGCCCCAACCATTCATCATTAATCCCAAGTTTTCTCACAGAAACGGGTCTGACAAAGAGCACAGACATTGGAATTTAGCAGAGGAGGGCTGGGCTGCAGGAGGCACGACTGTGTGTGAAACGATGCCTGGCTTTTACGAGCTCCTCAAGCAGTCTTCTCGGATGCTTCTTTTTGCAGCACAGCCTCTTCCCTGCAATGCCTTTTTACTAACTGTAAGCAAGGTCCAAGCCAGAATAAAATCCACTTTGATATTTAGTTCTCCTCTGTCTTTTCTGCAGGATGCAGACCCTGGTACATACTATCACCCTGGTATGTCCTACCCTTCCCCGTGCACAGGTTTCCCTGCCAAAGCAATGATTGGTTCACTTCAGGCAGGAGGCCAGAAGCAAACTCTAAAGTATGTATTTTGAACAAGAGGGGAACAGGATTCTGAAATAAAAACTGGGGTTAAACCAACCTGACAGTACCAAGCTGCTGTCAACCCTGAAATCTGTGTTCTGCTGACTCAGGAGATGTTTTGGTGCACGAGAGAAAAATGCACCTTCCCACTGGCCAACGAGTGAGCAAAGGAGCAATGTGGGTGCGAACGGGCGGGGACGGACTGGGCAGTCAGGGATCCCGTCCAGAGACACGAGGGCCAAACACTGCCCAGACAAGCAAACCTAAAGCTGTGTGTCCCGTCACTCCTTCAGGCCACCGCACAGGACGCCAGCAATAGCGTTAGAAAGAGAATGGAAAGAAGTGTTTTCCTACCTAGAGCTGCCAGAAACTCATGACAGCCAGGTAGCCTCCAGAGCTGGACACTGATGGAAACCTGGATTGGTGCAGAGGAGAAATCTTGCTCCTTCTCGCCGGCCTGAAGTTGAACCAGGACTTGATGCAGCTGAAGACAACAATAAAAACATTAGCCTTTCCTTACAGATCACACCACTGCTTGTCCGACAGCCGCAGCTAAGGAAGTGCACTGCAAACATCCCCTTCCCGGTACACCCAAATTTCAGCTGCTGCTCCTGAACAGAACAGTGAGATGAAGAGGTCTGGGCAGAGGGACAGCAACAACAGACAAACTTGAACAGCAGCAAAGGCAGGGACAGAACTGAGGTGAGGCTGGGTGGTGTGGCCAGTGGAAATGGAACAAGAAGGAAGCACAGCAGGAAAATCTGTGAAGTGAAAGAAAAGGAAAAAGCTACTTTGGGGCTGCTCACAGCAACATAGTAAAGCCCATTCCATGACTGAGCCATGCTCCTTACGCAAATCCCAGGAAACTCATTCTCAGCACTTAACTAGGCAGAACAAGTCATATGAAACCATGGAAGACTTTCCTAATACCTCTCCATGGCCTCCAGGAAAGAAGTTTCTTAACTGTGCCCAAGGGACAGGAGTAGCAAAGTAGAGAAAAAAATGTGTTTATGAAGATCTGACACAGATTAAGGTGCCAGGATCCCATGTAATTCAAAAACACAGCCAGGGCAGGAAGGATGGAAAGTCATTAATCAGGGCCCGGCTGACCTCAGGACCACCCATCTCTTACAGCCCACAAAAGCTTACAGAGCCTTTTCCACAGTGGCACCATGGAGCAAATTCCAGGCCTGAAAGCGGGGCTGAAGACACTATGTGGCACAGGGAAATGGGTCTGCAGTGACCGAGGCATTTGATCCTGCACAGCAGTGTCATTCCCAGTGCATGTAATACTCACCATTCCCACCATATTTTTAACAGCCTTCGGGCAGCAGATAACAAGAAAGGAGAAGAGAGGAGAAAAGAAAGAAAGAACACAGGTTATTCTGTGCTACAAAACGCCTGTGATCGGGAACCCTGCAGTGACACATCCACATGCAAACCAGCATCCTGAGTGCAAGATGCTCTGTCCAGAGAAAGAAGGGAGCAATGGAAACGGCCTGAGCTGTGAATCAGGAGCCCAACAGCGTGGGAACAGGCAGCTGGAATCTGGGAGTGCCCAGCTCATTACAATCAGACACTTAGCAGGCAGATACTCAGGCCAACCCACATTCTGGCAGAAGGCTGAACATAAAACAAGCCCTTCTCTTGTTTTCTCTGGGATACATTATGGGCACTTAATGCAGTCAGCAGTTCCTAACTTCTCCTTGCACATGTGGGAGTACTGAAGTTCTCTTTTGTGGTTCCTGCCTTGTTTTGCACTAAAAATAAGCATTTTCTATCCAGAGCAAAAGATGAGGCTTCCAGCCTTGCTGCTCCACTCCTGCCAAGGGCACCTGCCCCCCCCCCCCCCCCCCCCGGAGCTCGTCACCCCCCTGGGAAGGGCGGTGGGCAGCACCCACAGCCTGAACTGCCAGTCAGGCTGCTTCAGTCTGGAACAAAGTCTGCGACAGGCAGAGCCCGAGCTGCTCAGCAACGGGACTGCCGAGAGGAACGAGGGGAGAAGCGCAAGCAACTGCAGAGCAAGGGACCTGAAAAACCCTAACTCGTAGCTGGACAGACTCTTGTGCAAAAGGAAATTCTGCCCAGGGTTTGGCTATAGAAGAACATTTGCAAAAACAATGCAATACCTCTGCCAGTATTTATTGCGTGGGGCAGCTGAGGAAATGGCGAGTGCATCTTTTGCTAGCTGTGTGCAGCCATCTGAATGTTTTTCCTTGGGTGATTTAATTATCTGAGGCAAGAAGACAATTGTGAAGTAATATCACGGACACTGTAACCTGCTCTGATCTATGGGAACGTTGTCTTCTGCTCATCACATCCCTTCGACTCCGCGCCTCCCTCTGGTGGCAATGAGGAAAAAATAATCCTGCTCTTCAACCACGGAAGTCTCAGGCACTGACAAAAGAGCCAAGGCAAGGCAGCAACATGCCCTAAAGGACGAGCCACTAGAAATATCTCATGTGCTACTGCGGATGGTAACACGGAGCCCCTTCCCTGAAGCGGGCTTAGTCTAACGGACTGACTCAGGAGGCTGCTCAGTGGGCAACAGCAAAGCTGGGGCTCTTGTTCTGTATTTTCTGCAGAGACTCAAGCGTGACAGAATGAAGGGGAGCCCTCTGAAGCTACACATAGGAAATCCCAGCTACCCACCACGGTGCTTCCCTGGAGCACTTTTGCAGGGGGAAAGGGGAAAAGAAAGCGAGCTGTGTGCCCGTTCACTGTGCAGCGTGCTCATTTACCAAAGCAGGCAAATGACCAAGATAAACCTCACTGGAGGAGCGATCAGGACAGCAAGAAACATGTAATGGAAAGCCAGCCAGGCTGGTGGCACAGAGAAAGGTTTGGTTAGGCCAGGCATGCTTGAGAGACTGGGAGAGGGAGGAATGTGAAGGGGAGTGGGGGGAGCAGGGAGGAGTCCACAGCCTTTCTCCCAAAGGCCATGAACCCTCCGGCAGAGCTACGAGCACACCCCAGGAGAAGCAGAGGCTCAGTAAACTTTCAACAGACCTTGCATTGTCCAAAGTCAATTATACCTTGGGACTTTGGTAATTACAGTGGACAAAGACCTAGACAGGATGGCCAAATAGCAATTAGTGGTTCTGCCACTCATTTACCACATTGTGCTGCCCCCTCACTGCAGCAGGGATCGTGTTTTCACTTCTGTCACTGAACAGGGAGACCCAAGGCCATGCAGGCCAGTAACATACCTGCATTCTTCTCTTCTGGACACATGCTTTTCATTCACACAAACAGGCAAGTTCAGAATTTCAACCCTGAAGTCTCCTGGCAAGCTCTGGGCTGATAAACCAGGGCATAAACCATTCTGTGTATTTCTGAATTTACTGACCTGGGAAGAACGACTTGGAAACTGGTACTGGAGGAAAACCTCCCAACTCACCCTGTTGATAAGCTGTTCTCCCGTTTCTGAAGCTGTGATAAGTTTACAAAGTGCCTGAAGTGCAGGGTTAGGCAAACCTGAAAAACATCAGCAGAAACAGGGACTGTTCAGTAGCTGTTTCTTGAATGCTAAAAATGCAACAACCTGAACAGAACACAAACTCAGCTAATTCCTAAAACCTCACCCCACACCACTGAAGCAGCAGTGAGTTCTGGAAGCAGGAGCAATTTCCAGAAAGCAAAAGGTTTTTCCACTTTACATCTGATTGTACATTTTCTGACTGAGAGCTGGGAGAAAGGAATAGTCACATCACGTTTCTCAGATACCGGACCCAGTGGTAAATGACTCCCAGCTATGACAAAATTTTCAGTAAACATTTACTTCTAGAACTATCCTGTTAAATACTTTTCTTCCGTTGATGTAAAACATGACTGTTCCACAGGCCTGCATCAAGGAAAGGCAGGGAGAGGTTGAGGTCTGCCCGGATGGAGCCCACGGCCGCCTCTTACCGAGGAGGGACTGTATGGTGGTGCTGCACTGCTGCAGCCGGTCCCCGGGGTCGGCGGTTGGGAAGAAGACTGCTGCTGGGAGGCCGCTGGCCGGGGGGTCCAGCCGGAACCCCACCGCGGTCAGCAGCGCCTGCCAGCCGGGAATGCCGCCCACTTTATTCTCCACGCTTTGCTGGGAGGTGTACATGGAGTTGTGCTGCCCGTTCTGGATTCGCTGCAATGATTTCTCCACCTTTGGGGAAAAGACAGTATTAGCTTATTTTGTAAGAGATTTTTACTAACCGCCTCTTTTTACACAGTGAAGAGGCAGGAGCAGCAGGCTGAGAGACGGCAAAGCCGATGCTGAACCTGGCCCGTCTTACACAGAAGGATGTTAATGCCCTTGAAAACAGGCTTCAGCCACTCAGCACTCACAGCTGTAAAATCACTGTGATGAGCGTCAATATTCTCTGGGATGCTGGGGAAAGTAACGCCACAGGAAACTAAGTACCAGTTTGATTGTGATAGTTTCCTACAGGCCTAGCAGCTGCATTTCTCCCCAAAAGACAGCTCACATTCAGGTTCCAGTCTCTTATTACCAGGCGGGAGTCTGCAGCTATACGGTAAAGAGTAAAGAGAGATGTGTGTCCACAAAACCCAGCAACTGGGATGACTGGCAATATTCACGGGTTTCCATCATCCAATGAATACTCCACATTCCTGTGGGACCACAGAAGACATACTGGAAAGAAAACTATTAAAAGTTATGAGAGATTATTCAGGCCATCTGGCGGTTTGGCCTCAGTCCGGCTGCTCCCCACAACAGGCTACTGGCACATCTGGGGACAAAAGTGCCTCTTATCTTCCAAGTATGCAAAGAGTCAGCAGTCACTGTGCTCTGCATCTCCATGACTGCAACGTTTATAGCTATTTTCTTGTAGAAACAATTAACCCCAATGATTATCTCATTTTTAAAGCACAGACCCAATTCAACAGCTAATGCAAACTGGGTGGGTCTGGGGAGGATTTTGTCACAATACAATGTATGACTTTGCTTACTTTGCCTCTTTTTGCTCTAGACACTTGATCAGGTGTCCTGGTCTTTTCACACTGACCCAGAGTTTTCACAAGAGACCACCTCATGGTAAGGGAGAACGGCTGGGGGTAGATATTCAAGTGGGAGTGGCTACACATTGGGACGTTTCTCTTCCCACTCACCATTTCCAGCTGCTACCCCAAGGTAAGGTGATCCCACAAGCCCAGGGGCTGCAGTGCCTCCCCCGTGCCCGCGGGGTGAGGCAGAACTTCCCTTCTCTTACCAGATGTAGCAGGACACGCAGAGCATCTCGTGCCCTTTCAGGGTGCTGCAGAATCTCAGTCAGGGCCTGTCCTACCAGCGAAGAAGGGCTGTTCAGCTTCATATCGCTCCCAATAAGCATGAAGCCTGCAGGATTCAGAGTAAGAGACTCAATCTCCTTTTGTTGTAGAAAATGTTCAAAACAGAAGCAGATATCCTCTGCCCCCTCGGAGTGATGGTTTACTGTGCCCTGCAGGGTGATGTTCTTTTCCCAGAGCAGCTGCCTGCTCCCTGCCCGGTCCCTCAGACCAAGCTTCCAGAAAGATTCTAGATGCTTCTTACTGTTCTCTTCTATTAAATCAATAGTGTTTTCCTGTTCAAGCAAGTGGAAAAACACTGTATTGCAGCTAAACTTGTCCTAGCATGCTCCATGTCTCCTTTACAGCAGCGGAAATCAATAGCTGCTCAACAGTGCTCGCAGAAACAGAGAACTGAGAAACCAGCCTTGGCTCATGCCCCATCCAAACGTTAGATTCTCCACATGCCAGCGCAGGGAGCCCTGCCTGCCCCTGCCCATCCGCTGCAGCGAGGCGTGCGGCTGCCCGTCCTCGCCCTGATGCTCCATCTGAGACTCACCGTCAAGTCAAAGGTGAAAGTCAGGGCCTGTGTGTAACTTGCTCACACACCATGGAAGGGGTGCTACTAAGCCAGCCTGAGTCGCTGGAAGCCTCTCCTTGGTGGTGATGCCAAGCACCATGTCCATGCTCATCTGTTTTGTCTAGGAAGTGGTCAGTTGTTTTTTTTTTTTTTAAATGCTCTTTCCTTTTGAGGCAGAAAAATCTTAGAAGGAAAATAAAATACAAACTGAACTGTGGACTGTAACCTAAACTCAGCTCCCATCTGGTGTTGTCTGAATCACATCTTAACACTGGACTCAACATGCCTGAAATCACCCTGTCAGCCTAACTCCCAGAGCTCACTTTAAGAAGTTCTAGTGAGTTTCCCGCTCCTCCAGCTACACAGAGTTTACACCAAAGCCATACTCACAACAGCTTCCTGATCTAAAAAACATGGTATTGCTGCCTGTGCAAAAAAACACATCTGGGGAATGTCTGTGGCTTTCAAAAACAAGGACTTGTGCTGGGAAAAAAAATGCAAGTTATTTGTACATATCCCTGTAACAACACTGTTGAACTCCAACACTTTGTCTGAATCTCAACTCACTCATCTAATTGAGAGGAAGCAAGCACCAGCCCTCCACCACGGAGCTTACGCTGCTGAGAAATCTCCAGTGGAGGCAAGGGAAACGTTTCTCCTAGCAGGACCAAAGGCGTAAGCCCTGCAAGGTTTATGTCACAGAAATCAGCTACTGGTTGCTGCTGCAACTTCCAGAAGTAACACTCTTGCCTCCTTGTTAGAGTTTCACTAAATTCTCAGTGAGAAGGTTCTGTAAATTTGCTCCAGCTAACTCCATCCCAAGTACACAGGGAAACATGACACAGGGGATGAGTTACTGTACTGCACATTATTTCTTTCCAGGCATGAAACCAGCAATGGAACACACTTCACCTCACAATTCCTTTAAATTATACCAAATCCACAACCCTCTTACCACACACAGTGGAATACTGATGTTTTCCATGACACTGACATTCAGCCACACTCAGGTGAATCAGGGTCTGAAACACGGGGACTGAATTCTGGGAGAGCACAGGGCACTTGCTGCTGCCCACCACCCCCCAGCACTGCTCCTCGCTCAACTCAAACCATCTGGTGTAAGAGTGCTTCATAGAAAACCTGTCTTATTTGTCCAAAAGCAGATTCCTCCTACCTGCCCAGTTGGATGGATGGGAGAACTGCTTGCTGCTCTGCACAGTTTTCATCGCTTCTCCAAGGGCTGCACTGGCTTTCATCCCGTTTAAGAGGGAGGAATAGAAGGCATGCACAAACATTTTGGAAGCAGCCACAGGAACAGGCCAGAGCGACACGAGGACACACTGAGCCCCAGCAGCCAGGAACGCTCTTGTCAAGCCAATGACTCCATCAGCGGTGACCTTGCTGTTGGACTCTTGGTAAGAGCCAAGAACCACTAATTTGACCGGCAGCCGCAGATCCAGGACATCAGCTGCTGTAAGCAGGAACTCCTGAAGAGGCGGGCAGTCGGAGATGCTCTCCACATCACTGGCATCATCCTGCATCCGAAGGGATTCTGGGATTGTGTAGGGGTTCCCAAAAGAGCTCTTGCTGCTGCCTGGATTGCTGTCAGTGTTGGGTGTCAGGACCAAAGCAGCCAGTTTCCAAGAGACATGGGTTGCAAAGTGGACACATTCTGCCTGAGTGAGGGCACTCATGACCCTCTCCTTTGTTGCTGCAGTGCCAACTAAGGGCTGGCAGCCAAGTAACTCAGATACCATATAGGCTTCCTCTTCTGCAGAGGGCATAGGTCCCCACAGCCACCTGTCCATAACTGCTGAAGGGAGCTTGGGATTCCCTATGACAGCTGCCATTGAGGTAGAGCTGGAGTAAGCAGGAGTATTCTTCCTCACATGGGACTGCAGAGAGAAAGAGAAAATGGCGTTCAAAGATCTGTTTGTTATGGTGCTGGTAATAAAACAGCCTGTCTCTTTGGCTCTAAACAGAAGTCTGTTATAATTACAAAAAACCTTTGCATTTCTTTAGTTTCTTCCATTTAATTATTCCAAAGAACATCTTCCACTTTAGTCTAGCCAGAATTTCTATCCCCACATCTTGGGTGAACAGGTAGGTAAGACAGAAAGCAACAGACTTAGCCCAGCTCCCTTTGAAGGCTGTAGCAGAGCTAAAAGCATGAAGAAGATCCCAGCCTCCCACCTTACGGGAAGACTTGTAACCACTCACTAACTGGTTTCTCTCACCTGTACTTCAAGGAGCAGTATCACCACTGCCAACAGCATGGTGCCACATGCTGCTGATGACTGGACCTAATGCTGGACAGAAAAGTCTAATTCCCATGGCAGTAACGCTGACGAGGTTCAGACCCTTTTGCTGTGTTTAACCCAGTGCAGCAGAACGTGACTTAGGGCATTCTCCCTGGAGAGCTGGGCCTTAGAAATGCTGCTGCCAAACATCAGCATGAAGATGCTGCTCAGGGTCTGCCTGTGGTATTCGCTTCCCTTACAGCTTCAGTGTCAGGAGACATCAGTGGCCTTCTCCCCACAGAAAGCTAAAATGTGGGTAAATGTACCAGAGACATGATAGGAAGTGAGCTTGCCACGGAAGCGCAGTACAGACCACAAACACCTACATTTCTGCAGCCTGCCGTGTAGTCGCACACCCCAGGACATGCCACCCTTCAGACAAGGGTAACCCAATGACCCAACCCCTCGTCCTTCCGGCATGCCCGGGGCTGCGATTCTGTGCTGCAGGAACGACACCGGCATCGACCCCGCAGCTGCGGTGCTCAACATGCTCATGGGGACGGGGGTGCCTCGGCAGCGGGCACCTTGGTGGTTTCTGTTCCTGTGTCTGGTGTGGCAGGACAGAGCTGCTGCCCTCTGGCATGCACAGGACCCCCCCCGCCACCGCGGAGGGGCTGTCAGAGAGAGCTCACGAGGCAGGGCCAGACCTTGGAGCTGGGATTCAGCGACTGGATGGACGGCACCGCAATGAGGCTGAAGCGCTCGTAGAGGTACTCGTTGGAGGAACTGCCCTTCAGGAGAGCGAAAGGGATGAGGTACAGTTCTCCCTCCAGGACCAGGATCAGCTGGCGGTGGCGGCCGACAGGCCCGCTGGAATGCATCAAACCCTGAAAAGCAAAGAGAGAGAATCAGTTCGGCTCTTTCACCCCATCAGTGCCCCAGCCTGCCCTCTGCAAGGCCCAGGCTCTAGGCTGACCCCAGGCCAGGCTGGGAAATACCCACATCAGAATTACACCCTGTGTCAGCACAAGGCGGTGACGGGCGAATGCACACTGACACATCGGGACTGTTGCTCACCCGTGCACAAACAACCCTGCGGAGATGAAGGAGCCTTGAGCCCACGGACACACTGTACAGACCTCGCTGTCACACCCGGCCTCAGCAACTCCTCCCACTCCAGCGTAAAATCTTTGCTAACCTCAACCACCTACGTCTTGTCAATATTATTATCACCTTATCCTCTGAAAGAGATTATTCTTTCTGATACTGAATTTCAAAATAGAATTTACCTATATGAGAGCAAACAATCTACAGACAGATTGTGCCTGTGACCTGCACTTCAAGACACTTGACACTGTGATCAACCCAGAGGCACAAACAGGTCTGAACAGAAAGTATCTTACGGATGGAGAGGTGAGGCAGAGAGATTAATACCACGCAGCTGGGCACAAAAAGTGGCAGCTGCTCCTGGTCCCACATAACTGTGGGAATTTCACACTTATTCATCTAGTATATCGTAAAAATAACTAGTTATCACCCCAGGAAAGAGTAACTTCAAAGCACTGAAATTTGCTCCAGCTTAAACACTTGCAGCACAAAAAAAGAGAGTCTAAAGGACTCTCATGCAAAACGGCAGTAAATTTCTAAGCAATTCTACACCTTTAAGCAGCCATAACTTGGCCTAGTAATAAACCATTCATTTGAAGATCAAATTTTTAGCTTGGATGAGACCAAGTCCTCAACTTGACATAGTTTTGGAGACAACCAGCTCAACTAGTGTAGTTTTATTTCTGTCTGGACTGCTCGATGTTCCCACAGGCAAGCTAACTCTGCAGTGTTCACTGCAGGACGGAGACAAGGATCTAGGATGCAGGACTAGATCCTTGTCTCTGGATTCTCAATTCGAGAATTTTCATTTTAAGCCATTTTAATTGCCATCAGATGCAGCAAACATCTGTTTTGACAGGAGAATAACAGCTACTCAGGCTGCTCAGCAAATGCAGACAAAACTGCCTGTGGATTTCTGAACTCGCTCCCAATGCCTCCAAACATCACCTCTTCCTGATTTCGGGGCTTCAACAGAACAGCAGTAAAGGAAGTATATTTTTCAAACACATGGCTTACATTTCATAGATAATAACCACCAAAGCCTCTGAAGTGCTAGCTAGATACTTTCTTCTTGGAACAAATAACATCCACGTTCTACCTCTTTTCTGTTCTTTATCAAACATCACTCCCTTTAACATCCCCGCTTAGAGCACGCCTATTTCAGCTGAGAACGCCCCTGCTTTAGAGCAGGCTTATTTCAGTTGAGTCCCCATTTAACAGGGGAGGGAAGAATCTTCTTTCCCTGCCAACAGTGAACTGCTACTGTGAATGTCTAATGGAAGCGCAGGCTTTTGAAACAAGAGGGGCACAGAAGTAACGTCAGAAAATCCTGAAGCGCAGACATGTTGGATAATCAGACAGTGCAACAGAAAAGGGTGTCGTGCATTTTGAGGGTGAATATTACTGCTTGTGGGAAGTTTTATAAGTAGAGCTCAGACAAACGCACTCTGGTCCTGACACACAATTCTTCCTCTCCACTTGCTCAGGGTCTGTCTGGCGCAGACTTGCAGACTGCCCTGCGATGCACTGACCGCTGATGATTAATTTGAGATACACTGACCCCATCTCACCAGCAATCAAAGAATAACAGGAATTTGCAGTCAGTCTCAGGCTTTAGTATTCAGGCAGCAGCAAAGATGAATCAACATTACTAAAGAAATAGAAAAATCAGTCCAGCGGTCTCCTCCACAGGGAGTCTGGAGCAAGTCAGAAATACCAGAAACCAGGCCAGCTGTGAGGGAGAATGTCAAACAGTAGAGAGTTGAAGAGAGACAGCGAGGTGCTTTTAAAGGCTTCTTGCCATTTGAAGTGGGAACAAAACTGCTCAAGGATAAGAAAATTTTCATTTTAAAGGAGTTAAAAATAGTTGCTGACTTCTTGCAGTTTCTCCTGTCCTCTTTACGGCTCCGAGCTCGCCCTGCCCACCTGCAGACGGAGGTGCAGGGCAGCCCCACTCCTGCTCCATCCTGGCACACTGTCCCCAGCCCCAGCAGCCCGAGGGAGCCCCCCGGCACTCCCTGCCCGGGGCGAACCAGCTCGTAGCTCTGCAGCGAGTTCACCAGCCTCCAGCCCGCTGGGCCTCCTTCTGCAGCTGACAAGCAGCAGCTTCCCACCAGGGCAGTTGTTGCTTTCCAGAAATGTTTTTTGGGGCTTTTCTGTTTGTTTGTCTGTTTTTTAATACATATTCAATTTTACTTACTGCTCCAGGAGCTTTAGCTGTCAACAACACAATCAGAGCATCTGAGCCACAGTGACATGTGCCTAGCAGAATTTTTATTTGTATGTAAAACCCCTAGAGTTTAGTATTTTTTTCCCTCATGATGGCTGCATGTGCATTACAGAAACAGAAATAAAATGAGGATCATTTGCGTTTTGTATGTTTCCAAGAATTAAATTTAGGGTGAGTTCTAATAAAAAAGAATCTCTTCAGTGAGAAAAAGGAGAAAAGCATGAACTGTCGGGCATGGGAACATGGGCTCTACTTCACAGCAATGATACCGGCTACACTGGTGATTTGTCACGAGGGTGGAAAAGTCTCTGGTCGGTCGCTGGCGGGGAGCGGTGCGGGGTGAGGCCAGCTCACAGCTGCTGGCTTCGATGGGTCCCTCACCTGCAGTGAGCATCACTGTAGTTGGAAGTTTCTGTTATAATGGGACTGCCAAACCAGACACAGGGCCTGACCTGCATCTTCTTTGGAAGTGGCTAGTCAGGATGCTGTATCTGCTAGTTCTGTGCTCTCTGGAAGCCCTGCCAAGCCCTACAGTGACTCACTGGAGCCAACTTCGGGCCTCAGACACCCAAACCTGCCAAGCCGTGCCCAACCACAGCGCATCCTCACCGGGAAGGAGAAGCAGGCCCCTGGGGTTCCGCATGAGGATTTCCTTCTGGCCTGTCTTACCTATTTACAGTAGGTGTAGGCAGGCAAACTCCCAGGTGAAGCTTTCTCAAGAATGTTGTAGAAGATGACAGAAAAACCCCCTAAGCAGGGCTGACCTCCTCGCTCTGCCAAGAGGATGCACGTGCCGCCTCCAGAGCTGAAGGCCCTGCTCTCCAAGGCTCATGGCGTGACCACGGGACGGCAGGCTGGCAGAGCTAACACAGGTTATGCCTCTGCAGTGGAGGTGACTTCTGCAGATGAGATTAAAGCATCTAAATAGCCCTTACAGTAACCTATGGTAGAGCTGGTTTTCCCTCTCACGTAACAGAATCAAGACATTTCGACCTGTTTGTTCAGCTGGATACAACTTGAGAAAAGACTGACTCTTGACTGAGTGACTTTACCTCTTCTAGCTAGAGATCTGCACGACAGAGACAGGACTTTTTAATTTATCCTGCCATTGTTCTGCGAGACTGGAACCAGGGGCAGCGCTGCCGCTCCTGGCCCCGCACGGGCCAGCCAGGGCTGCTGCAGGACACCCCACCAGACAGCTCCCCTCTGCACTCACCCCGGGACCACCAGTCCAGGGTGACACCGGGGCCTGTGCCCTCCACCCTGTGCAGGCGGGTGTGCCTGGAAGTGGCACCAACGCTGGTATTTTGGCAGCTGACTGGACGTGGTACCACCAGCAACATCCCTTGTTTCTGCCTCCCAACACACCCAGCCTCATCATCTGAGAAGGGCAAGTGAAAACCACCACGCTTTAGATACAATCCCCAAGCTGCCTGTTCTCGCTTTCCCACACTGACAGGGCATTTTGCCAAATGAATCTCTACGTTTTCCCGTGCAAAGGCTTACTCCTTCCATAGGTCCTATCAGTAAGTCGTAGAGCGCACGGAGTGGGGGCTTGGTGAAGGAAGTCTGCCTCCTCGGAAGAGATGATGTCCCATCCTTAACGGGAGACACGGTGCTGCTGAACAGGCTGGTCATGCTCTGGCAGCTCCTGCGGGTGAAAGGCAAGCGAGAGGTTAGCTGCAGACATCTGAGGTCCACACTGACGATGAGCCAGCCCCTGTCCATCCAGAGGACTCTGTTATGTAAGATGCTTCATGGCAGGGCTTTATTTTCCCACTCAGCTTCACACCACAACGAACAATGACATTAATGGCAGGGTGAACCAGCTTGCAGACAGCTATTACACTGCTGTGGGGCTTCTCAACAAACTCAAGTGCCTCAAGTGCTGCTCACAGTGTTTCCTGCATACGTAGGTATAGCGGTTGTGTGCAGACCCGTTAACAACTGACCACTATCACAGGAAGATCTGCACTTGGGTTTTGCCCCAATTAGTCTAGCATGGTACCAAAAGGAAATATGAGAACAGGCAAACAACAAGACATGAAGATCACGCCTGCACTTGCTGCTGTTCCTCTGAAGTCAGATGCGAGAGCCGACCTGGAGCCCCTTTCTGACAGGCCCCCAGAGCGCTGCACGTGCTCTCCTGGCATCACCAGTCACCGCACACCGTCACTCTGAGACTGCGATGGCACGGCTACAAAAAGTTACTGCCCTGGTGAGGAAATGATGTTGCACCTTTCTGGTCTCACTAATCCAGCAGCTGTGCTCCCCAGAAAGGTTGTCCTTGGCTTAGTGCCATGAACAACCATTTTATGTGAAAAGGATAACTTTCCAGAAAGTTTTAACAGGTGGGCCTTAAAGAAAAGGTGAGGAAGGAAATGAGACATTGAACAGCAATGGTAGTGCAACGCCTGAAGTGTAACCAGTCACTGCTGGGGCCGTCCAGTAACGAACGCAACAGTCTCGGGCATAAAAGGCCACCCCTGAGCTAACACGTGCCCGTTGTCCTCAAGGTGCCACGTGCATTCGATGAAGGGTTCCACGAAATCCCCGTCCAGATCATACTCGGACGTTCTTGGTCCCTCTGAAGCGCGGCGCGGCTCTGCCTCTCAGACACCTTCCAATGCCACGTGCCTCTGCCAATTTACACAACAGGAAAGCAGCTACAGTCTCCTGATTCAGGACCAAGCTCACACACTTTATCAGGACACTAGTCTGCAATGTCCTTTTTTTAAGAACGTTTACTCTGAAGAAATGCCTTGTCTCTGTTCCTTAGTTTTACCTCTTGCCTGGGTCAATTCTTGGCTATCAACACAGAGAAGAAATAAAAGCAGGAAGCATTTGCACAGCCAGGAAATCAGTAGAAAACTCAAGCATCCAACAGATCTGTTCATCAATGAGATATTAATAGTTGATTGTGTACTTGCTGTAGGCCTATAGCAGACATACAGACACACACGTACAGCCACACACTCTTCATACTACCAGATTGAGGCAACATGCAGGAAAAGACAAGAGCAAAGATACTGCACTCAAGTGCACTCCATCTACCACTGACAGGCCTGAGACACACCCCTGACGTACCCCTGACCTGTTCTGACACATACCAACAGACAAATTCAGAAAATTTCTTTCTCCTCTCTCTTGCTCTCCTCAGTTGCTGCAACCAGTCTTCAGATCCAGCTCACATCATGTTCCCTAAAGAAAAAACAATGCTACCACTGATGCTCCCCACTAACAGGGAGTTTACATCTTACAGGCCAACGGGAGAACTCGAAGAACGCAAACAGAAACCTTGTGTCCACCTGCACACGCTCTCCGGCGCAGAGATCCTGGTGGAAGTACGAGTACGCTGCTGGTGCTGAGCGATGCTGGGAACCTGCCGAGGTGACCTGCGCGATACCAAGTTCATTGCAGGATCAGCACGGACTCAGCACCATCTGCTCCCCTCCGGGCCCCCCTGCCGACCTTGGCTGCCACAGCTGACCGAGCCAAGCACGTTTTGCAGTGCTCAGTCGTTTCCGTACTTTATGTAGCACAGATTTTAAAATCAGATCGGGAAATAAAACCCGTGCTTTTCCAATCTCACGCGTTGCCAGCCCCCTGACCCCTGTGCTCAGGGCACATCCCTCTAGCACATCCTGCCTGATATCCCAGCCTAGAAGGGCAGGGCCATCCCACAGCTCACCTAGGCCCCAGCGAGCGTGCAGAGCTTCAGCCCCAGCCCAGCAGCCCCGACCCTCCCAAGCAGCAGCTGTTTGTCAGCAGGTGGCACTCGCCAGCCTCACCTTCGGCATCAAGTGATTTTAACACATTAATTTATTGCAGGGGATAGGCGCTTGATTACTCTAATCAGCAGAGCCTCCTTCATCTTGGTTTCACAGCCAAGCAGCTCTAGATTTATTCCTTCACCACTCAGATTGCTTTTTATTAGAACAAAACCAAGGGAGTATCATAAATCTGTCACATCTCCTGCCTGTGTGTTTGTGTACACAAAGAAGAGTGAGAAAATCCATAGGTGGAGGATGGACAGAGATCTTTTGTAGCAGGCAGAGCAGGTCTGGAGCCCTGGCCAGCCCACCCCCTTTCCTCCCAAGCCAGTGCATACCGTCGGCTCCCCAGGTGGCCTGTCAGGCACCTGAGCCCAGGTGATTTCAATGTGACAAGAGGGAGACTTGAATCTTCTGGCCAAATGCCCTTTCTACAGAGCATCAGCACTGGCTTCTGGGATGCTGCACTGATCATTTCTACCTTGCTCTTGCAATGTAGAGGGGTCCCTGATATCTGGAACAGTGAAATCTCTCATTTGGAAGCCTCTGCACAGACTCCGCAGCGCTGCTTATTTATAACCCTTTGTGTAAGACAGCCTGACATGCAGCGAACAGAGGAAACAGCACAAACCGGGGCTGAGGACTGCCTGCACGTATCAGCGTTAACTCCGCTTCCACCCTTTGTCCTGGAGGTGCAAGAACAAAGCAAAGATCCCATGGCAGCCTCAGAGAAAGGGGCTGAAAACCCGTGTCATGGAGGACTTGAGCTCAGACTGATCTGGCCTACCACCAGCCTCACAGAGCCTGGCTCTGCTTGCTGAGGATGAACGTGGCTGGGCCAGGGCAGGAAGGAGGGTTCATACCCAAACCAGCCCAGGGCTGCTCTTGCCTCGGCACTCTTTAGGACTCTGGACAAGCCAAATACCACTCATGACCAAGCACAGCCATTCAGGAGGGCTGGGAGGGACCTCCTGCTGCAGGGGTCTGACAGCCTCAGGACAATGGATCTCCATCAGGCCTGTGTTCTGCAAACCTTCCTCAAAGACTCTTCCTGGAGATGCAGCCCTGAATCCACACACGGGGCCCTGACACACTCACAATACCAAGCTGTGGGAAGCTCCAGAAAACATTCAGATATGAGCTCCCTGTGGATGCTTTCATGGATCCGCAATTATCTCCAGAACCCACCAGTGGTTGCACAAACCCACAGACCACCCAGCACTCTCTGCCTGTGTGGTCTGCACTCGGGCAGCTGCCGCGCGCACCCCGTACGGCAGAGAACCAGACGGGGGAGAGACGCTCCAGCCACGCCTCGCATCTGCCTTCCAAAGCCCTCGCTTTGCCCCGGGCCAGCCAGCACCCCCGGTACCCCCCACCCCTCTGCTCCGGAGGGGTTCAGCTGCACAGTCCCCCAAGGTGAGCTGCCAGCCCCCGAGGGCATTAACAGGCTTTAACGACGCTGACCAGCTGCACTGGGGCCTCCACCAACACGCCCTGCCCGTGGGCTCAGGAGCTCCACCTTAAGCTGGGCCTGGGACTTCAGTCTCTGCTTCAGCTCCGCTCGCGTCCAGCTCCGCCACAGCCCTGCCCGTGACCGCTGCGGATCCAGAGCCCGGCCCGGCAGCTGACGTCCCGCAGACCGCCCGCTCCGACGGACGGAGCCCCGTCAGCGCCCCTGGACCTGCTGCTGGCCTGGACCGTGGCACAGCTGGCTCCACCTCAGACCTGCCTAGCCTGGTGACGACCTGGGCTCTCGGCCGGCTCTGGCTGCCATCCCCAGGCCCGCCCTGCTCAGCGCTGTGGGACGGGGTCCTGCTGCAGTGGCCCCTGCCCCTGGGCCCCGCCATTAGGGAGCAGCTGGTCTTTGCTGTGTGATGACAAAAGCACAGCCAACAGGGCGAAAATCAGCACAACGGCAGGGGAGGGGAGATGTGCTCAGACATTACACGATGGTCACCAGAATGAAACCCCGAGCAAAATGAGATGGAACTATCTTGGCAATAGCCATGTTTTCACTGCTGCTGAGGCTCCGTGTGAATCGTAGCCACCTTCGCCTCTGGCCGGATTCACGGAGACTTTACTCTTACTCAGCTTACACTGAGCTTGCTCTGGAAATCTCCAACTATGGTTGTAGGCCTGGCCACAGATCCTGAGCATGCTGACTCACTGGAAAAAAGCAAGCTCTCTGCGATCGTAAGGGGAGCTGGGAGATGGCAATGGCCTTGGCAGAAGTGAAGTCGCATCTAAAGTTCTATTGCTCCTTACCTCCCAATTTGCCTTCTACAAATTCTCACCATGCTGCATCGCAAAAATTGCCCTCAAGGAAGTATATTTTACCCTTTGAGCAGTGTCAGGGCTGATTCTCATGTTTTCTGCAGGTCCATGGAAGGAGGACAAACTGTATCCCCATGATGAGAGGCCAAAGAAAAGGTGGGGGAGCTATACTCAGGTACAGGCAGTGATCACGTCCCTCGCTGGAGCAGAAGATGACTAGCAGGGAGGAAATCAGATTTTAATCTGGAAACTCATCAAAAGCCTAAGAGCCCTTAAGGAGCAGAGAAAACAGAAGCTGTGTAAGACATGAGCAGCTGGGACTATCCTGGGGGCTGTATCAGTGGCATCCACAGCTCAGACTGCTGCTGCCCGGTACAGAGATCACTGCAGCATCCCTTCGGTGCTTCTTTCTCCTCCAAAGTCCATTGCTTCTCAGAAGTTCCTTAAGTTAACTGCCAAACTCCCACATTTTTGCTTCTCTAGGCAGAACTGCCAAAAAAATTGTACTATTCTGCTTAAAAGCCAGGTTACCTGATGACAGCAGCCAGAGGGCACCCGTCCCAAACCAAGGGCTTCCCTTCAGTCACCCGCTTGTCGCCAGACAGGAGACTGGATGGCTCCACACAGTCCCAGCATCTCCAGGGCCTCATTTGCTAACATGGGACCTTAACAGCATGTGCAATTCCTGTGCGTGAGGGAACTTGCACTGGCCCCAAGCCATGCAAACTCCCTTGAGGATCTCCAACATTCAAGCACAAGATGTGAACACGCATTCAGGCCCCACATGAGGAAAGCAGGGCCTGCTTGGCAGTAGGGAACACAAGCTCTTACTCTCCGCTCCAAGCAGTCCGACTTCCCTTTGTCCCCTGCAGCGCAGAAGTCAAAGCAAACAAACGCCAAACCTTCAGTCGCTGCTTGTGAGCCACAACCTGACCATCCTCTGAAACAGCAACAATCCACTCAGCAGTGACCTCCAGCTACCTGAACTCACTCAGCACTGGGTGGCAGAAAAGCCATTGCAGAGAGGAGCTGAGCTGGAGTCTGGAGCTGCAAGATCACAGCTCGTGCTCTACTGAACCACTCAGTTCTGCTGCTTAACCAGAGTCCAAGAGCTCACAGTTCTTTGTTACTCTAGGCCAGTGCACAGAAATGCTGTCTGCTCCCGTTTTATTTCTTAATCTGCTCTCTTCCATGCAGATTTTCATCTGGTTCCTTCCTGAAGTTTCAGGGCTCTTGCAAGGATGTCTCCTTGTTGTCCCAGGCTCAGTGTGCTGCATGCCATGAGCCACACCACTCTCCACATAGCTTAATTATAAAGAACCACACAGTGTATCAAGAGACCAGCTAACGCTTTCTACAGAGCCCTACTATACTCTGTAGCCTCCAGTTTGAGCACCCACGGGACTGGAGCAGACGTGAACTACAGGAGTCTCGGGCAGGACCACAGCATCTACCTTGAATTCAGGGCTCAGCAAGCCAGGCACAAACCAGATGTGGCAGCATTAGCTCTGCCCCCACCCGCAGGCAGAAGGTGGGCAGGCAGGCAGGCAGGCCATACAGCAGTGTCTTCTCATGCTCTTCACCTCAGTGCTCGTGGCAAGAACATCGAAGACATGGCTCTAGTGCTCCTCCTGATGCTCTTGTAAGGGTGCTTTTAATTTTAAGTGCCCGAGTTGCCCCATCCCTGAGCTTCCCCCGAAAGCTACAAACTAGTTCCCTGACAAGGCACCTGAGGTAAGCTCCTGGATGCAGGTTCAAGGTGATGCACTTGGCTGCCATGGAGCAGAAAGACACAGACGCTGCACGGTTGGCCTCCACAGTGCTCCTGAGGATTAGTGTTCCCTGGAGCAGAATCGGATCACATTTTCCCCCTGTAATCGGAGGGGCATCCTGTCCTTCTAAGCCTGATGAACTAGCAAAACATCTCAGCAATTCTGGGGATCTGCATGTTAGATCCAAATCTAGCAAGTACTCATAGTTCATCACCAATGCAGCAGCTTGAACAGATACGCGTGTGGATTCTGGAAAGAAAAACAGGCCAGTTGTTGGTGCCAACAGGCAGCTCCCAGTTTCACGGGGATGCTGTTACAGCTCACAAGCTCCAGTGATGGCTCACAGCACTGCAGGCTGATCACATTTTCTCTTCCAGATGAGAAAGGCCTGGGGTATCCTCTGCTCACAGTCCTTGCTGGAGCACAGATCTAGCCAGAAACCCTGGGTTGCATCATGCAGCCCCTCTCCACTAGGGAAGCGGTAACACTGGAAAATTTCTGTCTTCAATTTTTGTTTTGAATGCTTGCCCTGATCAGCACAGTAATGTGAAAGACTGAGACCTGAACAAGTTGTAAGAGGCAGAAAATGAGTGGAGACTGTGCAGCTAGCACACAGTCCTGTAACTCTGGAAATGCAGCATATTCCCAGATAATTAGTACAACAGTTAAGATCAACAAAACCAAGTTATTTCCATAGTAATTGTGTAGCAGAGAGCTCCAAGCTCCACACCTCACAGACAGCAGGGACAAAACAGAAATCCCCTGCACTGTTCAGACAGTCATAACCAGTGCTTGGCCAGGAGAAGAGCAGATCTGAAATGGCTGCCCCTCAGGACAGAGTTATCAGTTAACAAATCTCTGCTGGCAATCACCTTAAGCTATCAAATTCACCTAGAAACGCAATGAAGATGCTACCCCCTACATCTCTCAAGCCAAGCTACTCAGTTCTTAAGAGAAATACATAGTCCTATCTAGGTCTCTGCCTGTGCCTGGGGTCCTCCCTCCCACAAGAGGCACAAGGATGCTTTCAGTCCCTGTCCTGCCTCCTTCCTACTGAAAATGTCCATTTCTAAAGAAGGAAGCAACAGGACCCGGTGCCCTTCCATGACCTGCGTCCCTCATATCCAGCACTTGAGTATGTAGAACAAAACCAGCCCCCAAGAGGCCACGAGGCACCTGAAGCTCCTGGGCTGGACGCACAAGCGACACACGAGGCAGCAATGGACTCTCAATCCCAGCAGGAGCAAGACGCAGAGCTCTCCTGAGAGAGAAATTCTCACTGCGCCACATGAATGCAAAAGAAAAGGAGAGAAGGGAAAAGCCTACGGGCCCCTGGCTCAGAGGGCAGAGTGCTGCACAGTACTAACACAGGAACCTTGGTCCTAAGAGCGAGGCGCAATGCTCCCTGTCCACCCACGCTGTGAAGAACGGGTGGTAACTGCAGCCAACAAGGACAGTATCAGTTTGCTGCTCTGTGCCCCACAACGCGGGGCTGCAGGGAGACCATGAGCAACGGCATCGGCTGCACCCTGAACGCCCACTTCAGAGAGAAGCCCCTCACCAAGAGTCTCATTCTGCTCGCTGATCCCCACAGCGCAGTGCTGTATCCTCACCTGTTCAAGAGGTTGTTCCTGCTGACCATCCTCAGGAAGCCAGTCGGATCAGTCATTGAGTTCAGCTTGTTGTTCATCTCCTCAAACTGCTGGTCCATGATATCCCCAGCTTCACTCTCAGTCTCGCTACTGGCACAGGCTCTGCAGGGGGAACAGCCGGGTCAAGGAGTCATTGATGCGAGACAGAGCAACAGCTTTGTGACAGATGCTCAGCCAGTTTGAGAGAAAATGCTTTTCAGACACAACCTCAACCAAATGCTAAAGTCAGATTTTCCCTGGATTGCGTCACCTTCCAGTAGGCGTACAAGAGAGTCACAACCCCATCGCCTCTTCTCCTGGGTATTCCTCAAGGTTTAAAGGGTGGCACACGCTGATGGAAATACAGGAGCCAAGTTCCCATGCACTGCAGGTACGGACTTTGGAAGCTGTAGCACAACACAGAAAAGCTGAGGTCTGCAGGAAACACCAACTCAGCCCTCGATTTGCCTAAGAACAGGAGTTAGTGCATCCTTTTCATATTTTCACAATAGTAACTCCAAGCTCTGTGTGCTTCCTTCAGTGGCAAAGCGCAGCATAAAAAAAGGGAGCTGTGTTGCTCTTCCTGTTGTACAAACAGGGAAAGCACAGAGGAAAAAAAAATTACTCTAACAGCACCACTAGGACAGCAGCAATACAGAGAGAAATAGAGGCCAAAATTCCTAAATTTTCCATCTTCTGACATTAATATCTAAATTATCATCTCAGTATAGATTTTATGTCAAATTGTTAGCATTTTCTGTTCTTTCTAAAAGCAGAAGGCAAACACAACTATTGTATATGCATTTTTAACAATTCCTCCCTTTAATCTAGTAAATAATTTGCATACTATATGGCACATCACAAACCTTGGAATTTGTACACTTAACCCAGACCTGCTATGCCACCTGCTGAAGCCACCTTGCATCTCATTTCTGTTTCCTTTTGGGTGCCTGACAACTTGGGGCCTTTCCTCAAGGGCACATTTTCCACTAAAGAACACACAAATTAAATGAACGCACAATATGTACTTGTGCAGGCACAGGCTGTCCCCGTGTTGCTGTATGGACCACAGGTTATCTCGTAAGCATACTTCCAGGTCAATAAAATTTGATAACCTAAAAGAGTAAGTCCTGACAAAAGCCAATCACTTAATGAATGCTGAAATGGGACTAGCTGAACAACAGCCAAGGAAAAGAAAAAAAGGGGGGGGGGGGGGGGGGGGAAGGGAAAAGAAAAGGCTGTCAACAGCTGCCTCCTGTGTGTTTTTCCTCCAGCTGCAGGCATGCTCAGCTTTTGAGTTCTGGCACAGTTTAGAGCAATACTCACAATGAGTATCTGCAGCTCCTTGCAGAGGCAAAAATGTTGAGTTCATGAACCCCAGAGATCAGGCCACATGCTCTCCCTAAAGAGAAAGGAGCCTGTCCCAACATAAGTTCAAGCAGATTTTAAAGTCCCTCACACTTTATTTTTTTGCAAGTATGTGTGATTTGTTGGCTTAATCAGACCAGCTGGAAGGAACCACTTCCAGCAGAAAGTGAAGGCTGCAGTGTGGAACTGAACACCACCACAGCAAAACCCTGACGCCACATCCCGTGACAGCATCCCTCCTCTCCGGGAGCAGCGAAGGGGAAGACGTGCCACTCCAGAGACACAACGATCTACAGACACGCTCACAGCGTTACGGAAGGCAACGGCACTGCAACTGGGACACCACAGCACACAACTACAGTGCACTTAAGCAAGCTGTGAACTGAGAAGTCAAACAAAAGTCTTCACATGTGTGCTATACATATCTGAAACCCTCTGTTCTGTGCTGGCAGGCAGAGAATGGGTCCCGGGACTGCAGATGACAGCTTCTGCTGGGGGGCTGGCGAGCTGCAGCATGGTGGCAAGTCAGCAGTGCTGGGGGGAAGCGCTCGATCCATGGGGGGAAAACATTTCAAAGCAGAACATGACGTTCACCCACACAGAACGGACAAGATTTGTTTGTTTAATTCCCTGCATATAATTTTGAAGTGGGGAAAGAGCTCCTGCCTGTGATCATACCACACCAGCCCAATGATCTCAGACACAAGCGTTAAACCCAGAATCCTTAACCAAAAACATACCACTACCATCACCATGAAGAGAGGAGGAAGCTGACATCACAGTAAATTAAAAACTCATCCCAGCACCTACAGACTGAAGGACTCCCTTTGCCAGAAGGAGATACTGAAAACAGTATCTGCAAATCTGTTACACAAGGCAGAACTGCAGACTTTGGTTGTGTATATGCAGATCTACAGGGTAAGATGCAACCATCAGCACGTAGAGACAGATGTAACCTGAATCACACAACCCTGATGCTTTAAGAGAAGGGTAGATGGAACCAATTCAGTCTGTTTTTTTCCCCCTCTTGTCCCTCCTGTCAGTATTCACACTTTGGAGGGAGCGACTCTATTCTCCCAGAAAGAACAGAGGGCTCACAGTCCACATCCACATACAAGACAGAACTGGATGAAGCATCAACATCCGGAACACATTTGCAAAACCCAGGAAACATGAAGGCTGGAGGGAGTAACTTTTGACATTTCCTTTAATGGGAATCATGCAACTCATTTTCAAGCAAGACTTGAAACACGTAATTCGGAAGGTGTGACTGAAGCTAACAGATGCAGAAGTCTCAGAACAGATTTTATGTAAGAGCCCAAAAACCCCAGACACCACCACCACCACCAAAGATAGGCCATTTCTTAAATGTACCATTTATACATTAGCAGTAACTTCATGATTATGATCATTTGGATAGCAGTGGTTACGTGCTTGTAGCTTCTCAGGGCTTAAATATGAAGCAAGCTACTCCTCTGTGTATGTCTGTTCCCTAATGTTCTGAGTGCTCAGCTGGCTGAGAGACCCTTTGCTGTTCCTCAGAGTATTTAATAAAAACCCTAGACTAACGAGCAGTTTGTTACAGCTCACAGACAAATGAATAATCCAATCAGCTGTAAAAAAATATTTGTTTCCCTTCAGAAAGTGACATTTACAATCACAAAAGGTTGTGCAACTTTTCAGAAAGTACAAACCCAAAGCGCACCCAAACGAGACACGACTGTAAATCCAACAGGCACAGACGTGGGGATCGCTGGAGACAAGTCAGCTGTCACTACTTCTGGCTTCTAACTGTCTCAACACTACAAGTTTGCACTGGCCCACCTCTCAAGCCTGTCCTCAACCCTAGTAACATTATTTTGGTTCAAACTTTCTGCTCTTCAAGCCCTTGCACAGCCCAGCCCGGCCACACCGGCTGCGTTCCCCAGGTGCCGCCTGCAGATCCCAGCGCTCCCCTTACAACACCTCAGACTCTTCCCCGAGGAACCACAGAGAAGGTGTTTGCACACACGTGTGCCGCCCTGTGCTGCGGCAGCACCAGTCCTACCCCCACACCCAGACCAGAGGCCCCAAAGCCTTCTCAGCCCTCCCAGGGAAGCAGGTTATCACGGAAGGGAAACGCTTCCAGCCCGAGAGCAGAGTGGGCAGCCCCACGCCAGGGCGTCCCCGCACTCCTCCGGACAGAGGTACCCTGCGGGCAGCGCCACCTCATCACCGCCACCGTCCCCACTCAGGTCTCCCGCAGCAGCTTAAGGCAGGAGAGCTGCTGCCTCTCTCAGAGAAGCTGGGCCACAGCACAAGGCTTGGCCAGGCCTCGGAGGTCGCACACGAAGCACACAGCGCTGATTCCCAACTCACAACCTGGTGCTCGTATTCAGCAGCTTGGCAGTGGCTCCTCAAAACAATTCTTCAAGCTGGCCCGAGCCCAGAATCAGGCTCCGGGAGCCAGAGGTTGGGCTGGGGCCCCAGCGCGTGTATTCCCTGGACTAGCAAAGCCAGAGCGCTGAGGAGCAAAGATAAGCCCGACACTGTGCACCACCGATTTATCAGACAGAGACACCTTTTCCCAAACCTTCACAAATCCAGTATTTTTTCTGGTACAGGGGAATAAAAAATAAAAAATCTTAGGCAGAGCTTTCTCTTCAGTTCCCTAAAGAAAGGTAAAACCAGGAGAATGTGTCACCACAACCTGAGTCTTGCAAAACACAACCTGCCTTGCAAAACTTTCAGGATGCATTCAGCATCCCAGCACTGACACACAATCATTAATTTACTTTGAAATCAGTGAAAATGGCAAAAGCAGTCTAGCAGGCCTGAGTCCAGAACCTCTGATGGCTTCCAACTCCCTTCTAGCACCCGACGCTGCCGTGAAGGAAACGGCACAGAGGGACTCGCTGTCTGTGCTGAGCACACGTGTCCACAGCGCTCTCAGAGCTTCAAACCCAGCAAGCTGACTGCAACCAGTTTCATTACCGGTGCTGGGGACGTAACACAACCAAGCGTCGTGTTTCCCCCTGTGCCAAGGGGAGAATTAATCTGTCTGTGAGAGACTGGAGCAAACCCTGGGGAAAGCAACTAGGAAATTTGGTACCATGCCGTATAGCTGAAACACCTAATGGGAAACCTCAGGCCTGGGGTTATGTTCTTATTTCGCTCTGACAGACAATTCCTGTCCTGTCCAACCAAGGTGCGAGCATCAAGGGCAGGAAGCCAAGGACGCTGTGGTGAGTGGACCACAAAGCACAGCCTGGGCTCTCTGCTCTCCCGCACAGCAGCGCTCTAACTCCCGCCGCTGCGGTGTCGGATGTGCAACTCCTTTTGCTGCCTACGGTAGCTGTTACAAAGGCTGAACAAGGATTAATTAGGGGAGCTCAACAGCTTCCCAGTTGCCCACAGAACCCCGAGCACAAATCGATTCGAGGATCAATGCCATCATTTCCTCTTTCCTGGCCAACATCATTACTCGGAACACCAGGCTCGGGCACGCTGCTGCTGCAGACGGCGGGTCACGCCCAGGGAGCGATCTGCGGGGTGGCTGCCGCGGGCACGGGCCAGGGCAGCTCCATTACTGCTTTCACTGTCAAAACCAGGTGAGGAAAACGACATTTGTCCACAGCCACAGGGACTCAGAAGTGCTTCACTCAGAAACCTCAGCGCTGCAGAAAAATGCAAAATGGTTTAAAAAAAGACTAAAACATGGTATAACCTAAAAGAGCCAGTGCGTCCACACACACCAGTTTTGGGGGCTGGTTAACAAAGCAGCCAGCATGTTTAAGTCCCCTTTGCACTAGTAGCAAACTAGACCTGCGACAGCCGGTGTGCCACTAAGCCGCCGAAGGAAAGCAAGGTGTGACTGTGCAGCAAGGCTCACTTGTGGCAGGAGCCGAAACTGTCGCCACGGCCTTTGCCGGGTACACTTCACTCTCAGGGAACACACGACGACACCCCCAGCTCAGCTTTTCAGACGGAAGCATTCAGAGAAAAACTACTCGTAAATATCAGCTTCAAAACTATATTTGTACTCATCCAACCATAAATCAAACCAAATACCGCAAGAGATCATGAGACTGAGTATAAATAAGCAAAAAAACCTGAGCTGTGATAAATCCATGGGATAAAAACAAAAAAGGAAACATAGTTGTGGGACCTGTCCAAGTAATGGATTGGAGAAAGGTTCCTCCCTCTTTGCTGAAATTCATCAGACGGATTAATTCAGTGTAAATTATTTACTTAGCTATAGCCACAAGGGAACGTATTTGGAGGGGGGTGGAATTCCTACGGTATTTGCAGTTTTTCATAAGTAAACCTTTGGCAGGGAATTAATTACACTGGAAACTGTAAGTAGGATGGAATCTGCCCATATACAGTCAGACGTGGCACCTGCCTCCTCATCCAATCTACAGATCCACCCCCCAGCCTATGGGTTCAAACCTTATTTGCATGCGCATGTGGAGCTGCTTGGCGGAAAACCAGCCATGGTTACAAAAATAAAGCGATTTTTTTATTGCTGCAATGAAAATTTGCCCCAATTTGACTGTCAGTTCTCAGACTCCTCGGCCAATTAGCTCATCCCAGACTGTTATAAATCGCTTTCAGGTGGGAGAGCAGGAACCAGGATGTCAGACCCCCCTCCCCAACTTACCGGGTATAGTAGGAATCCACCCCCAGGGCCTCCCGCACACTGGAGATGTACTGTTCCAGCGCCGAGTTCGTTATTGTTTGCAGGGTCACGCTGTTGGCTTCATGGAATTCCCCGGCATTTTCTGTCAGGCTGTCACCCAGATAATACTCATGAAATTTCAGAATTCCTGCAAGGCACCAGAATCACGAGGTTACTTCTGCGGGGCAGGAATAGCGCTGCCAGCAAGTGCCTAGGAAGGTGGCACAGCCCCTAGCATTTGGCATTTCCAGTACAACTGGGGAAGAGCATTCCGTGCTGCGCCTCCACAGGGCTTTTCCAGCATTCGGTATTACAGCCCTGCTTTTAAAATCTGGGTTTGTGCTTCGCAGATGACGGCTCAAAGGTACAAAGGCAGAGCAGCACTTTTATGAGCTGCTCAGAAGGCATTTGCTATTGCAGCACTCTCATATAAATTATAAACCAGATCTTTCATACAAGCACCTGCCAGAGTAATTCGCGTTTCAAGAGATGCACATGAAAAATACCTATTAATAGCCTCTGATCACATAATTGAACACACAAAGCTCAAATGCTGAACAAGACTGTTATTACTACAGCAGAACCTCCTCGCATCGCACATTGATTTTTCATTTCACTCATATGCATGAAAATGCATTATATACAAAGAAAGAAAAAGATGGATTAATACATAGTAAAATATTAAAAGATAGCACTTCACAATGGGTAAACCAGATAAAGGACACTCACTATTTTGTTAAGAATTCAACTCTTACTGCAGATAAAACCTTCCTCCACTCAGACTGGGATACCCTTCCTGATACAATTAATTCCACAGCCTGTGATCAACAGCAAAAGACTGCTCTGGATGCCCTGTTTGCCTCGACAGCATAAATTATTAACCCAGTTAAGAGTGGAGCGATAAAGAATAAAGCAACTCCTTCTGCAGCAACAGCAGCAAATACAGAATCAGTGAAGAGGCTCTGCGCGTACCATCTCAGTGGGATAATGAGGATCCTGGGCTGCTACTGAAGCTACTCTCTCCATCAGCACTAACGAAACAAGAGGAGGTCACCGTGGCTGGGCTGGAGTCCCTGCTGAAGGGCTGCCCAGCAGAGCTGCTCAAGCAGGAGCCTTGAAGCACCACAGTCCCAACGCCTGACAGAGCCTTCGAGGAGGCTTGAAGAGTGCAACTGCTCTTCTACGAGACCCCGTCTGGGCAAGGAGGAGACGGCTCGTGAAGCCTAGTGGCAAACCCTGCACTTCTGGTCCACATAATTTTAATAAGCTCAGCTTGATATTAATACTATAGAATTACTGGCATTTTACTGTGCAAACTATAGGCCTGAAGAGCCAGTTAGTGACTGGATGCACAGCAGAACAACACCATCTTACACTTCCACACACAACGTTGCAAAACGCCCCCAAAAAGCGTATCTCCCAATTACTGTCACCCCATCTGAAGTCAGGCATGTAGGAATGTTTGCTCCCCTTCCTGGAGCACTTCTGGTGCAATCTCAATAGTGCTTTTTATCTCTTTAGCTTTGTCATGGTGAAGGGCTGCAATTATTAAATTATATCCAGAAAGAACTCATGAAAATTTACATTCATTGCTTTATTAGATAATGAACAACAGCTGCCTGCAAAAAGCAATCCTTTTCAAATTAATCCTCCTTGCTCCTCTGCGATAAGTGTTTCCACATTCATATGAGGAGAATTCAGAGGATCAGGCAGTTCAATGGTGTATCAGGAAGCAAGGACGCCCTTCTGTTTTCTGCAATCCACTTCAGTGAATACATGTCAAAAGCTTTTGGAAGGATAAAGCACAGAAATATAATTAAAGTAGGGATTCTTATGCATAGAAGATTCTCACAGAGCCAACACACTCAGAATCTCATTACTGCTCTGCTCTGCCCTGTGGGAAATATGTACAGATTGGAGGTTGAAAATGGAAATATTAAGCACGTGAAACATTTCCATCTCCAGGTGAACAACAAAGCCCTGAATAAGCACTTCTATGTCATTATTGCTGTAGCTGTGCCATGGGTTTCAGTCCGTTCAGCTTTAAGGTACTAGATGGAAAGGATTCCCTCGTACGTCCACCGGTCCCACACTCATCCCTATCTACAAATGGTACCGTTCTACCTTTGTAAGGCTTGTTCAGAGGCTCTTATCCCCAAAAAGGACCTCACCTGCCCCAGGAGCCAGCAGCCAGCTGTAGAGATAACCCGCAGCCAGGGAATAGTAGAGAACAAGTCCCCTCTGGCCATTCACTGTCTCCAGGACCTGGTCAATGGTCACTGGAGAATACGGATCAGAGTCCTGCTGCCCGGTCTGACGTTCCACGAGCAGGTCAGCAAATGCCCTCGTTCGTCCTCTCTCTGCTACTGCCAACGCTTCATCATGGTGACCTGAAAAGACAGAGCCATCTCTCAGACCCGACACCAAGGTGGTCTGCAGAACAGGGACAGCTGCCATCCCAACCCAAACTAAAACTGGGGGAAGCAGGGTCACAGCACTTATTTCTGGAAAGAGTAGCCTCTGTGCTGGAGTGCAGTCCCACAGATCATCTTGGCTGTAGGAAATATATGGGAAAACAAGCCACAGAAAGGCAAATGAATGGAGGAAGCAAGAAAGAAGATCCAAAGGTGCCTGAAACCCAAAGCAGGACACCCCTATTTCTGTCCTGGCAGAGAAATGCTGTGCTGTGCTGGACAGATGAGGTGTGATGAACTGCCTCCCCACAACTTCAGCTGAACTCCTGCCATGAGCTTGGAGTTCAGTCTCAGCATCTGATGGCACCTCTTACCGAGACTGACAAGTACTCGCTGCAGGGCCTGGTAGGAGGATGTCTGCAGGTCGAAGAGTGACAGCTTGTAATCCGTGCTCAGCTGCACCTCGTGTCGGATGGTTTCGAACAGCGCCGAGGCCCGGTACAGCTGGGAGGGAACACAGCCACGGTGACTTCCTTACCGACAGCACAAAGCACTGCGTGGGAGAGCAGGAGGATCCGGGCCAGCACAGCCCCGGGGCAGGGGAGCTCTGCCTCAGACAGCCCCTCGGGCAGCAGCCTCTGGGGCAGAGGGAGGCTTTGGCAAGTGATAACGCAACCTCCCCGACAGACATTTCCTCCCCTGAGGACAGGAATGACCCAAAGGGCTCAGAGGACACAAGCCTGCCAGCACAGAGCAGCCCATGTGTACCTGGTGCTGAGACTCCTCCAGGTTCCCACTCGCCCAGAGGGAGAGGCCGAGACCGTGGCGGATTTTGGCTTCATCTTCTCTGCGTCCCAGCTGCTCTGCCAGCCTCAGTCCTGGGAAGGAGTTGGAGTCAGAGAGGGCCAAAGGGGAGAAGGTGCTTCAGCAGCCCGGCAGAGCACTCCTGCCTCGCAGCTGGGCACCCCGGGGCTCCTGTGGCAGGGACAGCCCCGGAGCTGCTGAGCAGGGGACCCTGAGCAGGGCAGCGCCAGCGCCTGCAGCTGCAGCCAACACTCAAACTGGCACCGGTGTGAGAGGTGCCTCAGCAGGACATTTCCACGGACCCCCCCTAAGTGAGGTTAAGGGGCAGTCCCCTGAGACACACTCACTAAGCCTCTATCAAGAAGTTCAACTTTTAAACCTTAAAAGCCACACAGACAAACAACACCACACTGAGCTACCAAACACTGCCAGAAAAGACACCTCTTGCCACATTGCTGGCTCGTTTCCCACCAGTCCTCCCCAGCCTCTGGCAGGCTCCGCACGGTTTATGTACTGAGCCAGAGCAGAGGGCAGGCTCCTGGCGAGACCGACCTGGAGCTCATTCCACTTCCAGCAGCACCTTCTGTGTCGTTCCCCCTCCCACCACGCTCCAAACCTCTCGCCTCTGTAGGCCCTGCCGACAACAGAGCCGCCTCCTCTTAGGCCCCTCAGGTTTCCCACGGACTGGGGAGCAGGGCCCTGGCCACGGCCACGCAGCTCAGCAGCAGCCAGCGTTTGCGGGCTTTTCAGGAATTCTGTGTCACACCAGGAGAAGGAGCTGTATTTAATTTCTCCCCTTCCAACTTAATTGAATTCCCTCAGCATCTGGAATCCTGCCAAGGTCAGTTTCAGGAAAACCAGACTAACTGATGTAATTAATCCTTCGGCTTCCAGCTTCATACACTCCAGCTCCGCTGCTCATCTCCTCATCAGAGAGCCACCACCCCGAACAGATGCTGCCTGCATGCTGGAATCCCCTGCAGCAGCACAGCTCACCAGCCAGCACTGGCCCCGGTGCTCAGCAGCAGCAGATGGCTCCCGGACACCAAGGGCTGAACCTCCCTCACCTCCTGTCAAACACAACTTGTTTCCACTCACAGCTCAGAGGACGCTCACCCACCTGGTCTCACTCCCACTCGAACGCAGAAGGAAAAGCAGGTGGCTATCAGCAAGGCACACGTCGGGCTGAGACCCGCTCTCAGGATCACAGAGATCCATCACGACCTGATGTGGTTTTCCCAGAGCCAGTTCCTGCTATGCAGCGCTATTTATAGAGAAGGTTTACACCTTCCAGGCTCAGGCACAAGTGAGCTTTATGAAGAGACTCTGCCAGGTGTGGTCTGGATTCAAGCTCAGCGCTTGCTGAGATACCCGGGAAGGCACAGACTGTGCTCTGCTTTGTCTACAGGACAGCAGGAAGGCTCCGACTGACAGGGTGTGCTGACCATAACAGCCTGCTTGGACAGCTACTCACACAGATGCTCAGCAGCAGCTAGGGGTGTCTGCAAGAGCTTTTGCATCAAAGGCTAGTCAAACACATCCTCTCAGCGCCACGCTCACAGTATCTCACTTCTCTCCATGTCTTCAGGCCTCCCCGCTATCCCCCCGAACCTACCACCACATGCTGTGATGCCTAATTCAGCCTCTTACCTTCCTGCAGGTACATCACAGCCTGAGAGTAGTTCTGCAAGGCATGATGAGTCCTCCCCAGACTGCTGTAAGACACGGTTTTGGCTACAAGGTCGTTCATTTGTGCTGCAATGCTGAGGTGCTGCTCCTGATAAACTACCGCCCTCTCGTAGGTGCCCAAGGACTCGTAGGTCAGGCCCAGGTTCCCGTAGGCCCGGCCTTGGCAAGTGGGGTTGTTGGTCTCCTCCGCAATCTGCAGGTCCAGCTGGTGATACTGCAGGGCTGTGTCGTACTCCCCCATCTGCTGGTAGACCCCACCGAGGCCGCAGGCAGCGTCGCTCTCCAGGGCTCGGTCCTTCATCTCTCGAGCGATGTTCAGCTGCCGCTCCAGGCAAGAAATGGCCTGTTCATAGTTCCCCAGCTGGCTGTGCAGGCTCCCCAGCTCCCCGTAGGCCTGGGCTTTGTTAAATGCCTCCCCCAGCTCATGTGCCACCACAAGCCTCTTCTCAAAGCACACCAGAGCCTGCTGCAAACTTCCCATAGCCCTGCAAGGGAGGAAAACAACAGCATTTATTTTGCCAGTATTTTCTTGAGAGAAGATATTTTGTCATTTCCTCTACAGGCCAGCTCAAACCTATCGGGCAAAGACAAACGCTCCCCCAAAGAGACATCCCCGGCACTTTTGAATCAATCTCCTTCTTCTGCCACCCTATAAACCTCTCCTCTCAGGGCAAAGCAACCTCAGCTTCACTATTTGAGCCAGCAGCACAGTCCTCAGCACCCAGAGGACCCTGTAACTCGCTCCTGTGCCGCGTCCCTGTGCACGTGTACAATGGCCACACAAACACACCCCATCAGCCACACACTGCATCCGTGTGCACTTGTACTTCACCGTCCGTTGGTAGAATGCACACGTGGTGCTCCTTACCTGTGCCCATTGCCCAAGCCCCGGTAGGCCTTTGCCTGATCTTGCATACGGTTCAAGCTTTGTGCCACAGACAGGTACTGCTCATAATACTTTATAGCTTCCTCAAAATCTCCCAGAGCCTCGTAACAATCTCCCAGGTTTCCATAGGCTCGGCCCCGATCTAACACGGATTCATTTCCGCTGAGCTGCTGCAGCATGGCCAGCTGCTGTTCAAAGTAGCCGATAGCATCCTCCATGACATTCATGTTCATCTTGGTAATGCCCATGTTACCATAGACTTGGGCTTCTATGCTGGGGTCCTTCAACTTCTGCCCGAGCTCCAGCTGTTCTTCGTAACACTTGAAGGCCATGGTGTACTTCCCAAGCGACATATACACCGCAGCAAGGTGACCATGTGCTCTGCATTCACCTGGCATATCTCCCAGCTCCTGGTACACCTCCAGCTCCTGCGTGTGGTAACCTAAAGCCTTGTCACACTTCTGTATCATTCTGTATGCAGAGCCCAAGGCTGCATAGGCACTGGCTTCCAGTCTCCTGTCTTTAACATGATGAGCTAAGCTCAACTGCTGCTCATAAAATTTTATTGCACCATTTACGTCTTTTTTACAGACAAAAATATCCCCCAAGTTCCCCAGAGCTCGGAATTTGGCCTGGGAATTGTTCAGAGACTGGGCCAGGGACAACAGGTACTTCTGACACTCCTCTGCTTTGCTGAAGTCCATCAAGGCTTTGAAGGCCAGGCCCAGGTTGCAATAGGCTTTGGCTTGGCTCAGCTTGTCATGAAGATCCTTTGCTAAGGCCAGATCCTGCTCGTAGTACTTAACAGCTTCCTCATAGTTCCCAAGGCAGTAGTGGGCATAGCCGAGGTTATGGCAAACCTTCCCCTCCCCTTCCATGTCCTGCAGCTCTGGGGACAGGCGCAGGTACTGCTCGTAGTAAGGGGCTGCCTGCACGTACTCTCCTCGTGAGCAGTGGAAGTTGCCCAAATTGCTGAGGGCCCGTGCTTCACTCTGGATGTCTCGCAGCTCCCGGGCGATGTTGAGATGGTTTTGGTAGTGCTGCAGAGCACGGTCGTGGGCACCCAGCGCTTGATAGGCGACAGCTAAGTTCCCATGCGTAGACGCCTGAGAGGCACGGTCATTCACTTCCATAGAAATCTGCAGCTCCTGCCGATGGTACTTGACAGCCTGGTCGTACATGCCCAGGGCGTTGTAAGCGTTGCCCATGTTGCCATAGGCCCGGCCCTGGGCCGCGTAGTCGCTCAGCTCCTGAGCTATGGACAGATGTGTTTTATGCAGCCGCAGGGCAGTGTCGTAGTCGCCTTTCATCTGGTGAATGATTCCTGAAAAATAACAGAAATGGGCTCAACAAAAACACTCCCCTGCACTCACCCTCTGCAGCACCTTGCCATGCCAGGACCCTCCTGCAGCCTGGCCCTCACAGCTTGCGGCAACCCCCTCCCTTCCCCACAGCACCCTGACGCACCCCAGGCTCGGCTGACGCGGCCTGGCCCTTCCCACATGAACTGCTTCCCTGCTCCTAACAGGAAAAGCCTGGAGAAGGTTTTATATTACACAAGGCACATATTCACCACAACAACTGGACAGTTTGGCCTTATAAAATGCCCATTTTCTTTTCTGATTATGCTTTTTTTTTTTCCACTTTTTTTTTCATCATTCACCCAGTGACTCCATACTCAACACACTGAGCAAGGAAGCATTTGCTTTTCAATTTCAGTCCAGTCATCTTGCACTTGTTATGAGACATGGGAACAGGAGCTCTGGATCTGCTGAGGTTACAACTTACGCTTCAATTAAACTCTGTGCTAATTATACATGTGGCTCCTTTGCAAACACTTGTGAACAGGCCTGGAGATCTGAAAGGAGGAGGAGGAGGCCCTGCAAACACAGATCCTGCAGACTTGTCACAGTTACTTGACACCTGAAGACAACTTCAGGTCTTTTCCTGCCCCTAAAAGGAAACAGCTTCCAATTTCCACCTCCATATCACAACCAACGTGTTGAGGGGGAAGAGATGCGGAGGTCAGTAGGCAGCTGCCTTCCCCAGTCACCAGCAGGCGCAGCACGCTGTGATCAGGCCCTGCGCATCAGCCTCCTCTTGGTTTTTACTTTTAATGAGACATTTGCAGACAGAGGCTTTCTAAGTGAGCCTGGAACATGAAGGCTGAAATCTGTTTTCCCAAGGCAATGTGGACCTCGCAGATTCATTTTTTAAACTCACGTAGGATTGAAAACCCAAGTTCCATTACATCAGCATGAAGTATTCTGGCTGGATTTCCTGTATTTCTGTCAAAGCAAATCATTCACAAATTCTGCTCACTGTCCTACTGATGTGACGCTTCGGGAGAAGGCAATTTAGAAAACATGGGCAGAACAAAACAGGATAAAACCAGAAAACGCTTGGCTGCTGCTGACAGTTTGTTTCTCTCCCCCTGCACTGCAATCGTGATCAAAGCTGGGGCTCGTGGCAGGAGGGACTGGCTCCCTGGTGTCTTAGCCCAGCTCCTGGCCAAGTCCTTCCTCAGCTCCAACGAGCCCGTGGCTCTAAGTGATCAGCGTTAGCTGTCACACCTCTGGCTGGTGCATGCTGATGTTTCCCTCTGGTATGATGAGGGAAGGTGGTGGCAGCAAGGGCGGGATGAACTAAGCTAAGTGACCCTGCATGAATAATTTTGCCCTTCGTCTCCTATCTGGAGACACAGCCAGTACTGGGGCTCAGGGGACGGCTGCGCTGCCACACACAGCAGAGAGCTCACGGGAAAGACCATCGACCTCCGCAGACAAAACACAAAGTAATTACGAGGGGTGGAACTGGATTGGACACAAAGCTACGTAACTTAGGAACTGCAAAAAACAGTCACTGTAAAAGTGTCCCGTTACTTCAGAAACTACAAAAGATGGAATTAGCTAGATCTCTGCCCTGGAAGCAGTGCGAGGTGTCTGAGCTGGAAGCAGGCAGCACCAGCGCTGCCCCCAGGAGCCCACGCTCCCAGCCCTGTCTCCCAACAGTGTCCCTCCCGGCCAGCACCGCCGGTGCCTCGGCTCCAGCCCTGCCCAGCAAGGCACAATGCAGCGGGCCCCACCTGTGAGAAAGCTAAACACATGGCTCATCGAAAACCCCCCCTGAAAACCCAGGGTTTCCAGAAGAAGGGGATGAGCAAGTTTTTCATAATCTCTTTCTGCTAAGCAGACAGACTCCTCAAGGAGAGAAGGCATGCCATGGCCCTCCACCAGCACCACTCTCCACCTCCTCTGAGGAATTGGGTGTGGGAAAGCACTCAGCTTGGGGTGATGAAAATCAGCAGTAAACTATGCAAAGACATGCACTTCAAGGTTATGAGGGCAGGGAGCCATCATCTGGAAACAAAGAGAGAAGGAGCTACCCAGTGAACTGATGTACATCCAGCAAACAGAGACAAATGTGATTCCTGATGGACACAGAAGAGTTCATCAATTTACAGACCAATGCTGGTGCAACCCACAGAAGGGCATCAACCCTGGAAATTACTTTCACCGTCAGAGTACCAAGGCTCCACAACAGCCCTACGGTAGGATAGTGAAGCAAACAAAACGTCACTGTTAAAATGGCGCGCGGTTGGTTTATGATTCGTGGTATTTGTCTTACGTGGCACGTGCAGTAACAGGAGGCATCTTCCACTCTCTCAGTTTATCGTTGATTCCCCTGGTAACGCTGAGCATCTATGGCTTTTCTGGAAGAGTATCTGAGGCCAGCAATAACCACTCATGGGCCAAGGAATTACACCAGGAACAGGGACATCCCTTACTGCTGGAGCACATGCTGCCTCAGGAACACGTTCTTCGACTCCGTGAGTCGCAGCCGGCGCTCCGTGGTGCTGCACGGCACGCAGACCATTCCCTCTGAGCCCACCCTCCCCAAAACACTTACACCACCAAGTCACGACATCACCAGTAATATCCCTGGCAGAAGTGGCTGCTGCAGGACGTGAATGAACTCATCAGCAAGCCTCTCTACAAAGGCACATTCACAGATCATTTCCTTATGCTTCACTAATCCCGAGTGTGTCATGCTGAGAAATAAAACACAGCCTTACTTCTCAAGGAACAGAGAAAGAAAGATGCCACCAGGACACTGCCAGGAGCTACAGCCACAACCTGCTGAGGTTCGCAGGTGCCAGCAGGCTGAAACACAGAGTAACGGGACGGGCAGGAGGAGGACTGGCTGGGAGGTCAGAGACCTGGAGGAACCCGGAACAGCATGGGGACCTTTCCCCCTGCAAGGCCGGCAGCTCCCGCCCAGCCCGACCCGCAGAGAGACTCCAGGGACACGTCTGGCCGCCACGCACAGGCATCGACCGAGCCCGGCTGCCCCGGCGCCTGCAACCAAGAGCCACGGCCCACTGCACGCCCCTGCTGCGCTGTTGCTGCTCAGGGGGTTCCATCAGCCTTTCCGTACAAGCTGCCCTCCCTGCCCTTATTTCCAAGCATCCTGCTCTGTCTCCCTCCCATCAAATGGCAACTGTGTTTTCCCAGCCTCAGTCCACCCTCAGCTATACACTTAAATAAATTGTTGTCGAAGCCAGAGACAACCTTGGCCCTGCACTGCAGACACGTGGCTTGCTCTGAGCGGATGCTGACTCTACACCTTGGTACTAGTTCCATGTATGTTTTATCTGCGAGCCATGTTATGCGTGAGCCGTTTCACATTCCTTCCCATGTCCTGCACGATGCAAGCTCCTTAGCTGCAATCTTTGGCAACAAAACAACTGCAAGAAACAGACCAGATGCCTCTTAGAAAAGAGAGAGGCTCATTTTGGGCTGCAAGGGATTCTGCTCATCTAGAAGAGACAATAATTATTTAATACCCATCTCCCTACATCTAGATCAGTTTCCAAGCTGACACCTTAGAAATCAAGATGATGCCCAGGCAGGTCTGGCCTGTGACTTAGTGCTTCTGTTGTCCACAGGGCACTGACATGGAAAAATTTAGGCTGAGAAAAACATCTGCAAAGCTGCCTGCCTGCAAGGGGTGCTGGAGCAGCGTGGAATGAAAGTTCCTGCTTTTAGCACCTAGTACATTAAAAAAATGTATTAAGAGATAATGTCAGGAGCTTGGTGTGAAATCCATACTTTAGCTTACAATTTCTCTTGTGCCCAAAAAGTCCTTCTAAATAGCTCCTGTACTAGTGTATCTGTTATCCATTACAGTCCTCAGGACAGATCGCTGCTGCCTGCAGAGCAAAAGATGCTCGATCAGGCTGAGGTTCCTCTGGCCACCTGTGGTTCACCAGCCTTCAGATGTGAATCCTACTCCTGTCACAAAGTTCCTCTCCTTAGTTTTCCACCTCAGCCGTCTTACCCTCCTTGGATCAACATCTCTGGTAGCACTGAAGATTACTTGGCAAATACTCAGATGACTTGACAGAAAAGGAAAAACCTTCGGTATCCACGGAGGCCCTAGTGAGCAGACAGGATGCCACAGCTCAGCCTCCAAGTTAAGCACCCTGAAGAAACTCCACTTCACTGTGAGGAACAAGGAAAGTCGGTGCAGAGTGGTCACCATTAAAGTGCCACTGACAGCTCAGACGCTGTGTCCACAGGAGCGGTGGATGAAGGATGAGGATGCCAGTAAGAAGCCCTATGCTCCCCTTCATTACTTCTTTCCCTCAACATGGAGGAACTCACAACAGAGGAGGAGTATCGGGGATGCTGACCCAACCCAGACTCTCTCCTGCTGCCACTTCATACTACTCTTGAGGATAAAAAAAGGTGTATCTGGGGCTGGAGATAATAGGAATTCCTGCCCCAGGACACCAATCTCTCCTGTCCCGCATGGAGGAGAAGGGAAGCGGGAGAGGAAGATGGCAAGTCAGACACAGAGCACGGCTCTGAAAGGCAAACGGCAGCCAGAGAAGTAAAATTCATACTAAGCGTTAGGGCAACAGGTTATTCAAACAGCCAGTGCTGCTGCTCTCTGGAGAGGCTATGGATGGAGTTTCACCCTGGATACCACGTCCACCACAAAGCCTGCTCTCTGCCACGAGCCCCGCTCAACCAAATTCCTAGAATTTTATCTAAAAAATTAAGGTTGCCTTTGGGAAAAGAGGAATCTGGTGAGAGACTCCACGCAGCACCTCCTGGTATGTTTCCACCATTTGCCAGGGGTAATTCCAAAGGACGGGCAGGAAGGAAAGGTTCTGACTCAGACTCCAAAATCATCACCTACCAAATACATTCTCTCTTTGTGCATTCCTCAACAGACAAAATGAGGTTCGTAGAACTTCACAGTTATAAATGTTTTAGTCAGCCTCTTTACTGCCAAGAAAGGAGAAAAACAGTGAGCAAATGTTTACCAGGAGATACCCAGGACAAAATCAAGTAGCGTAACAGGAAACAAAGCTGTGCTCTCCTCACCATGGAGCCTGCTATCACATTAGTTTGCTCGAGCTGTCACCCATCTGTCGTGGCGCTTAAGGAGGAAGGATCCAGAAACACACTGTCATGTCAAAACACCAGCATTCTGACTCACTCCTACAGCTATAATTATTGACTTCAAAGTAAAAGACAGTCTTCTGGTCAGGCAGCTGGACTGCACTCTGTAACAGCACGTGAAGGACAGAGCAGAACAGACCCAAGATAAGAACCCAGCAGACACGAGGGGAGATGGCCAGAGATGGCCTTATATAGTGTAAAGCACCAAAAATGGCACAAATTACATCAATTCACAAGCTTTCTTTCCTTAATGATTAATACAGTTGGAACTGAGTAGAAACCTGTATAAGACACAGTAAAATAACCATAAAAGTTACATTCTGCCTGTGTCAATCACCAATTTTTTCAATTCAGGCAACGGATTGGTAAGGTGAGAGAGAAAGTGTCAGACTAACTTTGGAACAGCCTGTGCAGCCTCTGGGCTGGAGCCCAGCAGGCGGCTCCAGCAGAAGTCAGAGGCGCCTCCAGCCTCCCACCAGCACCGGCCAGCCCAGAACACACCTCTGCGTCGCGATGGGGTCACAGCTGCACCATGGCCTCCAGCTTAGACCGAGGAAACACCGCCCAGCTGAACCTGTGCCTTCGGAATGAAATATGAACACGCTGGAAATTGAAACTGAGCAAAAGTGGTTCCAAAGCTCACCCATGTGGTGGGAGAACCACATCCCAGCCCCATCCGCGGAGCGGAGCGGAGAGGAGAGCCCGGCAGCATCCGCCTGGATGAGCGCGCCTGAGAGCGGGCAGGGACGAGGGGAAGGGGCCTTGGGCGAGTTAGCTGGTCCTTCAGCAGTACGGGAAGGGATGGCCAAACGTAACCACCGGTTTTTGACCCTAATTGCAAAAATGCTTCAAAAGAAAATAGCTAGCATCTTCGGACAACATACCGAGCACATGAAGATGTAGCCACAAAGAGACGTGAAGCACCAAGGAGAGGCTTTGAACTGTGTTTTATGAATAATCTGAAGTGTCCTCTCCCCATTGCAGTGGGAACCCTTAAAAGCTGCAGAGGCTGAGAAGCCAGCTCTCCACATGGAGCCTTGGCATTTGGAAACACCATCTGCTTTGCAAAGGTTGACAGTCTGAGACTTCTGGTTAAACTCCACATCTCCTTGTTGTGAAGGGCTTGATAACTTGTGACTTGCCCGCAGTCCATTACCTCCTGCTCACCGAGTCGCAGAGCGCATCATACCTCCCAGCAGAGCCCTACAGCAGCTGGGCCACGTTACATACCGTGTCTGTCTTGCTCAGCATTAGATAGTACACTTAAGAGAGCTTTCCATCTACATCAGTGAAATGCAAACAGAAAATTTCTGTTGCTTCAGCAAAGAGGCCAACTCTAACATTCTGGATTAGAAACACACATTTAGATACATTTTTTTTGCCTGTCAGCATGGTTATTTTGATGAGGTTTTGTTTTGCATGTGGATTAGATGAAAGAGACAATTAAGACTTGACTTTTTAATTGGTACTGGATGCATTTTAAACAACAGTAATAGACTTTCTCAACAAGAACTGTATGTTCTCTTTCTCCAGTATAACTTAACTCTGACAGAGAAGACATAAAAATATAGCCAAATACAGCTGAAACGTGAGATCCTGCACTCAGAAGCTAGGAAAACTATTCTAATATGAAGTGTGGAGTGGCTGAGTCAGCATACCAACTGAAAGTTATATTTAGGCTTAAATCCAACACAAGAAAAACATCCTCTCCTGCACCAAAACTCTTTCCTTTTCTTAGTTTTTTTTCTTTTTTTCAACAAAAATTTCTGGAATTACATACTGAAAACATCATTAAATCCAAAGCTGCTGTAAGATTAGTAATGATAATAAGATGAATTTTCTAGTCCCAACTTGACTGATTTTGAGCCAGCAAAATGGTGAGAGAATTTAAACTGCAAGTGAGTACCGTGAAGGTTGAGGAACAAGAGCAAGTTGCTTCCTTGTGCACCAGCGCTTGTTTCATTCTGGGATGAGGGAAAGCAGCTACAGCAAGTATCAGCACTTGCAGCGAACTGCTAAACCCATCTTGTAGCAACATTTCTGCACCAGTTTGTTGGGGTTTTTTACGATGCTGAGTAGCACAGAGACAGACTACACTGAACATACAGGCAATTAGAAGAAATACTACAGAACTTGAACTTCTGCTAGCAAAAGAGCTGTGGTCTGCCCAGTGGCAAAGGGCTCACAAAACCAGGAGGAGACAATACGGAAAAGCCAAGATGGCTCATCACCACACTGATGTAGGGAAGGAAAACAAAACCAAGTGACAGCTTCCATTTCCCCAGACTGCTCTTCCTCTGTTTCCTGGATTTGCTCAGAAAGAACTGAGGCAATTCTTCAGAAAGCAGCAAGTGCCTCAGAGGGGAGGTGAATGAAAGTGGTTCTGATCTCTGGAGGTTTGCCAGTGCTGCTCAGGGCACATCCACCCCCACTCCATACGTGCTCACAGCTGACCGCAGCCGTGCCACCTCCCAGTAACCAGCCACCAGAACAGCCTGCACACCCTCTGCTCAGCTTCCACTGGAAACAAAACACATTAAGTTCAGCTTCACAGCAAGAGGAACTTTCCCTAAGACCTGACCATGAGTGGGGAAGCCAGTGCATTCCCCAGGCACAAGGTCTCCATCTCCCCGACCCAGGACCCAGAGCTGTCCCCCTGCCTGGACAGTGCAGGGTCCTGTTCCTCCACGTGGGCCCCTCTGTCCCTGTCACGGACCAGCGGATCCCTTGCATCTCTGCATCTCCCCAGGACCAGCCCCACGTGGCAGCAGAGGTGGGGATGCAGTTTGTGCTTTGCTAGATGCATCGGCTGCTGTTCTCTGCAAAAGCCCTTACGTAACCTTAGAGGAAGTCAGATGCAAGGCTTCCCCCCCCCCCCGACCCCTCCGGCCTGTTGGGCGCTGGGTCACACTGACAGAAACGTTGTCAATGCTCCCTGCTCTCTAATGCTAAGCACACCATAAGTGTTTTTGCCTCACAAACCTATTTTGCCTTACACATTTGACCTAATTTGTGTAAAGGAGGAGATTCCCAACGCTAATTAGAAAGCTAGGACTGTTTTCCTTTCTCCTGATCACCTTATCTTCTTCATTCAGCTCCTGAAGACTCAGCTATTAAGAGAAATTAAGTAATTCATCAAGCCCTTTTCAATTACCTGCTGTTGATAACATCAGAGTACGATTAGCATCTACAAATGAACCAAGTGCCAACTGCCAAGCAGAAACAAGCTAATTTACAGTGTGGGGCAGCCTGCAAGAGCTGAGATTCAGGGGCTGCCAGCAAACACATATTTTGTTATACCAGCAACAGCCCTGTTTTGCCACTCCCAGCCAGCTGAGAACACATCCTCAACGACAGCTGGAACATCAGCAGTGCAAACGCCACATCCCATGGCAGAGACAGAAATGCATCTTTGGTTGCCTCCCCATCTGTCGCTGTGAAGAAGCAGCAGGAATAGGCTTCACTGATGGAATTCACTCCTTCCCAGCCTGCCAGCAGGATGCCAGTGCTCCTCCTTAGAAGAACAGGAGACTCCTACACTATTATTTTAATGTGTACATTCTGAAAACAAACTTGGTTAGGATTTGACCCGTGTGTCTCCCAACTTACAAGGCAGCAATATACTGACATACCCAGCTGACAAGCTCTCAAAGAAACAGCCCAGTAATAAACACATCGCTTCTTGCCTTAGCGCAAGACTTAGGTTTATTTCTGACACCTGAATAGCTCTTCAAACGCACTTTCCCTTTTCATCTCCCTTCTGCCATGAGCTTGTGCTTTCTGGTGCCTTTCTGGGCAGGTTAATAACTGAACATGGGATACATTACATCGGCAGACAATCTGCCAAGTGCCTGTTTAATTTATGAAGACAGTCCGGTGAAACTGGGGTAACTAAGAAGACAACACACAGCAAACCTCCTGCATCCCGGCAGCACCTCTGACAGTCACTGCATTCCCTGACAAATTCTGCTCCATGTCAGGCCTTACCTAGATTGGAGGAGGCTCTGCCTTCAGCAGCGCGGTCCTGCAGGCTCTCAGCGATGTTCAACTGCTCTTCATGGTACTGCTTAGCCCTCTCCAGGTCCTGCATACATCTAGCTGCATGGCCCAAGCCAGCATAGGCTCGCATCTCAATGGCCTTCTCAGCCAGCTCCTGGGCCAACTCCAACACATAGTTGTGGTAGGACATGGCTTTGTCGAAGTTCCTCCGGTAGTGGTAAGCGCTGCCTAGGTTGCTGTAGGCTCGAGCTTCCTCCCGCTTGTTCCCCAGCTCCTTGGCGATCTTAAGATGTTGTTCATGGCACTGCACTGCATTTTCAAAATCCCCCATTGCAATGTACACTGCTCCCATGTTGCCCAGCTCCCGCGCCTCAGAGAGCTCGTCTTTGGACTGCTTCGCGAGGAGGACACACTGCTTGTGGCTAGCCAGTGCGTTTGGGTAGTCCCCGATGGCTGTGTACACGTGGCCCAGACTGCTCAGTGCTGAGGACGCTGCCTGCAGGGATAGAGACAAAAAGTAAGTACAAGTATTCGTGGAAACATGTCAGATGGCCCCAGCCCTAGAAATCAAAGCCTCAAAAGACCGTTCTGGAGGAAGAACCTAACTAGCTAGAAAACCTGCTCTCTGCAGCTCTCCTACACCCCGTGGCAGCTCAGGCGGAGGCAGGAACGGGTGGCTCGGGATACCAGGGCTAGGATGAGCTCTTTCTCTGAAGCGTACAGTGTGTGTGTGAGAGACCTGGCAGAGGGAAGGACGGCACTGCAAAGGTGCAGAGACCACCGAGGAAACAGAGAAAGTGATCGCTGCAGAAAACTGCACCCCAGGACCCACCTGAGCTGTTCCACCGAGCAGCACTGCCCCTGCAGGCAGCCACCCCTCAGGACACTGCTCATGGTACTTCAACATCCACACCAAGTCCTGCTAACACAGCAAATGACTCTGTGTATGGCAGCTCATAAGAAACCAGACAAATAATGATATTCCCCTGCAGAGAACACTGCAAACGAATGCTTGCTCTGTCCCACCCTCCACCCTGTAAGCTCAGTCGAAGCAACAGGCTCCTGAGACCCTGCAGGCTGATGCCAAAGCCCTGCCAGAGCCTGGCAGCAGAACACGTAACCTGACGTAACCGTGCTGCAGGCTGAGCCGCCGTGACAACTCCACAGTCTCTTCTTTCCAGGCTAAACAGCCGTTGAATACCTACTGCTGGAAAACTTACACACTTGCAGCTCAGCTGGGAGGAGGGAGATGCCTCTGCCGCTTATCTCGCAATACCAGTGTGCGGTCACCAACACCTTCACGTACCCGTGCGTGGCCAATCACACTGCGCTCCGAAAAGCGCAGTTCTTGCTGTGCAGCACCAGGGTCCTTCAGGCACAACGTCATTTGTTACTGAGCCCCAAACAACCCTGGGACTGCAGCAAAGACCAGCTGGAGCCTCTGTCCCCTGGGGACATCTTAAATAAATATAGCGATTTGAAAACCTGAGTTCTTACCACCGAGAAACAGCTGTACTTAACAAGACAAATTATCTGGAGAATCAGATTCTTTTGCCCACTGCATTCACCAGGACACAGGCCTTTCCTCCACCTGGCAGAGCCAGAGCACACACAGCCAGCCAGAGGGCACGGAGCCAAGAGCAGGGATGTGTTCCTTCTGTCTCACGCACATCTGCTGTCTCAGCACGGCTCTTCACTCCAAAGCCCTGACCCTGAGTCCCCCGTGGTCCCGCATGTGCATTTCCTTTGCTACCCAGCTGCTGCCGTGACCCAATTCCCCAGCAGCCAGCTCTCCAACCCTCCAGAAAGGAGCAGTCAGGATGACTGCACAGAGATTGGTCTCAGCCCTCTCCAGTGCTCTAGCTCAGGGAAGATCCAGTCCACCCTTCCACCCGAGACGGTGATGCAGCATCTCAGGTCACACGTCCCTGCTATTCGAAATGGTGTAACCACATAACCCCATGCTACCAGCGAAGGGGCAGCCTCACCCTTTTCCTGTCCTTGGCTGTGCACTCCCAGTGCACCCTTAGGCAAGCGTTCCGGTTCATGCAGCAGATTCTCAGCTCCCCAGTCACCTGTTCAAATTTCCTGTTTCCTAACAGGCAAGATCTCTGCACTGAGTGGTGTGACGGGGTAAGAGAGGCTCGACCACTCCACCAGGCTACAAGCAGGTGCAGCCCCTTCAGCGACTGCAAGACAGGTGTGTTCCCTCTGCTCTCGCATTCTGAGCTCAGCCACTGGAGGCACCTGTGTGGCACACTTTATTTTATTTTGCTATGACTTGGGTGGCCTAATGCAGCTGATACTGGTGCTTTTTGTTTAAGGAGCAAGCACACTTTGTGCTCCGGGTGCAATACTCCTAGGCACAACACCAAGAGCTCTCCCAGGAAATGGGGTTCCACATGGTAAGTGCAAGGTGTCACAGGTCGTGCCAACCAGCTATCCCCAATCTGAACACCATGGAGCTGGGGAAAGGCCTCAGTGTGATACCACTGATAAAGACACCAGACTAACCCCCAGGGAACACAAGACGAGCTGTAAAGAGCGAGCTTCTTGCTCTGCACACATGAGACATGACTCAGACCACAACTCCCCAGCAAGGTTCAGACAGCAAGCGGACCTCTGCAGATAAACTCACCTAAGACTTTGCAGATTCAAGTCCTCCTCTTTCAACTGTTCAAAGCAGCTGCCTCTTCCACAATACAAGTGCACAGAAACACACACTAATATCAAGGTTGGAAGGAAAACACTTAAATTAATCAGCTGGAGTAGCTAAGGGGCGGTGGTGCCTCCCCATCAGTGCCCAGGGTGACCAGGATGAACCTCTCCCCCCCTCCCGGCAGCAGACCAGGAAGCGCAGTCACACATCTGCACCTCGGAGCTCCCCGAGTCAGGGAACCTTCCCCCGCCCCGGGCGCTCCTCTGGACACCCGCCTCGCCTTGATAAACTGGTATATTCCTGCTTGGCTTCCACCTGCAGACTGCCTATGCCCCACAGATGCAGATTTCAACTCCTTTCTCCAAGGGAAATGATTAACCTCTTCCTGGCCACACTATCTAGAGGTCAGATGTAAACAGAAAGCAGATCAGAAAAGCTCTTCTGCAGGAGGAGAGCTGGCTCAGCACCTCTCAGCTGAACCACATTTTGCTATTGAAATTGTGTCCCTGAAGAAAAGAACCTTTTGTGACTTTCAAAGACAGTGGTAGGGGAAACCTTCCTAAAGATTATTTTAACTAATTATATCACGATTGGAAGAGTAATGTTAAGTCAGGAAGATCTATGGGCCAGAGCAAGAGGCAGAGAGGACAGGTGATAAATTATTTTTGTGATCAGCAGCATTAACAGAGTAGTATTTCCACACTGAGAAACTGTAAATATGCTGTGCTGATTCAAATTAACAGGGAAGCCATCTTTTCTGATACAAGAACCTGAGGTGACAGGTTAGCTATTAAACACAATTTATAGATCACAAAATCGAGAAGTTATAAGGAAGCTCTTCCTTGCCCAGCTCCATAAACAGCCAAGCTGCATTTGCTCTCGCCGAGGCATCCTTTCAGGCAGCTTAATTATAACAGAACTGCCAGAATTCAAAACATCTTAATTTTTTTCACTTAGTGTTGCAGATGAACTTCATTCAACGCAAGGGACAATGCACGGGCAGCAGTGGCAGAGCAGCAGCCGCTGTGGGGGAGCCCTGCGGCATCCCCAAAGACCACGGTACCGCTCCGCACGGCAGCGGGACGGGAAAGCCTTGGGCTGTCCCACAGATGGTGAGAGCAGCCCTGGATTTCACGCTGCCAATACAGGCTATAATGAACTAGAAATAAGTCGCTTTTGCTGCTGTAATTACCACAGAGCAGAGAGGGGAGCAGCCAGCAGCAGCTCTTCAGTGACAGCGCGCGAGGCCGGGGACAAAGCTACTGAACACACTGCCACATGGTCAAATGGTTTTGTGGGCTTGGGAAGCGTTTCTCCAAGAGCAAGCACCGCAGGTGGTGTGGAAACCAGCTAAACCCTCCAGAAATAAATGATTTACAGCCTCTGCAGAAGCACAGGCACTCGGCTCAGAATATCAGGGACCAAAGCCCTGTTCACTCCAAACATGAGCTCTGCAGGACACGCTGCAGAGCCGCTGCCTTCGCTTCACTCCCGCCTCCCGCCACAAAACCCCAGGGCAGCGGCTGGACCCGGCCTCCAGCGGCCGCCCAGCAGGGCCTGGGGAAGGCGCCGGGGCCTGCCGAGCGCGGCAGCCGGCTGAGGGGCCACAAATCCTCGCGCCAGGGGCAGCCACGGGCTGGGGTCCCGGCCGGCCGCCACGGGTCGGGGTCCTGGCGGGGTCCTGGCTGCTCCCTGGCCCCTCCTCGGCCCTGCCCGGCCGGGCTGTGCAGGCGGGACCCGTGGCCCCGGGCCCGGCTCCACCTGGGTCACGCTCGCCGCGGCGTCAGGGTGGTTTGGCCGCAGCCAGGCTCCTGAGCAGCGCAGTGAAATAACTTTTTGGCTGACGCCAGTGAGGAAAGGCTCTTATCTAAAAGAGGGTCCGAGGGGGCCTGTTTTGAGGCTGCTACAAACCAACATGAACTTTTTTGCTCCGAATTTTAATCCATTTTTACACAAATCTTCATGATATACATAGTATTGAGTGATTTGCAATCTCACTCAGAAAAAAAAAGGAAAAAAATAGATACATGCAGATATCTTGCAGAAGCCCAGACCAAAACACTGCGTGGGGCCCGTTACGGGCTTCAAGAGGCACCGGAGCTCCCTTTGTCTTGCTGGTGAGCGACACACTCACTGCTGCATGGAACAGACTGCTGGCCAGTTTGGGCAAAGTCAGAACCCAGCACAACGCGATCAGCAGAACTGGTTCAGCAGCCTCAATCACTTCTGAAGGACAGGCTACCACCAGCACTTCTGATATAACTGGGAAGAGACTGGAACTGTCTTTCTGGAAAACAAGGAGTCAAGTGAAAACTGATGTCTCTTGGGGCTGCTTAAAAAAAAAAGTGGACATTTATGAGTGCAGATTGCTGAATAAGATGAGCTATGGCAAGGAGCCACACAGACAAAGACTCAGATGACGTTAATGGACCATGGCTAGGGAAAAGAGGCATAAATGGAAAGCAGCAGATCTCAGACTTTCTGTGCACAAGAGAAACTTGATAGATGCAGAGACTGCTGATATGGTACATGGGAAGAAATCTTTAGCAGGTCTCCTAGACTGGGAAGCAGATCATAGGAAGTGAAATTTGTATGGCTGGAAATGTTTATTCTCAGGGCTCCTAATCCCTTTGCCCAACAGCATTTCCAGGCTCACAGTAAAGACCTAGAATGACAGGTACAAGCTTGGCAACCATTCTTAGGGCATGTAAAAAGACTTGACTTACATGTCTGAGTGCCCAAGGTTTGGATTGTCCAAACCAGGATGTGGAATGGAGACAAGAAAAGCAGAAAACAAAAATAAGCAGAAGGAGACAAAGAGAGAAATGGAAAATGAAGGGTAGGGGGCTGACAAGAAATAGCCTTACTTGATGAGAAAGATGAGGCTGTTTCCGGAGGCTCGGCCGCTGCTCACAGACAGCTAGACAAAGGCAGGAAGGCCGCCTCGGCCCTCTGACATGGCCTTCGCACGTGTTTTATTCTGCAGCAGCTTCCACCGTTAACTGATCCGAGTGCTCCGAGAGGCACTTCTCAATCACAGTGGAGTCCACGTGAGCAGAGCCGATGGCACTTGTGGCTTCCCCGGGGCTGACTGTGTGCAGCATCTCTTCTCCAGCAAGATAACTACCAGCACTCTCCGGGTGCTCGTGGGGGCAATCACTGGAAAGACTGTGGAGCCTGACATTAAAGCGGTGTTAGGAACAATTTGTGATTACATCTGCTGGGGGACACCAATGACTCACTTCAGAGGGTTAGTAATAGGATTCCAGAAGATAAATTCATCACTGTATACTTAGTAAAATCCTCCACATGACAGGATCCACCGGGAACTCTGAAGTGGCTCACACTGGGCCAAGGGGTAGGGGCATTCCCACATGCGCTGGCAGAAGACTCAAAACGCTGCAGCGAGCACAAGGCTGACACAGGGGAAACAGGCTCCAGCCGTGCCAGCACAAACCTGTTTGGTAGCAGGGTGATGGGAGACTACAGCTTCATACCAGTGAGGTTTTGCATCAGCAAACAAAGAAAAATCAATGCTTTATATATTTGACAAAGACAAATTTTACAGTGGGGGTTGCTTACACCTCCAATTATGCAATTTATCACTTTAATAGAAAGCAGATTCTTCTGCCACTGAGCTGAGGCACAAAAGGGAGTTCTGAAAAACGTTTCTAATTGCTCTCTTTTTCTTGGGAGCAACAGCCAGCTTAGGTTTTTCAGCTGAATAAGGTAAAGAGTCTGATGTTAAGCAGATGTGCATCACAGAATGACAACTAATAGGGACCCGGTGACTTGGAAAGTTGCGTTTCTTAGATATTTCACCCTTGCCAGAGAATGGTCATTTCCCAATGATGTTACATTTAAACAATTCTTTAACTGACTGCACAACCTCCTTAAATGAGAGCACTGCATAAAGATTCTAAAATGGGCAAGGTGAAAATGCTCTGCCTGGAATCCCACTATAAAGTAGCCTTAATCCCCAAACACAGACACCAATTGGGATTGATCACAGATCGAGCTTTTACAGCCAAGGTAGGGCAATAACTGGCACAGACTAAGCATCTGTGAAATTCAAAAGCCAGACTGCAGCATGCTCTTACGTGCTGTTCCTCTCCACTTCCCTTCTCCCTCTGGGCAGGGGGTAACAGCAGTGCCTGATCCTACATGATGCAGCGGAGCTGTATCCAGAAGATCAGCCATGCACATTCATAACATCTGCACTCAGGACAGCCAGCAGCATGCTCTTTTCGAGAACCAGCATCCCCAGCATCCCTCCTCACACGCAGGCTCCTGCTCTTGCATGCACGCAAAGGTCTCCTGGTTCACTGAGTGTATTTTAGGGGTGGTGAGGGGAAGGCAGCTTCAACAGGTTGTTTCTGAACACAGACACACAAAGGAGTACTTAAATCTGAAAGCATTAGCAAGGTGAGTTCTGGCTTCACATAAAATCTCACCATATCTTACACCAGTGTAACTCCTCTGTGTAGGAAGTACAGAGGTTAGCTTACGGCAATGCAACACTGGGTAAGCATTTAAGCTCTTTCTGTACGTAAGCTCTGCATGGTTTGTGCAGCTGCTGCACCCACAGGCAGGACAGTGACTAACAGGGGATGAATACTTTCAGGACCTACCAAAATGACCCAGTGGCTGTAAACTGCACTTCATCTCCACTTCTATTAAGCCCCTTTATCATTTCCTCAGAATCCACCAGTATTCTACAACTCGGCTTGGAGCTGTACCGATGTATACACCAATGCAAGTTTCACACCCCAATACAGTAGGTGCCCCATCGACATTCAAAGTTGCCCTTCCCTCCTCCCTCACAGGGGAGGCTGATGTGCCAGCACCACATCAGCTTTCTCCTGGGGTGGCATGCTGTTGAAAATAAGAACGGAAGCAGCAGACAATATTCTCCTCCTGTACATTATCTGTACACAGAAAGGAGGAACGGATTTGCTTTTAGGCAATTATTTCCTGGGAAAAAAAACCACACCGGAATCAATATCCCTGTCAAATCCAATTTATTTGTAGAAGGTCTCAGTCTTTTACATAGAAACTACCAAAAAGCAAACCCCAAAGAAGCCAAAGCCATGGATCAGAAGCACTAGTATCTGAATGTCTGGAAGGAACTTTGCAACTACTGCTACTGAAAGGGAGTAACCAGGAATTAATGACACAATAGAAAAACTCAAAATATGTAGCAGGAAGAGATAGCTCCAGTCCCCTCTTGATTAATGGATTAAATCCCCAGCTCTGCAGGTGTCAAGGACTTGCTGCTCATGTCAGAGGCTGCCATGGGTTGTGCTTACAATCCACTCTCAGCCCTTTCTCTCCTTACTTGTTCAGTTCAGGGAAATGACAGTGATCTAGGGGACTGATCATTCTTCCTGTTTCACAGCAAATTATGTGAATCCAGGCAAACCCGAACAGCACCATGGCTCAACTGTCAGATATTCACAGTCTGTCATCTTCCCAAAACCAAAGGCTTCAAAGGAACACTGACTTTCAGCTGCTCAATTGGAGATCAAAATAACACCGCTCCTGTGGAAAATCCATTTACTTCATCTCCTCCACTATCATTTAGGAGCCACGTGTCCAGTTCTGCCTGGAAAACTTGTAAAACCAAACCGGAGTTACTCCTTTAACAGAACTGCAAATGTTTCTGACCAAGGTAGCAGGGTTTTGCTGGAAAGCAGAAGCAGCACTAGTCCACACTGATACCCATTTCCTAAGAGTAAAACTGCTGTCACTCATACCGAAAAGGCTGTTCACGTTCGCTGTGCGAGCTGGTGCATCGACACTCGCTGTGCAAAGGCTGGATGCCCAGGACGAGTGTGCTTCTCTTCTGGGGTGGGCTCTGCAGCACTGAATTCTCATGCCACAAAGAAAAGGAAATCACACAAAATAACCAGCCCAGGAACACTACACAGCAGACCTCAGCATCAAGTCTAAACATCACCTGGGGCTCACATATCTTTATCACAAGTAGCCAAAATGCCGTAGCTTTCTGGACATAGTCTAAAAGGCTCCTGTGTGAAACCACTTTAGGGATTATGGCTGACTTGACATTTTTAGTGATGATGTAAGAGAAGAAGCCCTCATTTAAAACCACAAGCTCCTCTGAGATGGTGACGCTGAGGGGTGACTCATGCCCTGGTCAAATTCAGTCCTGGAAGAATAAGCCAGCACATTACAAACTCGTATCTCACAGAACCCAGAGAAGCTCTTTGTGCAGGCAAAGAAATCTGTAACTCCTACAGCGGCCTGCCGACACGTGCCAATCCTAACTGTAGTCCTGCTCATAATGCCAGATCCCACTTCACTGCGAACTCAACAGGGGAAAGCCTTGGCTGAGGTGGGCTTTCTGAAAACCCAAGGAGTGCTGCTCCCTGAGTTGCAGCTCTTGCACAAGTTTTCTGCTTCATTTCTTTTACTGCGACCAGGTACAAGCCTCAGTAGAGCACTAGGTTTTGCAGATATTGCGAAAGGTAAGTAAAACCAGAAGACTGCATTTCTTTCAGCTAAAACCCATGTGCTATGGAGGTCAAGTGGGGACATTTAAAGGAGATCCTCAGGAAGTATTACATTTCCCTTCTGAGCCACAAGTCCAAACAAAACAAAGCATATGGCCTTTTAGTGCATTCCCAAATTTCCTGCACTGGTCAGATTTCCCTTCATTCTGCTTAATCCTATCACATTTGAACCAGACAAACCTGTATGAATCCAGACTTTCTCTAGAAAGGGCTGCTGAAGACAGAAAGAGAAAGGCAAGGAAATGCCCTCTTATACAAAACCAACTGCTTGATGCTCAAGCACTAAGGGAGCTCACATCACCAAACTTATCCTCTCAGCCACGCCGGTAATTTAGTCTAAGATGTAATGCAGCACTAGTGCCCTAGAAGACCCAGAATCCTGAAATGAACTCATATGGCAAGTGCCTTCCTAGCACTAAGTACTCAGTCTTTCTCCAAGAAAGCAAGCCTTCCTCCGGGGTACGAGGGAGTCTGCCCCACATCCCTAATGAAGCAAGGCCACCATCTGCAATGAGAGGCTGACATCAGTGAGGCAAGTGTACCCACATCACAGGTCAGAGTTTTGAGTCCCAGCAGCTAATCAGAGGCTCCTCAAAGACCAGCTGTTTGAAGCGTAAGTCTACACGGGAACAATATGAACTGGAAAGTGTATGTCTGTAACTTTGTACACCCAACAGCAGAGCCAAACATCTGGGCCAGACAAAGACTGAACTTCAGTGAACTGAACAATGCTGCAAAAAGTGTTCAGGAAGACATTCTGCAGACGGAGTCAAACCTCTCACAAGTTCCCATTAAGCTGAAGTCGTAACACCTGCAGAATCTGAGCCTTCAAGGGCAGTAGGGGTAAAATTAAAGCCTCTGTCCTGTTAGGAAATCTGGAAAACCAATCTGCCCCCACTCTTACCTAACTCTGTACTGGCTGCTTCACACCCCTTCTTTAGCAGCCTCTCGCAGAGGGATTCAGCACGCCTGTGCTACCCTGATCTGCTCAGCCAGGTCCTCCTAGCAAGTGGCCGGTATTGAGGTCTCAGTTCTATAAATCAGATCACCCTGAAGTCTATTACAAAATCAGCAATGATTCTAGACATGGACCAGGATCTGCAAACACCTCCTCAAAAAGCCAGGGAAGTATTAGTGCTGGTCTCCTGATAAAGCCAGCAGTCTCTTTGGACTTACACAGCCCTGCAGATGACAAGGCTCCTTTTGGTGTAAAGGGCACGTGTCTTACAGAACAAAAAACAACTCAAGCCACAGCAAGTCCCAACACAGTAACGACCGGGCTGGGATGCCCTGTGGAGCCAAGCCCCCTCCTTCTCCAGCTCAGCCTCCTGCCGATCCCTGGAAATCCTGCTGGGCACTTCAGCTGCCCGCGGTGCATCTGGACCTCACCCACCCCTGAGAGCACGGTGCTGGGGGACTGTGGGCTGAACCTGCACACCAGGCAGCGAGTGACTCTTGGCAGCTTCCCCCACAGTAATCATGAAAATACATATAAAACCAGCTTGAGATCAGCAAGGCAGCCCTGTGCCGCTGGGCTTCGTGCAAGAGCTCAGATCAGACAACTTTCAAAGGAAAAGTGACCCTTTCTTTCTGCAAGTATCCTGTCCATGAACTGCAAGGGCCTGATCTTTTTACCAGTTTCTGGTTTCTGTGGGTAATTTTCCACTGAGTTTCTAGGAACTGATACTGGTCTCTCACCTCTTTGGAGAGCAGAGACTGGGAGCAGTCTTTTGCTTGAGCGGTTAGCAGCCTGATCAACCATTTTGTTGTTTGTAAATCCTGTGTAAAGTGTCAGGGGATTTGGTAAGACATTTCTCATGCAGAGGCTGAATCAAAAACCAGCTTGTTTCAATTTCTCCAAAGTACCTCCAGGACTCAAAAGATCCCCTAAAAGAACCCCAGAGAAAAACAGAAGGCATAATGGAGAAACAAGAGTGAAGAGGTAATCCCATGCACTAAAAATGTTTATGAATACAGATGCACCAGTCACCCACTTATCTTCTTGCTGCTTGACCTTTCTGATAAGATACTGGGGGAGTTTTGACACAAGAATAGGAGGACACTTGCAAAGTTACTATCTCTGCAATACAGAGGCACAGTGCTGCGCAATGGGCTGCAGTCTCTCGATGTTCCTGTGGTATCAGTAACAAACAGATACCAATTTCTTAACAGCTCTCATGCTGTTTCCAATCTCTTCTCTTGAAAAAGCTCAAAAGCAAAAGCTATTTGCTGTTTAATACAGTAGCAGTGGTCACACCCTAACCTAGTCATTCCTGCACCTCTACTGGCAGCAGCTGCATTAACCACTAATATCAGTTATCAATTAGCAAAGCCCTCCTTGGCCTGTTCCTTACTTCTGGAACTCCAGTCAGATGAGATAAAGCTATAACAAATAAGGTGTATTCTCCTCTTAGTCCTTCCTGTTCACATTGCTTCAGGCAGCAGATAATCCACTTCTGGCAGACAACTATGTAATAAATTATTTTGAAGCAGTGGCTTCACAGAAGAGGAGAAGGGACAGAAAATAGAAAAGCAGAGAAACAAATACCTTCTCTGCTCGTTTTCTGCAAAGCTCTGACGCTTACTGCAGCAAGTACGACTTTCCTACTTTTGCCTCCACAGCCTGTTTCTGACATCTTAGTCAATGTTTTCATGCATGACAAATTGCTTTAGCCTGAAGACTCTTTCCAGTTCTCATTTGTGAGGTATTTATATCGTGTCCTCATTTTCCAGACTGTTTGCAAACATAACAAAATAAGATTTTCAGATTTTTCCTTTCTTAAAAATCTGGCAGTCCCAGGGACAGACCACCTCTTCACATGGCTGAGCTCCACACAAATGCCACGGGCAGAGGAGCTGCCGTGGGCTCCCTCAAGCTGCAGTTAATGAATGAATTTCCTTCTTAGCAATCCATCTGAGACTGATGATAATGAAGCACAAACGAGGAAGTGACCAGGTGATGATCACTTCAGGATTTTCTGTGAGAAAGAGACGAAGTTGGCCCTATAAGAAATTATATTTTGAAACATCTGAAAGCCACTTGAATGCAATGGAAAAGGATCACTGCTATGAATGATAACCCATGCAAAACTAAATTCTGTACAGAACAGGAGCAGCACCCAGCCCACTGCTGTACGCCCAAGTAAGTAACAAGACATGAGCAGAAGGGTGAACAGAAGGGCTTTCCTGCCAGCAGTTAAGATACTGCTGAGGAAGAACAGGCAGACACAGCAAGCGCCGGTTTCACTGGGCAGTATGGAAGGTCTGGGCACGCCTTCTGTTTTCCCAAAGATGTGCTACAGAAATCAGAGCCTAATATAAATGAGGCTTTGCAAGCACATGTCAGCTAACCACGAGTCTTTACCTCACTGAATACATTTCTCAAATTCTCTTAAAAAGCAGCAACAATTGTAGGAAAAAAATCACAGATGCACGCAAACCTTCATTCACATTAAGCTCAGGCTGTGACTGGGAAGTGGGATGGGGTAGTAACAGCCCAGCCCAGCCCATGATGTGTAAGAAAGGCAGGCAACGAGCTGATATCTCCTGAAGCTTCCAGGATGGCTGGAACTACCACAAGGTGAGAGAAGGTACAGCACGGTGTGCTGCCACGCAGCAGAGCCAGAGAGCTCAGATGGGGCTGCAGGGACTAAACCAGTAACGACAATCAGCCTTCCACCATCTTCTACACAACATCTCCCCTGCACAGGTGGGGGACGGGGAGGTTCACCACCCTCTCTGGAAGCAAAGGGCCAGCGTTTCTGGCTGTTTTATTGTCCCCACAGCCCCTTTTTAGCGGATTATGCTCTTTTCCAGATGTCCTCCTGGCCGTCTCCACACAAATACAGGATGTAGCGCGTGTAAGGGCCCTTCTGTCAACCGTTCACTACATCACACAGCTACAGAGACAGACGTGCCACGTAACTCATAAGCTGAGTCTGAATCAGCCCCAACCCACCCTTAAGAGCTGTTCATCACATAACTGAACATTTATGTTAAAAATGCACTGGATGGATCACAAGCAATATGGACACTGAAGAACAAATGAATTGAGAAAACGTTCCGTAACACAGAAATATCATCCTCTGCCTCCTGAATGTACACAGCAGTACAGAGACAAGTGCCCTTCTGTTTGCTGCATGCTAGCTAGGCCAGGTTTTTGGAACAGGCATTGAAGCTGTTACCAGTATCAAGTCAGTAAACTACTTTTTCCAGAACCTGATCGCACAGTCTGAACAGTTCCTGCTCAACACACGTACCCTCAGCAGCCACAGACGTCTCCTGGGGCCTGGCCCATCGCAGGACGCCAGCTGTGCCTGCCCCGAAGGGAAGAGACAGACCCCTGCACGCTCCAGAGATGCTTCGCCCAGGCGCCGCTCGCAGGGGCCGAGCAGCCACAGTGGGACTGAGGAAGCTGTTCACAGCTGGAAGAGCAACTCTCCATGAAGAGACTTGGCTTGCCGGGAAACCCGCAGCGATGGCGCTGGGCGACAGCAGAGCGGCACCACTGACCCCGCAGGGACGCGGCAGAGCGCAGCGCCGTGCCGGAGCGCGCAGGCTGCTCGCATCCTGCTGTCAGGTCGGGCACCGGCACCGCCGTGAGGAAAAGCTGCGCTCGCTACTGAGCATCAGCTTCATCCAGCTCCATCCCAGCCACGAGCTGGGGGAAGGCTCCACAGCTGCGGAAGGACTCTGGACGCCTGACAAGATAACCAGGAGGGGAACCTGGCCCGCAGCTAATCAGCTGCACATGTTCTGATGAGCTCACTCCATGCTGACATGCCCTATGATGGCTTCTCCAGAGAGGAAGGGCTGCACAGATTCAAATCGGCAGCACAACTGCAAGCACAGGGACCCTCGCCATCGAAGCACAGACAGTTGTATTTAATCTCTGGCAGGAGCCCTGAGATTGCCAGCACAGTCCAAACAATCGTTCTGGGCCAGGAAGGGACGTGGGCAAGCAGCCAGGGAGGCACTCCACGTTTCGGACAAGCTCTTGAGCCACTCATTCAGAAAGTTCAGCCAGGAGCACGCACACCCTGCTCAAGCACCAGGCAGAACTCACACCACCCCAACACGTCTGCTTGGAGCCCTTCAGCTTGCAGTGCCCAGGGCGACTGGTTTACGGCGTGGGCAGCACCCGGGCCCCTGCACAACCCTCCTGGAGCAGGGCAGCTCGGAGCACCGCAGGTGAGGCTCAGAGGTCACTGGAGGGCCTCACAGGTCGTGGTTTAGGAAGAATGAAGACAGAGCTGCTCCTGAAGGACAGCTGTGCCACTTCCAACTCAGATGCGTTCCAGTCTTTTTCCATATCTAACTCAGCAGAATAGATGTTTCCAAAATGACTGGCAAGGAACCTGAAAAAAAATGCTGGTTTGCCCTGTACCATAATGCACCCAAGGAGTTCAAGGCAAAAGGCTAAATACTTACAGCTTTGCTATTTACTGAAGACGTGCCTTGTACAGACAAAGCACAGCAGGAAGGACACCTGGAAAGCATTTCCCCTTCCTTTCAGGAAGGGGCAGAAAAACTTGGCTTTACAGAATTTACAGATTTCCGTAGAAAGGAATGATCTATCTTTCCTTCTGCATCTCCTTCTGGAAATAAGAAAGTGAAATTTGATCTTTGACTTGTACAGCCTAACAGTAAGTAGCTGTAGTCTACAAAATGTAGGAGCTTTATGCCGTGTTCCATTGCTGGCTCAGGCATGCTTTAAAGGGGACTGGGAAAAACTACTAGAATTGCAAACCTAAATAACCACCAGTGGCTGAGCTGCACACAAAGTATGTTCAGACAGTTGCAGAATCTGCAAATTCCCAACTGAATCCAGGCACTGATTATGTCTGTCACAGCAATCATATTTCACTCCAGAGATGCACAGCAGCCCGTTATCCCTGACAACCTTCTATGGAGACAGTCGTCCCCTGCCAGCAAAGGCCCCTCATCGCACTCAGCTCCATGGCAATGCTCTCCCTGCAGTAGAAAGTGTAGCACCTATCTGGGATTCGAGCCCATGGTTTCTCTTTATAATGGGAATTTCTGCATTCCGCTGTTTCCCGTACAACACAAGAACTTTCACAGATATGCAAGAGCAAGGTGACACAGAAAACCCAAGAAAGCCTGCTTAATGAACACCCTTCTTCTATGCCACTTAACCGCCCGATTCTAATTATCATCTTCTTCATCCCCTTTTCCTCCAAATAGTCAACCTTTCTGAAAAAAATCTGATGAAGTTGCAAACGTGAACTCTGCCTTATGCTTGCAATAGTTTTAAAAAAACATCTTGAGACAGTAAAATCTTGATTCATCAGTCTTGTTACTGAGCACACCCACCTGCTGCAGACGGCTCCCAGAGCCACGTACTCTCACGGAGATACCCAAGGGCAGCAGCCAGTGGCCACAGGACCAGGAGGGCACTGAGCCCCAGCCAGTTCTGCACCTATTCCTTCCAGAAACAGCTTCTTCTAGAGGGGAGGGGGGGAAATCCCTTCAGAACTGAGCCAAGAACGATGGCTGCAAGCTGTTGGGCGTCCTGAGCCAACACGGGCAAGCTGGCACTGACAAGTCTGTCAGTCTGTCCTCTGATCTCCCCTGGCCCCCCCACCTCCCACACTCACACTCCCCGAGAGAAGGGGCAGCAGGAAATAGGCTCATGTTGTTCAGCTGCACCTTCACCCCCACTCCAGGGAGAGTTCAGGGGCACAAACAATCCTCTTCCTCACCCCACGCCTTCTGCTCCTGCCCGCCTAGCGAAGGGGGATGCTGCATCTTTAACGGAGGACCCAGCTCAGCTCCACCAGCAGACAGGAGCTGCCAGCACCCGGTGGCTTTCTGGCTGCATCACCCTTCCCAAGAGCTCAGTGCTGGCAATGAGCTTCCACACAAGCATTAATTTTATTATGGTTAGTTTATGATTTTGCCTTACTGCCCTGCTATTTTTGAATGCGGGGCTGTAATAGAAGGCGTCTGACAGCCCAGGAGAGAGGGGAGCTGTTACACTGCAGAGTCCCTGCGGTGTCGGCGGCCTCTGCAAGCACAGCCTACGTGAGGGTTTGGACACTGAACCTGAGCAGAGGCTCCACAGCTTTCCTCTCCCTTTCCATTTCTGCTCGTCAGTCCTCACAGCTTCAAAACACTCCCTCAAGTTGTACTTTTCCAAATGAAATGCTTTGGAAGGAACACAGGTCCTGACAGATGGTCATCAAAAAGGGCCACTCCAACCCGGCCTAAAAGATCACCCACCGTTAGCTCTACCTTGGCACTCTGGCCTTGCAGAATTCATAACACAAGACAGTTCTGCACACCTGCGGAGCAGCTGGAGATGAAGAGGAGCAGGGACACAGGAGACTAGCATTAGAGGCATTGAAAGCTTTCACATTTACTTTTTGACTCCAATCTTTCCTCTGACCCTGGCATGGCTCATTGGTCGCATCACCCTTGTCTAAATCACAGCCGGTGATGTGGCATCAACACATGCTACATGGATTAGCCGATGGCTTTCAAAAGATCAGGTTACCTGGTGTTAAAAACAAAGTAATTACTTCAAAAATAATAGTAGAGACGTAACATTCTGCATCTCTGTTATTAAGAACGGATAGATTTGTACTGCAAGACAACTAACATGCACTAGCTGTCTCATAAACCCCATCAGAGGCAAGACACAAACTGCTTTTGCCCTGAGGCAGTGAACTCCTGATCTTCCTTCTGCCTTTGCAGTCGTGCAGACGTACCCGTAAGAGCCAAAACTGCATGAGAGCCAACACCTGACTCCGTCCTCGGTATCACCTGGCTAGTTTCTCACAGCAAAGACAGGCTCAGACCAAGTCTTTAGCCATCACACCTTGAAGCCTACCATTGAGGAACCAGGCCAGTGAATCTGGAACATGAACTTGTAACTTCTGCAATTTATGGCTTGAAGGGCATGGCTTCTCTGGCATCATCAGGTTCTTGGAAGATGAATTACCTTGTAGTACTACTCTTAAGATGTAATAACGTCTTGCATTGATCAGCTAACAGGCAGTCTAGGAGATTAAATTCACCACCTGTTTTTCCTGGAAGGTGATCACAGGACACAGATTTTAACTTCAGTGTCAGGTTCAACTCAGCGAGTTACACTAAAGGTTAACTTGATCTTTTAAGTGAAACCTTGCCTTGCACCCTGCTCCATCCTACTCACATGTACAAAGTCTTTTATAGGAAGGCACAGGAATTCATCGGAGTTTATCTTCTAAGCAGACTTTAAATAATTACTGAATCTGATCTTCTGTTCCACAATCTTTCTCTCAAAGCATCCGTTTGATTTATTCCCTATTTTGAGTGACGAGATCTCCAGTCATTCGTGCTTAGCCATATTGTCACAGGTGAGCCCTGTCCTGTATATTTACTCTTGAGTATTTTTTCACTTGGCAGAGGTACCTCCCTATTGTAACTCCACTGGCTGGCAGAAAAATACACTAGTACAGGATTTCTGATAGAAGAGTTAACTGCAGGCCTTAGTTCTCTCTCAGGAAAAACTCACAGACTGCAAGCTTCTGATGCTCATCAGAGCCAGCTTCTGTGACAGGCAGAAGACAATGATGAGCTAAAATAATGTAACCCCAGTCTTCCCTCTTAACACAATCTGTGTCTTTTCCTCCTGGCACATCACGAGTACCCTGGCTGCTGGTATGGGAACCTCTCTTTGTAAAACTCCCAGACCTTTCATGGGCACTATATAAAAACTGGAGAAAAGAGCAGCAGCCCAAGCTACCAGTACATATTTTCCTCAGCACATTAACCAACAGACAACGTGCACTCACATTTTAGTAACAGCAAGCACGGAATTCATCACAAGATCATTGCAGGGCTGTAACTCTTTATCCGTGCACCATCAAGCAGCAATGAAACAAAGTCAACATTTCACTTCACCGCAGCCAGGTTGGCTTAGAGAGTGGATCCTCCCCTGTCCTCATTCAGAAGCACTAACCCCTGTGCCAGACACCATGCCATTATTTTGGGGCAGGATTGGTTAAACTAAGCCTGCAGCCGGCTCTGAACGAGAAAGGAAAAGACAAGCCTGTACCTATGGGCTCCACTAGCCCGGAGTGTTTTATTTCCACCTCTGTGCATGAATTAAGTGGGTCTTAGTGGGAGCTGGTGCTAACGGAGCTGCCCAACGCACAGAGCCGTGGTCCTGCCAGCCACTGGTCGCTGCGGTCGCTCCGTCCCCAGCGAGCTGCGCAGCACCCGCTCGCTCAGGGGGGTAGGGCCAGATTCGTGCTGCCCCTCCCGGCGCTGCAGAGGCGCAGCGCGGTGATGCCCACCCTGCCGCCAGCGGCACGGCTGAGCACGGACAGGCACATCCGCATTGGCCTCGCCTCAGCCGGGACAGGAGACGTCGCGGTGAGAAGAGCAGCAGTGTAGACTTCACCGGAATTCTCAGCTGAGCACATTCCCAGGGTCTGCAGCAGCCCCAGGCAGCCCACGCTGAAATCTGCTCTGCTTAGTCTTCACAGAGAAGTGACAGACCACCAAGCTGCGCTGCTATTTCCTCTTTAACTGCATCCAAACAATCTCGGAGCTGAACTGCCACACTCACCTCCACCGGAGAGAAGCAGATGTCCTTCTAGATGGTCCTGCCTACCTTCCTCCCTTCTCCTGCACCCCACTTCTGTTGTTACCCCTTCTAGCGTGGTATCCTACCGACCACAGTGACCATCTGCAAAGCTGCACAGGAACCAGAGAATGCACAGAAAGACAGACCGAGTCCCTTATGATTTCTAGTTTCCTGAATCAACTGTACTTTTAAGTCTGCTAATTCCTTCAGAAAGAATCTCACAGAATTAGCTCATCTGAATTTCCAGGCTAGCCAACTGCAGCTGATCAAAAAACTCGACCCAACACTTAACTGTGATGGAAAGCACTGAAATGACACTGGAGATGACAACTTCATGGTGCCCATTACAGTGTCTCGCCAAGAACCAGTCTTCTTACTCGTCTGCACAGACCAAAACCACACCTATGTTCAGCACCCCACAGTCTCTCTTGGAGACGCCAGAGGTGTGCCCAGTCCAGCTACTTCTGCTCCATTCCCTCTCTGGGCACAAGTATCACAGAACAGCCTGAACGTTTCCCCACTGTGACTGCAAAGAGCAGAGGACCTGTCTGGACATACGGGCTGTGCTCGACACGACGCAGTGCTTGTAACAGGAGCTGCACAGACAGCTTATCTGTTTAAATCTACAGTCCATCTGAGCAGCTTACACGATTCCCCACTCAGCTGACAAAATCTCCCTCTGCCAGGCTGGCGTGGGGGAGGACAGAGCTGAATGCCACAGCCAGACCCTCTGCAACCTCCTCCTCAGTTTATGGGTGACACAATCCAGCAGAAGCCCCTGGTACAAACACTTGCTTCAGCAGCCTCAGACCCTCATGCTCCCTCTGAGCGCAGCAGTATCCCCTACAAAAGAGCACTTTTTACCTTCTACGCCAACTCTCTGTGCAGTTGGAGGTAAAACAATTACCTCATTACAGTCGCACAGCAAATTCCCTTCTGGTGGGATTCACATCAGCACTACTGCAACTTTATAACATTTGCATTATAAAAATGTCTGCAAAGGAGGCCAAGAAAAACAGCTTTTTGTTCAGAGGAAGCTCTGTGGTCAAGATGATGTCATCAGAAAGCGCCAAATTAATTTCCTGTGGTTACATCCTACAGGAAATCCAAGAAGCTCAGCTTTCTTGCTAAACCAAGTAGTCATTTGTTGTCAATAACTGTTAATTATGTGCCCAGATGTGTCATAAACTAAGAACTATCACAATTAGCCTTCATTCCCAGGATTCCTCCCAGATCGGCCATTGGGATCCGTTTAGGTCAGCGGCCTGGAGTGGGTGAAATGCACCGGCTCTTGCGCCCGCGGGCCAGCCCAGGGGCTCTGGGGCACGCAGGCTGCTGCGTTCCTGCCACCACCAGCACCGTGAGGCTCCTGCTAGCCCCTCAGCCCCCACCCTGCCGCGGGGGATTGGCTGCTTAGAGATACACCACAGAGGAGGAGCAGCTACACAGATCAGACTCTTAGCAGGAACAGGGACCCCTAAACAAGAAAACTATAAAAACAATGATGAGTAACAGCTTTTCTGCTCTGCATGAACAGAAACAAGGAAATCAGGAGTGATTCAGGAGGTTTTCCAGCTGGTAAAATAATCATGAAAATGTCTAGCAGGTCCCTGCCCCAGCCACAGCCCTCCCACAACCTACTGAAGGATGCATCTCTCCAAGGCTTACTTGATATTTAGCTAATAAAATAACACTCCAGTAAAGCACTTACCTAATTCAAAGGGATCTTTCCAACTTATCAGTGAGAAACTGATCTCCCCCAGTTTTTAGATCTCCTCAGAAGTACCTGCGTTTAAATGAGTTCACACCCTTCTCCCGCCGTGCAGCCCCCCCATTTTCCCAATCACAGCAGAGGGGAATCCACTGGTGGTGGGGGTGAGAAACAGCTTTTGTATCTGTAACTGGCACTAAAATTATGATTCTGTCCTTACAGTGACCTTTCAGTAGAAATCCCTCGGGACAGACTCCTCAGCCCCCGCAGCACGCTGCCCTGGCCTGGCCGGGAGCTCAGCGTAATGCCTCAAGAGCTCAACGGTGCATGGCCAAGGCAAGTCAGATCCAGCCCAACCAACGCTTACACTTCACACAACATTGTATTTTCAGGTTTGCATGGATTCTTTTTCTTCTCGCTACTTTTTAAACAAAGCGTATTTTATGTGAACATTCGGGGCAGGGAGCTCGCTCATCACTTGGCTGGAAAACGCACAACGTAGGATGCACCCTAAGACAATTCGAGTCAGTAGGACCTGTACCACAGGGAAAACAAGAGCTGGTGACAGCCAGGGCTCAGCTGCAAGATGATGTACTGACACCTGCTCAGCAGTAGCTTCTCCTTCCGCCCCAGGAGCCCATGCTCTGCGGGCATGACACCAGGAAGGCAGAGGGAGCAGAAGACAAGAGACAGGGAGGCAAAGGACAAACCAAGCAGCCTGCCACTTGCACTCACACACTGTATCTGCTGGTACAAACAATCTCCTTAACAAAAGGCAAGTGAATGGTTGGGAAGAGAAATCACACAGCTTCCAAATTCTCAGAATAATACAGGGCAGACAGACAAGGCTTACTGACATGGTTGTACCTCTCCAGAAAACCATGCAGTGCTGACTCCCAGTTCGGTCTATTTAACAAGCTTCCTACCTCTCTGTCCTTGAGTTTCATGGCGAGCACCAGCTGATGTCTGTGGTTAGTCAGGGCCTCCCGGTAATTTCCTTTGGAGAAGAATGCGGAGCCCAGATTTCCATGAGCTCGGCATTCTCCCGTCTGGTCACCTGAGACACATGCAAACAAAACAGCAGTTAGCTGACAACGGCAGACAGACTGTACCACGCTCTACAAGTGATGCTCTGGTGTGAGAACCAGCACCAGAACAAACTCGTCCTCATCTTTAACACGCAGACAAAATCCTCCTCTTTGCTGGCCTTCAGAAACTTCTACAGTAGCCATCAAGCTTATTTTTAGAGTTGTTTTAATTTCTGCTTTGGCCTAACACTTGGCAATTTCCCATTCTTCCATATTTATTCCTTGCTCGACATTAGTGATTTGTTTGTGAAAGTCAGCCAATGGCCCAGGCTTAAAACAAGCGAAGACCACGCCAGCAGTCTCCAGAAAGCAGTTCTGCAGCGCAGCTCAGCTCAGACACACAGCACAGCACTGTTGGTGAACTCTCCCAGCTGGAGCCCTCAGGCACCATTTTCTGCACCCCGGCAAGGTTACGCCTTTCTGTCTCACATACTGTCTCCTGCAGCACCCTGAAAGCTTGAAAGCCCTTGGCGTTGGGCAGGATATACCGGACACGAGAGGGATTTTCCAATTTGTTTATTTTTTAAACCTCTTGTTCATCCACTGTCTCACTCCTGATTTGTTCCTTCTCTGGCAACTGCCTCAGAAGCTCAGACTGAGTACCTTTTTCCATCGAATTCTTGAAAAAACAGATTGCTTCACTTAAGACTCATTTAAGGTTTTCAGCCCAAGTCTACATAAGACCAGTTCCCACATACACGACACCAGAAAACTAGAGGACCCTGTAAAACCGTAGCACATTCATTGATCATCGGCCCCCTCCCACGCACAGGTAAACAGGGCTGCACAAGCCTGCAGTCTGCACACTTCAGAAATTTCAGACTTGATTTAGCAGCTTGTGAAATCCCATGGAGCATTATAGAGAGAGGCTAACTATTAACACGGCAATTAATTTGTTCCATCTGTACCAATCCAGCACTCAAGTGAGTGAAAAGAGAACCCTCACCTAAAGTCTTGGCCACATCCAAGTCCTGCTGCATGTATCCAGTGCTTTTCTCCGTGTTCCCGAGCGACCAGTACGCACTGCTCAGTGCAGAGAACACCGATCCCCGCAGCTTTAGGCTGCAAGTGCCAATCTTCAGGGCAGCCTCCAGCACCACCACAGAGGCCCCGTGGTGGCCTGCAGTCAGAAGTTCCTGGCCAATCACAGACACCACGACAAAGGGGCTCTTGTCCAGCTTCATCTTCTGCAGTTGTTGATAGGTGGGCTCCAGGGACTCTGAAACACAAAAACAAAGGCAGAGTTACTCAACAAACCAAGTAATTTGCATCTAGAAATCACCTACACCACTCATCTTCGGTTTTTGGTAACCAAATGACATGTGTGGTAAGGGCCAGACTGCCCAAATCAAACCAAGATTTATTACAGGAACTCAGGGCTCAAATGCATCATCTGATATCCAGTACACCAAGAGAGATCAACCAGCAAGCTGATGCTTTACTTGCAGAAAGCACTTCAGGGAGACAGCACGAGCACGCAGAGCAGTCTCATACTGAGCTCTGAAGACTGGCCTAATGGCAGAAGGAATACAGGAAACACTGTGCAGTTTTGTAGGAAATGGGAAATAGGCCTGCGGCAGTGCCTAAGAGCACTGCAGCTTCTGCTCCTTCAGCACAAACTTTCAGCTGAATGTCTGCAAAATCTGTGCCTGTCCACACACCACAGCACACAATGTGCACCCAGAGAGGTGACAAGAACTGCAGAGAGAAGCTGCTCCTTCTGCAGAAGGTACTGCTGCAGAATGACAGCACTGGACCTGCCAGACTACTTATAATTGGTAACTGCTTCCACCATGCAGATGATGAAAGTCTTGGCTGCATGTTTCAATAGGGACATCAATATAACAGGTCTCCAGAATTTGCTGACCAAGTGGCATTACTTGATTAGATGCTCTCACCTGAATCAACACCACCACAGCAACCTCAGAAAGCCACTTGCTCTGTTTTCATCATTTTTGCCTCTCTACAATCACTGAGTGTATAAACAATGACAAAAGAGGATTTTAACACTTCCCTGAAGATGCAAACAGCGTGAACACAATGCCAGTTACCGACATCCAATTAGATCCTGGAATTAAATGCAGATGTAAGAGGACAGAAACAGTTTCTGTAACAAGCCCCCACTTACCATGCTTATCACTGCAAGAGCAGGTAGGAACTCGGCTCCTGTCTTAAGAAGCTTACTTAGACCCTCGCCAGGTAACCCAGGCAAGCTTAGGGAGAGAGGGGGGTACAGACAAGGACAAATGAAAAAAAGGAAAACACAAGGGAAGTGCTCCTGGTAACCCTAAAGTCTGGTAGGAAAGGGAGAACCAGCACGGTAATAGAAGGGCAGACATGGAGTTCACGGCTGCCCCTGTGCAACAGCAAACGGGAAGAAACAGCCACAACCAGGTGAAAGATGCAGCAACAGCGATTGAGTCACTGGGGAAGGGAGTTCATCTCCACGTATCGCGGACCCACACTCCCTGAATCCCTCGGGGACTGTATGTAATGATCTTTAGGGTGCCACTGACACTTACAGCCCTTTTGCCTTTCCGGTTGCTCCTCTTCTTTCTCTGAGTGCAAGTATCCTGGAAGCTACTGCAGATTGTTTGAAGACACAGACAGACTATCATCCTGGTGGAACCGAGTTTCAAGGGACTGGCTTTACACCACAGACAATACCTGGAGAGATCTTCTATGTCTCTCCTAGACAGCGAGCTCTTGGAAAGGGGACCAGAACAACAGGTAACAACTGCTGAAGGGCCTGCAGAGTGCCTGGCACAGTGGCACCAAGACTCTGAAGTCACTACATTTGTACAGTACATATACACTCTCAAAGTAAAACTAGTCCTTTATGAGCAAGGCTGATGTAAAATCTGCCAAACCAGTCAGTGGGAGGATAACAACTGGAAAGCATCAACACTGAGAAGCACAGCAGGGAGCAGCAGCATGAAGAGACAGCTGCAGTGCAGCTGGACAGCAAGATCACCCAGACAAATGTGGGGATGCTCACACAGAAATACCACATCACCTGCATTCTAAGCAGCAGCCACAGTACCTCTGGATACCAAATGAAATTAGCTTCACAAGGTAACTGCTATATAGGGCAGAAACTTCCAGATGAATTCATTTTGGAGAACAGAGAAAAACACTGTAAAAAAGGAAACACCAACGGGGATATTTTTTCATTTCAGCGCTTCTTGGTCCCTAAGCCCTGGGGCCCCCAGCAGCATCTGCTGAGGATGAGAACTGCCATGTTCCCTCCTGGGAAATACCATTAGGACACTGCAACACAGAGCTTGCAAGAGAAACAGAGCAAAGAGGAGACTACCTCCTTCCTCTAGAGAGAAGAATCCTAGAAATGGGGACATTATGAAAGAGAGACAAAACACTGTACAGCTAATACAGCCTCAAGATCCGTGTGATTTCAACACTCTTCCGGAATATATAAGTGAATTAGCAGAGCAGCCTTGTTTGCTTCTGGAACGCTGTGTTTTGAGAGACATTAGTACCATGGAAAAGCTGCTGACGTGCTCTTCTGGGCAGACACTGGCCCTGAGCACTTAAGACTCCCCATTCCCAATGGCTGAGCACCAGAGCACTGGGGGAAGTTGCTCCAAGTAACACTAAAGCCAGGCCCCAGTAACGTGCACCTCTACCTGCACTGACAGGACAGGAGACAGACAAGCAAGGGACTCACTGGAACTGCTGCACAACACCAGTCTGATTCACCTCCAGTACCTCTGCAACTGGCTATCACCATCTCACTGTCCTACTGAATCAGAAGAACACGTTTTCATTCCTCCTCCAATTTCAGGCTCCTTTCTCAGCACCTGCTGATTCAGCACAGAAGCCAAATCCTGAAATTCTTCCCTTCAGGCCTCCAGTTTCTCCCCGTCTCAGATGCTGGCAGCCACCTGTTCACTGAAACTACTGCCTGCAAGTACCGCAGCAGCAGATCACCCCCCTGAGAAAATCTCCTGGTGCTCACTTACCTCGCATGGGAGATTTCATGGCGGCCTCGACCATGCCAACCAGAAGCTGCAGACTCTTGGGATCTTGAGCCAGCCCCGATGCAAACGCTGCCAGTGCATCTGCATGACGTCCAAGATACTGAAGGGCCACACCCTGTCGGAAGTATGCCTGAAAAGCCAAAGAGAAGAAGAAATGCCAATTACTTAATTGACAGAAGTCACAAATAACAAATCTGCCTGTGACCTCATGCTGGTGGACACTGGCTACACAATCACATTCTGGCTTCTCTGGTCACACTGGCTACAATCAGAGGAATCCAACACCATAGTCTGGTTTGTGACCGGCGCCCAGTCGCTCATCCGCTCGGTGTGATGACCTTCTCAGTCTTTGCAAGGCGTCTGAGCTGTTCTGGAGACCACAGATGGTAATTACTATTAAGGCAATGCTTCCCCCTTGGACTTGGCTAATTACTTATTCTTAACTACTTATAACCAAATGCTCATTCTCGAGACCTCCATTTCCGTTCTCTTGGCTCACACATCACACAAATAACTTGCTTTCTTTCTCATCACTTCTTGCCAATGAGTCCAATATAAACATCCAGCACTGGTAGAGACCAAAATGTACCGAAAGCTCAAGCTGCAACAAAACACGATGCAAAGATCCAGACAGGAGCCGAACCTTCTCTCTCCACACACACCCCCTGATGCAGACACTGCCCAGCACTGTCCCACTTGTTGGGTCCAGTATATACGCACATATACATAACACACATATTATATTGAGGCAAGGCATTCATCATTTTGAAGGTGTTTACAAGAGCATTTATCTTTTTTCTTTCTTTCCAAGGAAACCATTCATGGGAGCGTGTAATACCTTCAAAGTAACTTAAACCTCTTGTCACCATGCATTTCCATTTCTACACCAGTAATGACATCAACATGCAGCTGCAAAGCATTCCCAGAGCATCTCCCCAAATTGGGATACCAGGAACCTACACACAAAGCAACAACTGCAGAAACTCCTGCTCACACGTAAAGCAACAGCAAAGCCCCAGCTCAAAGGGTATCCAGAACTTGAGAGCTGCTGGGTAAGAGATTACAGACACCACAATCCAACATTTACTCAAAGTACTCAGGTATATTTGTAGCACATACATCTGGATTGTTATAAAATGTCTTCAATCTTTAAGCACCTTTGATGCCCATTATTCAGGTTTTATCATCATGCCTGGCTAATATATTTCTGATGCAAATTTTGCTGCACTTCTGGTTCATTCAAAGCTATTTCAATAGCACAAATAAAGCTGTGAGAACAGGAGATAAAACATTATTTGCATTTCTTAAAAACTGTATTAAGAACATAATACTGCTCCTCGAGATTGGCTCCTATATTGCTTTTATGGATAAGACCTCATCACGATTTCTCTCCATCTGTAATAGAAACCTGCGCTCAAGATGTATTAAGTATACATCTGTGGAAGTCTTTTTACTTAAACAGGATAAATCCCCAATTAATATCCAAACTGGTACTTCATTAGAGCTTTCAGACACTTTTGGAATCCAATCCAGGGAGGCAGAGTTTAAGGAAAATCAGAAATGACATGAGGAATTTATAGACATGAATATTTAATCTCTTTTCCATTAGTAAGCCTTGATTGTAGAACCACTTTTAATGAATTTGATGAAAGCAAAATTCTTTTCATTAACCTTTAGTATAAATGTGTTCTTATTGAACCAAACAAGCTACTGTACTGGAAACCCAATTCAATGTTAATTAGATTACTCGCATGAAGCTTTAAATCAAATACAAAGAACTAACAATGCACAGTGGCCATCAAGTACGAGTCCTCCCAGCAGCGAGCTGTCGCCTAAATCATGGTGTGCACTTTTAAGTCCTTTTTCCCCAGAATTATCATTTAATTACTTTCTTTACCACTCGATGACAGAGGCAGTTTGACGCAGCATGTCTCTGACGGGGACCGTTCCAGCCAACAAGGCTGGTCCAGGACAAACGTGCCTGCCTGGTTCAGTTCTCAAGGGCGAGGGTACAAACGCGCGGCAGCCAGCAATGGAACTTCGTATCGTGTGTCGGCGTCTCCAACACCTCGTGCTTTCCAGGAAGGCAGGAGCCTGCCTCTCCTCTCTCAAAACACATACCACCAGGACAGATGGCACACCAGGGAACACGCGGCTTCCTCACCACTGCAGAAATCCAGCTAAGCCCAGAAACCCAAAATCCACTTGCATACAGGGTGTCACCAAAAAGGCAGGAGGGAGACGGATGCTACAGGCAATGCAGACATGCCTCCCACAGCCTGCAGAAGACAGAACACTGTGGCTTCTGTCTCCAAGGTTCAGAAGGGACCACGCAGTGCTGTCCTCTCTCGCATCCCGTCCTATACACACCGGGCTGCAGGACAGGAGGTAACACACTCTTCAACTACAGGTATGGCAACAACTAGCTTTCATGTCTCCCATGAAGAAAAATGGCCCCTGTGAGGAAAATGGAGAAAAAGCAAGCTAACAAAACCCAGGTGAAGCCTCTGCCCTACTTCCAGTTCTCATACAGAAATCCAAGTGAACATCAGTTCCCAACAGGAGAAAACACCACACAGGTGCAACATCACAAAAGGGGATAAAACCCCCCCCCCAAAAAAAAAGGCGGGGGGGGGGGGGGGGGAAACAAAAGCCTGGCCACGGGTCTCAGCACTTTGCAGAGGAGTAACAGGCCTGTTTTGCTCACCACTGCCTGCCCAAGAACTCCACCGCCACCGCAGGCCCTGCCTGGCTGGGCTGCACAGCGGCTGCAGCAGGTTTCTAGCACTGGCCCGTCCAACCCTGTTGCTTCTGCGGGGCGCTGAGCACATCTCCAATGCTGAGAAAAGAGTCCTCCCCCCCACCGAGCTCTGCAAACACAGCAGACATCACGGGCTCCAGATGACAGAAGGAAACAAGGCAGGGACGACATTCACAAACGGCAGGCAATCCAGCACCGGGCATTCCCAACGTCCTTTCTGGAAAGTGTTTTTATCCGCTCCCCACGTCTATTCCTGGAAGCCCCCCCCTGCGAACCACTTAATTTGAATACAAACACAGCATTCAGAGCCCAAAAGAAAAACCTATTAACTGTAACTGAAAGAAAGATTTTGGCCAATTTTTCTCCTGCAAAAACCCCTTCCTTTCACCTCCAGTTTCCAGCGTATACAGAATGCTCTCCACACATTGTGTTCCCCAGAGACCTTTAACAAAATAAATAAAAAGCATTCACATGACCTATTTCCTTCCCAAGAGGCATTCACAACTTAGTTTAGCATTGGAATAAAGACATCGTATCAAGGGAAAAAATCTACAAAGAGGAAATGGTGAAAATCACCCTTTGGAAGAGGAGAGGAAGAGGAAAGGCAGGAAGCCAGCAGCTGCAGCTGAAGAAATGAGACAAGGAGCAGCTTTCCAGTCCTGACACAGAGTGAGTCTTCCCACGCTTCAGCAAACTTTACGTGTTTAATCACACTATGTGAAGACAGAAGAGTACTCACTCTACAGTAAAAGTTACGTTAATTTTCCAGTGATCCCAGGTAAGGAAAAACTATTGATTCCTTTCAAGAAGATTAAAGCAACAACAGAATGATGTTTTGCTAAAGATGAGACAAATGAACAGCAGGTGTTTGTTTTCAAACCTGTGGCGCTCTGCATCCTCAATGTAATACAAAGAGCTGGAACCACCTCTCATTTTTTCAGTCACTGCATCACATTCTCCAGGAACAAGGCACTGTGCAAAAAGAAAGTCTCACCCTCAGCTGACATTTGGCACTAGATGCATCTCCCTCAGTGGAAACTACTTTCTCCTTGCCTCATGTCAGCACTATCGACCACGTGCTGTCCCCACCTCCAGATACAGGAGCGTGCCTCGGGCCCCGCGCAGCCCATCATCTGCCCACAGCCCATCATCTGCCCTCGTCTCCGCTGCTGGCCCTGGAGCAAGAACAGGGAGCGCCGCCAGGATGTGGCACTACCAGCAGCAGCCGTCTGGGGAGGGAAGAGCATTAAAAGGTAAAAGGCAGCTCTACCAAACAGTCAATCTTATCAAGTCACTGATACTAAATTAGAGAGGTGGTCAGCAAGTAATCCCACGCACCTACGGACCTCTAGTTCTGGTAACTCAGACCATACTGCGGGCTCACGCAGTCCGTGGTTTTCCAGTCCACTGGACAACTAACCTCACCCCAGCCAGCTTACAGATCTCACCGCCAAGTGGAGATGGCCTGGGAAGGAGGACAGGGAACAGTTAGTGCTTTTTATCCATAATACCACTGAAAGCACTGTTGATATTCTGGAAGCAAAAAGAAGTTATTCTAATTAATTAACTTGCAAAATATATTTGGCACTCGAGACTTCAAAGCCTTGCAGAAAATCGCGGCCCTGTCACAGAGGCTGCTGATACAGCAAGCTGCATTACTCCCAGCACAGGCCCCATCCAAAAGGGAACAAATCTTCCTGACTCATCCAGATCTTGTCCCCCACCTCTATTTTTTCAGACTTGCATTTTTGCCCCATGCTTTTCAGAACGTGCCATGTTTTCATGGCAAGAATATAGTTTTTAGTGCTCTTCTCCACCCTCAACTTAATTTTACAAAAATTGTATGAACAAGAGAAGAACGTGAAAGACGCCCTTCCTAAGGGGACACCACAGTTTCTGGAGGCGGCCGAGGGCTGGGCTGCAGCAGTCACAGTGTCTGCCTAGCCAGGCATCATCTCTCCACAGTTCCAAGCACGAGTCCTCTTTGTTCTGCTCAATTTATCGACCAGCGTAGTTTCTGTACAGGCTCGTATTTTTCATTGGTGTTTATTACAGCCCATTTAATGCACAAGGAGAATTTCTCTGTCCTACTAGGAGCTGCCACTGGGCTGACTCCTGCCGTCCAGGCAATGCAAACACAAACATGCTTGTTAGTTTTTTGATCCTCATCATCTGAGAACCCATCCACATGACTGTCGAGACCCTGAATGTTAGATTTTCACATGCAATCTGAAACAGAATTGGAATGTAAATGCCATCACTGAAGTGGCCAATATCAAGGGGAGTTCTGAAATTTTTATTAACCCTTCTAGTATCAATATGCAAGAACTGTTTTAGGCAGAGCAATAGTAATTGGTTTATAAGTAATACAAAACATGCAATGAAGATAAAAATACAGTACAAAGAAAGAGCATATATGAATATGAATGGGACCTCTACGTTTCCCAGGATTCTACTAAATAAAAACAAGCCCAGTAAAGGAAGCCCAAGACAACTCAATGCTTTTCTTCACAAATAAATATCAAAATAAACTTTAGTTTTTTGGACCAGGGATCTAGGCAAATACTCCTGCTGTACTGGCATCAGTAGCAGGCTGTAGTACAACTCTATGGGCTCGTACCATTTTTCCCAGTATAATCCATGGCAATAAATCGTTCAGATCCTTAGCTCACCTCATATGCGACGCCTGCAAGAGGTAGAGGGAAGAAGCAGCCACAGGAGTTCAGTCCTGTCTTACCATGGCCTCTTGTAAGTCTGAAGCATGAGCTCATGTTTCAGCAATATTATTTAGTACCAGGGTACAAGCATTTTTCTAACAGTAGCCCATATTATACTCTTTACTGGGCAGGATGGTATACTGTTTATAAATATTTAAAAACAGCTAGAACTGAGGGATTAAGTGGCATGTAGGAGCCCTCTGAGAGCACATGGTCACCCAGCTGCCTCAGGACATTTTGAGGTAGCCAGGTGGAAAACCAGGAGCCCAACCTTTCTCTCTGAAGTCAGGTAACCCCCTCAAGGGTTTTACGCACAGCAGACCATATGTGCACGGCTGATCCTCTCCGAGCACTCTGGCAGAGATCCTGCTGGCTGCCCCCAAGGAACACAGCAATGAAGACTATCCCGGCTTCGGGATCTCCATCTGAGGAAGGTTGGGCCCCCCCCCCAGCTCCCTGGGGCTCCTGCACAGCCCCATCCCTCCGCAGCAACAACCCGCTGCCTTCCTGCGCCACGCCACCTTGCTGGGGCTCACCTGATCATTCTGTCATCAAGCTTCACACTCGGAGACTCATTTACATAATGAATTGCTGGCCAATTTGCAACTGGATAGTGGAGACAGAAGAAGGAAACTGGAACGGCATCAGAAGAACTTGGAGCAGAAAATTACTGTCAAACAAACACGGAAAACTTGAGAAAAAAGCCTCAGCCTTAGACAAAGACTCCCATTGTACACAGGGGAGGAAATTCAAAACACCTTTATACTCGTGTCGGCTTCAGACCCTGGACAACCAGCTATCTGGACAGGAAAGGCAAACACATAGAAAACGCTTTTTCCACAATGCTCCCTTGGTCTGCCAGATCAGGAGATGATGCCAAAAATAGCACAAATAATCTATGATGCATTTAACCGGCCTGTTCTGAGCGAGGAGAATGCCTCCCAGGCAGACGGGCCCGCGGCTGGCTCGGGTCCAGCCGCCAGCCCCTCGCTGCCATCCGGGCGAGCTGGGCAGCGGCTGCCGAGCACAACCCGTGCGACGAACCGAAGGAGGAAAAAGTGGGAACAGCCGCCACAGCTGCTTGGGGCCAAGCACCAGGTTGAATCTTTCCTCTCCCCTTGTAACTGCTTTACAGCCAAATTTTAGAGAAAAATACAGGACAAATCTCTGCTGTGGGATTTCAGGAATGTGAGGAGAGGGAAGAATGCGCTTTAATTCAGAACACATGCAGCACATACATAAATACTTCTTGCTATCCATACAAACTGAACCCCCGCTTTCACAAAGTTAAGGTAACAATTCTCCTTCACAATCCGCACGCTTGGCTGGCACCTGAACCACTACCGGTACCGGCCCTAAAGAACAAGCAGAGATCTGACAAAGTTCCTGTCTCTAGAGCAGAGCTTTTTTATCTTCAACCCGCTTCCCAGGTGTCTCTTACAGGAACTGCACCACTCGGAAATGGAAATTTCCTCTAAGCCCCATTGAGCCTATACAGAAAAACAGGAGGGGGGAGTGTAAAATATCACACCTTGTTTTATCCAAAGAGCGTTTAATTATTCTTATTAATTGTGCTTCCACCACCTCCAGCAGCAGACTGTGCACAGATCACTTCTCACATGAATTAAATGGAATCATCAGTAATAAAGAGTCAAATCTTTGCTTATTTAGTTAAAGTTAACAGCTTGGTTTTTCCCACAGCTTACTGTTGTTCCATTCTTGCCTGCTTCAGGTACGCTCTAGAAAGAGCAGCTACAATCCAGATCCCCTCTTCAGACAGCACCCCCCACCCTTCACAACAGCGCGTGGTAACGGACAACCTTCCTATCTTTGTCAGCTACAACTATTAAGCGTTATTTAACAGCAAGAACTAGCCAGGAGTGGAGAAAAGTGCTCTACACAACTAACAACCAACCCACTGATGCCCAAATACAGCACAGGGAAAGCACAACCAGCCCCCTGTTTTTAAGGCTAACAGGCACAGATGCAAGTACAGCATCTTCTAGAATTCCTCTGCAAGCCAACAGGGCCAAAGGTTTGCCCAGTTTCTGGCTAAACAGCTTATTTTAGAAATTACAGAAGAAAAGATAAACCATCTTTCACCCTGCTTAGAAGTAACACCAAACTTGGTAAGATATTATTAGAGATTTAATAGATACAGAATTACACAAAACTTAAAATAAATGGATTAGATGACACCTGCAGACTGCTTCTCAGTGAAGTTTGGGGCAGTGGCAGGACTGTTTTTAATACCACATTACGTAGTGCTTTGTTTAGTTTCAGCTCTGTACCATGATTTAAATTATAATAACATTTGATATTTAACTGCCAGTGTACATCTGCACACAATTCTCCCAATTCTAACAATCCTTAAAGTGTTGAGAACCTTTGCAGAGCTCAAGAATATACAAACATATGCTACTATTTGTTCTTATACCCTTAAAAGCAAAAACAAATGAAAAAGCAGTACAAAGGGAAAAGAGGGAATAATAAAAATCATGTCCTAAACTGGAAGACATCCACCACAAGAACTCTTTTTGCTATTCAGCTTGAGTGTTCCTGCACAGAGTTTCATTGTCTCACTTTGAATTACTCATCTGAGTAGCAGCTCAAATGACTGTCCCCCCCTTCAGCATCTCTCCCATTTGCACACTGGCAGGCTGTGCAAGTTTAGGTGGATCACACTGAAAACCCGCAATAAAATCCAGAAATGAGATGTTAAAGCATCTGGTCAGGCCCCAGTCACGAGGCCTGGCATTCACAGCAGGTCCCAGAGGGGGTATTTCGAAGATCCAGGTTAGCCAGTGCAGCACTCATGGACCGGACAGACGGCCCCGACACAGGTGAGCTGGACTCAGTGAACGCAACAGGCCTCTTCCCTAACGTTGGGCAACGGTGTGCAATTGCCATCTTGGTGAGCCTACAGAAGATGACCCAAATCCTGACATCTGGACATAAGAATAAATAATACTACAGTGGTTGTTGTCAGCATTACTGCTCTTTCTAGGCCAGCAACCCCGTCCGACAACGTTAACGGCACCTCTGCACGCCCAGCGAGGTGCAGCACAGCCCCCAGCTCCCAGCCAGGGGAGCACTGGGCTCCAGCGGCACCCGAACCACTGGACAACGCCCTCGAGTAGCACTCGAGTGGGGAAACACGGGCAAGCACCTGGCAGCAAAGCCTCCTTCCAGTCTCACGGGGTGCAGACACCCTGCAGGTGAATGGTACCTAAATTACCAGAAGAGACACAGGTTTATTACAATCTGTTGCCCCTGAGGCGGTGCTCAGGCTGCCTAGATGGAAGCCAACAACAGACCATCTTAACCAAAACCACAGCCAACCGCTTTGCCGCCAGCTTCCTTCCGCATCCCCACGCTGCGGCAGGACATGTCCTGCTACCCCCACCTCCTCTTCTGCACAGCAGGTGGGTCCTGGCAGTTTGGTCTCTCAAAACTACCTCCACACTCTCAGTTTTCTCCAAATCCAGGTACTCTTCCTCTGCCCAGAAGACCGGACCCTCTTGGCTTCACACTCTGCCTGTAAAATCCCTCCACGTCTTGCACTTCTCTGTTATCCACAGCGCATCGGCCTGTTTCCAGCTGCTTCTGATTGCTGCCATTCTGAAAACCATTTAGGGTTGTTTTGGAAATGCTGCACTTGTCCTTACTGAAGTAAACTGAGACAAAATGGGGTTTGCCAAAATCAAGACAGCTGGTAGGCAGAGACAGTGACTTACATACCAGCAATGTGGAGCTAGAAAGTGCCATCTCCAATTTTGAGACCAATAACCAGTAAAACATTTGTTTTCTGTCAGCTTTCTTCTGCTTCGTGATTTCAGCTGTAGTCTCTGAGCCCCATCATGCTTATGTCTAACAGCCGTAGCGACCAGCCATTCCAAAAAGGATGGAAAGAGGAGGCCTCCTTGGGTACAGATTGCTTAGTCACATCAGCAGGTATTTGGCGACTTTGCCCATTTATAGAGAGAGGCACTTAACCAAGCTGAGTATGGAATCTTGCCAGATTTCAGGTGGCTAAAATCCAGTAATTATAAAGGGAAAGTACTGAAGCCATTGCAAAGACTAGCTAGTCTGGCGAGATTCAGCGTGATAAAAAGACAAGTGACTTTGTTGTTAGCTATAAAGAAAATCTTAGAGAGAGAAGCTCCAGTTACGGTGAAATTTCTTTCTATTTCCTTTTCAGCATTACAGCAGAGGTAACTAAAGTCCCTTTAAAAACCACATCTGCTCACCTGGAGTGGTTTTAATAACAAATACTTCTGACAAAGAAAACAAAACACACGTATTTAATGCAATTCCTCCCTATGAATCTTACGCTGGCCATAAAGCTGATGCTGTAGATAGTCTTCCACCCCATTTAATGGCAGTTAAAGGCCACAGGCAGGGAAGAGAGTTGCTTGATTTTTTTAATGTTTCTAGCAGACTCCTGGCTCTTCTCTGCATCTCAAACTTAATACCTGAGGATTCTTGTTTCTCTCACTGAGTCACTCTGATATGAGATACGTGAACTTGAACGAAGATGCACAACACTTATTAGTGAATTCAGGTGGCAAGTCCAACTGGTTAACTCCAGCTAGGGCACACACACACTCGATCTCTCCAGAACAGAGAAGCAAATGGGGATACACATTCTGCAGGAAATGCCCAGGAACAGCCAAGTCTCAGCACAGTATGTTTTCCTTATATTTCAGTTATCATTAATGATGAAGTTAGGAAGAGGATAAGCACAATCTTAAGACAATGCCTATTTGCCTCAACTCAGAGCGAACAAGATCTGATTCTGTCCTTGCTTGTTTTAATGCCTGCAGTCAGATCTAAACTATTTAGCAGGTCAAAATTAGAAGAAACAAGTACTAAAACCAATCACAAGACACAGTAGAGAAAGGTCCCTGGGAATGTACCTTTCGAAGGAAGATCAGCCAGGTGTCCCTTACCTTCCTTCTTATGTGCTCTACCATCTAGATTCAAGCCCAACCAGGAACTCGTTTCAGGTATTTTGATTTCAATTCGAAGAAAGAACAAGCAACTTTTGGCCAGGGAAGCGACAGAGCCAGACTGCACAAAGGACCCAGGAGTCTGGACGCAGCAACAGGCAACTCTTAAAAGGCTCTGAGCAAAACCACAAACTTTGGCTCCAAAGTCTTCATTTTATTGAGTCCATCAGCACTGCTGAAAACAATCACTTCAGAGTGACAAGACAATTAGTGATGCAACTAATAACACCTGCTCAAGAACGCAGCCAGGGTAGGTGCATGCACCAACAGTCAGGATTTGTTTGTTAGTCAAGGTGGAAGTTGCTGTCACCCACGGACAGGTGTGGCGCGGAGGCAGCTCCGCTGGGAGCGCACGCGGTTACATGCTCAGGGTGCGGGAAGGCCCGAGGGGAGCGACAGCCCAGGCATGGCTGCAGCGCCGCCAGGTCTCTCTGGAGCACACAAAGGGCCTTCTCCTAACGAGGGTCATCTCTGCACCGAGCTTCTACCTCCAGGCGGCTCTTCCAGCAACAGATTTGTTCAAGATCACCAGGTTTTGTTTCTGCCTAAGCGATGAAATCTGTAACTTTGTGAAAGTACATTTAGACTGTAAGAGCAGTACCACAGCACCACATACAGCAAAGGTCAGGCAACAAGACAGATACAAACAAGAGAAAGTAGATTAAAAATGTTGGTAAGACAAAACAGAAGACTGAGTAGATGGGCTGTGGGAAAGTAGCATTGCTTATCTCCACAGCTTTGTAGTTTTCCTTTGTCTGTGGCAAAAGGATAGGGCTCAAATCAGTCCAGGACACTGAACCACCTGCACAAACTAACACAGCAGCAGCTCTGCCTTCCTTTCAACTGCATGACCCAGCCTGGCCACGTCACCTAGCAAATGGTTCTCTGTCACTCATCTTACAAACGTAACTCAGACACAGAAAAGATGATCTGTTCAAAGTTGACTAGTAAGAAAATTAAGATTACTAATTACATATGCTGCGATCACTTTATGGTTTCAACACCACAACTTTGTGGCATAAATGAACACTGGGAAATCAAATGTCATCTTCCTGAAGCATCCCATCTGGAAATCTGAACCAGATGAGAAGGAGAGGTGACAAATCAGCATTTCCATGAAGTATGCGTTCACTGACGTCCCCGAAGTGCAGACGCCTTCCGACCTCCTGCCAAGTTACAGTCTCCAAGCAATCACTGAAGGAGCACGGGGGACTTCTAGGGTCATCCAGCAAGTTCACTCCTCATTTTCACCTGAAGTATTTGCCTCAGGTTTGTTAAAATAGAGATGGAGGTATATTAGGTGTAGCAGTCAACGGTAGAGTGAAAAGATCCAGCAGAAATCCTCTGAGATTTCATTAAAGCCGCCACAGTTCTAAGTTTGTATAAAAAGGCAGGGGGAGGAGGAGGTTTAGAGAGTCAGGTCTCTTACCTTACCAATGTGTTTTATCCAAATGACTCAAAACCTCCATAACTGCTGAAAGTCAGATAAACTTTGATCAGCATCAAATGTAAACAGCAATTTGAACGTCAGAAGAATTAGTGCATTGCAGTATTTTAAACAGGCATGTCAGGATTTTAACACCGATGGTTTTCCCAACATATGCAACACGTTCCACTGAAACAACAGTCTGCACACAACCAAACATTCGCAGAGGTGCAAGTGTGCTGGAACACACCTCGCGATCCTCCAGAATTATGCTGGGCTTTGTGCTAGCAAGCCCTGAAGGCATTTCCCTAGCATACATCTCCACGGGTCCCTTCGAAAGACTGCCCTGATCTTGAGCTACATCCCTATCTCAGAATAGAAACAAGTGAAGAAGAAAGAAAGAAAAAAATCAGAACAGCACAATCTCCAACGCCATCAAAATAGAAGACAAATGTAAGATGAATTACACGGTAGGAAAGGCGCAGGGTAGCGGTGAGCTGTAACGGCTGCAGGGCACTCGGCAGGATGGGGCTGGTCCGCTGCCCTCAGAAGCACCTCGCGCTTGGGGGGGCTGTGACAGAGAAGCCCAGCACACGTCTACTGCAGACACGGGCTCCTGCCTCTTGGCTCTCAGTTCCCCATCCCGCCCACCCCGTCTGCGCTCAGTCAGCACCGCCTGCCAAGAAGGACAAAGCTGATGATGGGGGAAAGGGGAAAAATCAAATTTGCAAAAGTACTAAACGTATAAATCTCTTTGGCCAAGGTGAACGTGGGAAAAATTCTTCAGGAGGGGCGTCACATTTAGCAAGTTTTGCCAGATCATTACTCTTGTAATGTAAAGGGGAGAAACAGCAACACCATGTTTCCTTATAATGACTTGCCTCCTTTATCACAGATCTCTGAAGCACCAAGTAATTTAGTAGTTGCTATGGAAACTGCTAGTTTTATTGAACAGCCCTGAAAGGGTCAAGAGGTACCATCAAACTGGCCAATTGTAAATTATTTCCTTGCTAAACATCTGCTTCATTTTAGTTGCCCTACCACTTCTCTGTAGAACAGTATTTGGACTGACTCCAGAATAGGTGTCATTCTTCAGTGGGGCTGTAATAGGTAAGTCCAAAAATAGCAATTTTTGTGCTCCAGTACACTGTAAAATCCCTCATACAGAGGAGCCATACTGAGGGCAGAATGGCTAAGGAACCATGGACCACTCCTCCCACACATCAGCACTGACCTGAGACAGCTGGAACTAGCATCACTGTGATCCCCAGAGGTTTACCACTGCTGCTTACAACAGCCATGGAATGACTAACCTACCAGACTGCTCCGCTTGTGCCTCTGGAGAAGGGACAAAACAGAGCAGCAGGAGAGCGCCCATCCCAGCTTTGGAACCCTGAGATGGGACAGTCTCCCTTGCCATGCTCTAGGAACACAAAACATCACATTGCCTGCACTGGTCTACCAGAAAACAACGTAATCTACCTTCCTTTATTCATCACACAGAAATTCACACCTGAAACTACAAATGCCAGTTAGCAGCATCTATTCCAACAGGCAAGGAGAACAGCAAGGGTACTGGCTGCATTCCCAACTTTGCTACTGAACTCCGCATTTGTTTCAGTCCCACAAAGTGCCTTGCTTCCAAAATTCCTTATTATCCCCATTTCTTAAATGTGTGTCTAATGTAAACCCAAAAGCATCAGCAAAAACTAAAAGAAGTGTAGGAGCAAGGCTTCCTCTGTGGAGGACACAAACAGTTCTCCAGTGCAGAGGCACTCCTGCTTCTCTTCCACGGACAGAAAGCTACCCTAGGCAGCATCACCTGGAAAACCTTATCCCAACATCTTTTACCTTCAAGTTAAAACTGTACTTAATACAGATAGCTGGGGTGGGCCAGAGAGAACATTTTATTACAGAACATGCCTGAATTTAAGAGGCTGCATGCTCTCCAATGAGCTCTCTGCCCAGGGCAAGCCAGTAAAGGGCAGGCTCTGTTCCTTCCCCACACGTTCTCTCCATTCTTCATTTGGCTGAAACTATCTAAGTGATGACAAAGAAAGCAAAAGCTACATCTGTATAGACAAGTTCTGGTCTTCCTCACCTATCCTGTGAACTCTATTACTTCTGTAAAGTCCTGGGCTGGAAGAAAACATTCTAAACTCTGAGGCATTTGGCATGCCTTGGTATGCAGACTCCAACCCTTATTCAGACTTTCCATCCCAATGAACCCTGGGAGAAATGAAGGCATTTCTCTGTACATCCACAGGAAAAATTTTGCCTTCCTCAGGCGGTGAGTTCATAATATTAATGGTGGTTCTTTTTTCTAAAGTTATCCACCACACAGCAGAACACAGCCCATACCTTAGCACCACTCTGCAGGGACATGCTCAGCAGAAGAGCTGGAATAAGCCACAGCCTCAGGCAGGGCTGGCGAGGACTGGTGCCTCTCATGGTGCGGAGACTCTCCTACTTGTAGAGCCTAAGTCTGGACTCCTGAGAAAATTATCAGTGGATGAGTCTGTTCAGATCAGGCCTCTGTCCCCAAGTGCACACACTCTAATTCTTGCGTTACCATTCTCTCATTTAAGATTTGCAATCACAGGCTTGAATCTCTTTGGAAAGCAGATCCCCCAGCGATCCGCGTGACATTCTTTAAAGAACAACACTCTATCAAATGAAGCCTAGCAGTTTTAACAGGAGTCTCACAACCACTCTGTCCCCTGAAGACAGTAAGTTGCCTGCGCAGCTCAAGGGCATGAGGTTTGCCCTACACACATCTCTTCCCTTTTGTGACTGGCACCACGTCACTCCCAGTCTGCAACAAAACATCATCAGCCAACCCGAGACAGGCAACAGTGCAAGGGATGGGCTTGAGTACAGGGTGCCTGGCTGGAAGTTTGTCAGAGAGAAGGGACAAAGCGCATGCTTGGTTCTTTCTATTAACAAATGGGCTCCTCCCAGAATGAGGGGCCTCGTGGCAGGAGGAGGAAGCAGCAAAACACAGGTCAAGTGCGAGATGTCCAAAAGGAGCAGAGGGTGAAGGAAGGGCCTGTCTTCTCATAGTTGTTCGTAATGCCAGGACTGTACAGAAACCGCAAATCGTGCTCACACAGCTATGAACACACCAAAGCCAAAGAGGAACATTCAGGTGTTGCAGTTACTTCCAGCCAACAGGAATTCATTACATCTGGAGTCTGATGCAGGCAGGCGCAGAAAAGCTTCCCTACGCACAAACATGGTGGGATGTGCCCAGCAAAGAGAGGTCACACACCTCCAGAGGCAGGGCTGGGGAACGCCGGAGGAGAAAGCCACGCACCGCCCTGCCCCAGGGCCAAAGCCGGGCCAGAGGACCGTAAGCCCCAGTTTACTGAAACTGCTCAACAGCAGAATGGTCACAAGTGTTCATTCTCTCCCGACTAACAGACACAGCAACTGCCCCTTTGAAACCAACAGCTTGAGGTTTTCAGTACCAAGGATCCATCCGGCATTCGGCAACTAAACCCCTGGCAGTGACAGGACTGCACAAGCGGCTCTCGCTCAGCCGGGAGCCCCTCGGGACAGGCAGAAGCCAAGCGGCCCCCAGGCACAAGGCACACACCACCTGGAGACCTCCTCAACAGTGCTCCCCCCAGAGAAACCCTTCGTTAATGACTTCTTGAAGCTTCCTCTTCCACTGGCCTCTATTTTGGCATTTCCATAGGAGATTTTCTGAAGAACGTATGTTGCTCTTGCACTGCAGCATTCTTGCAGGATAAATGCAGCCATGGTGAAAACTAAAACGTATCTCTAGGGAAGGAGAAAGTTGGTTATAATTATGGTTTGCTGAGGAAATCTCCAGACAATAGGGATGGCTGTGGCCTCTTCACTTTGTGTAACCTATAAAAATTTGAATAACCTTGGGCAAGAGGTTTAAGACAGTAAGCAGCAGACAAATTTCCTCCACAAGGTACTAAGAAAAAGCCACAAGAACAAAGAGCAGAAAGCACTGTCTGCTGCTTGCCACCAGCCTGCAACTCCATCAGGGTGCCAGCAGGTGAACGAGCAGGCTTAGTGAATAATTGAAGACACAATAATGAAACCTCAGAATGTCAGAGCCATAGTACAGTTTTGTAGGTTTCATCACAAAGCCTTTGAATTCCCAAATAAGACACACTGAATAATTTATCCCTGTGTCAATACTGGGTCAGCAGCTGTTCACTCACAGCTACCGATGGTCCAACACGCTTCAAGACACTTGAATGGCTCTGAATAGATTAATGAGCAAGGTCCAGAGGGAAGAGGTGATGAAAACTCAACCCATTCACCCTTCCAAACACTAAGCTCAGATAAAAACATGCGGAGCCAGCAGCCATGCCATGTGCGTGCGGCCCCACAGGTTCTGAACCCGCTTGGGTGCCACCCAACACCACCTCGCCCCAGTGCTGCTCCTCAGCACCAAGGGAGCAGGAAGCCAACCTACGCTGGGCTGCCTCCAGGCCGGCACTTACCACCCCGTCACCCACAGCCACGCTCATCCAACTCAAACCCAGAGGCTCACCCTAGTTTATGGCACCCTACCAGTTGCATCAGCCACGGTACGGGGCAAAAAAATCAAGCCAAAGGAGTCAGCCCCGTCCTTCTGCTCTAAAGCACTCTCTCTCACACCGTTAACAGAGACACTCACCCCAGGAACCTGACTTAATGGCCTTGTTAAGTGGGAAGGTAAGTATATCTGGGGAAAAATAAACATGACTGACGATATGAACTACAAATCTGCTTCTTTTCATTTGGAATACTCCCTGCAGGCTCCTGGCTTCACAAAGCAGTGTCTGCTGTCCCGTATCTGAGCCCATCGTTCAGCTGCACACTGACAGGAGGAGACGGAACAAACCTTTCGCAGACTTGCTGCATTCACATGCCAAGCGCTGACAAACAGAAACGCTACACGGAGTGTTGTGGCCTGATGGACAAATAATTGTGAGAACAAACTCATCCATGCAGTTTTATTAGAATTCCACGTCAGTTTTGCAGTTCTGCTGCAACTGCCTCAAGGACAGCGTTTGCAGCTCTGGCAGAGGCCCACTTTATTTAATTACACTTGTTTTTCCCAGCATCCAAAATGAACAATAGCAGAAAACCTGTTACTGTCTGTAGTATCTAGCAGTCCCCAGTCATAGCTCTATGACATTACATACTACTCACTCAACAGAACAGGCAGTGTCCAGCACACCAGAACTTGGTACCTATTGTACGTGAAAAACCAGGGAATATACCAAGTCAAGAAGAAAGTGTGAATGAGGACAGAGACCCCACTGAAATATTAATTCTAGTACAATAAGCACTGCACAGCCTTTGTCTAGCCATCATCTGGAACTTGCCAGGTATTTATGTGCACTCAGATCTTAACAGCTGATTTTATTGGTTTCGTTTTGATTTCTTGCCATTTTTAGCATTCACTGATGGGCAGCATTCACACGTGCAGCACTCCATAGCTGCCCCGTTTAACCAAGAACTGTACGGCAGCAGGTACAAAACCCTGTATTTCCAAGGGAAATAGCACAATTACCACACCCAACCACCCGTGTTAGTAGGATCAAAGAGCACAGCTCAATCTGTCCTGGAAATCTGCTTTCTTAGAAATCTGCTTTAGATAATATGAATACCCAGGCGCCTCACACACACAACAAAGCTTGCAGGATTTAAGATAATTCTCAGCCGCCAAGGACTTACCCACATATAACAGCCCTGAAGCCGCCCCCATCAATACTAACTGACCTGGTGGCATGAGTAATTACCTCCTAGTTCATCCTTTAAATGACAGAAGAATTCTTCTCAGCTGAGCTATTCCCCTGAGCACCTCCCTGGGAGGAAAGGGCAGCGTATCAGAAGCAGAGCTGTGTGCTTGTAGCTTTCCCTGAAGAAAATGCAAGTGCTCACTAATGAATTACCCTTTCCACCTATGCTTACATTAGTTTTGTGAAGTATCAGATTATTTGAGGGGAAAAAATAAAGTACTACAACTACTCTGTGCACACTTTCTTTTGGCTTTAGTGATAATAAAAGCCTTCTACTGTTTCTCTTAAAAATCTCTATCATTCAAGTCAAAAAATCTAGAGATTTGCAGTAAATGTCATGAGGTATTAGTTATGTCCATTCATTCGTAAGATACAACGAATTCTTCCATATGAGACCTCTTGGTCTGCTATGCTCTCTGACAGTCACCGATCCTACACCATCTTTTAGCAAAAGCTCCTTTTCTTTCACTCGGAATGTTTTCACAGACTCGCACACAGCCCAGCTCTGCTCTTTGCTGCTAAAGACAAAGCAACTGAACATGGCCGCACCGCAGCACAGTCACACCGCGGAGGATGCCACGCATGTCCAGGACTAATTCTTGGCATCTTCCCTTCAGAAAGGTGAGTTACACACCACGTTCTGCACTCACCGCTGCTTTAAGCTCTGGCTCCCAGTGACCACGAGGTCTGCAAGCTGCATGCGGGATCTGACCGACAACACTCAACAACTGCTTTATTTATGATCATCAAGACAGTTACAGTAATGCTGGGGAAAGCATCAAGTGCCCCAACACCTACAGCTGGAGAGTAACCAGAAATCACTCTTTGTGAAGAGAAGCCTAAACCCTGGCTGTACCCCGGGAATGTCCACACGCACTCTGCGCGGTCCTGACCTGTGGCCCGCAGCCATCAGCACTCCCTTCACAGGCTCCTAGATGCCATCGCTGATGAGGTGGGACTGTGCCCCAGTGCTCTTCAGCAACTCAACACAAGGAGGATTCAAACAGTGCCTGGGTGCTGAAAAGGGAGACGAAACTTTTTTAAAGAAATGTAAAGTGAGAATTAAAAGTCTGGAAAGATCTGGTCATTTAAATGACGTGTCAGACAAACACAAAAGACAAGGAATGAAGAAATCAAATTCACTGAAGTGTGCACGTGGGTGCGCTCATGTATATGTAACAGAAAAAGACATCCAGCCACAGATCAATCATGCTAACATCATATTAACATCAAAAGAATCAGCTTTGTGTTACTGTATGTACACCAGCATAGAAACAGAGACGTAGGGAAAGGTGTAATTGCCACAATTGCACCAGGGTCCCTATGTCCCAGTGCTGTCCTGGAGCAGCTTTTTCTGCAGGTCAGTTAAGCAGTCTTCCATTTAATTCTTGCATAACAGAGTGAAAAACAAGAACATCATTCTTTAGGTCTTTGTTAAATACTTCAGTAAGCTTTTCACTGTTCGTATGGCATTCTTTCAAGGCATCTATTCTTTCTCATCACACATCTTCAAATGCACTCCTAATCTGGGTGCCACGTGTCAACAAGGAAATCACTAAGCTGGATCACACCAACCACACGGGGTCTGACAAAAGGCCCCTCCAGACCTGCCCCTGCTCCTGGCAGCAGCCAGCAGTGGATTCCACAGGAGGAACCGGGCAAGCCTGCAGCGACTGTCCTCAAAGCACTTCCCCACACTCCTATTCGTGACTCAGTACCACCTGGAAACGAGAACATGCACTACATTATTTCTTTCTTGTATTTTTAACTCTTTTTGAAGTTTTAAAGCCGTACATTTCCTCTGTGGCGCCGCTGTCCACACCCATATGCCCCAACAGCTGCTGCAGACAGGTGTACCAGTGACGCCCGGGAACTCAAGGGAGAATGGAAAGCAAGAGTTTCTCCAAGATGAGAGTTGCTTTAACAGAGGCACAGCAAGACCCTACACCTCAGTAGCTGGAGACATCTCCCTGTCACATTAGGCAACCAGATTTCACAATCATGTGACCCAGACAACAAAGCAAGTGTCAAGCACAGGAAACACCACACGATTTGCTTACTAGACAGTAGTGTTGGATCTCACAGGCTACTGGCTTGGTGTGATCTTGGTCAAGTCACTTCCCTCCATATGCTGAGCACATCTGCAGAGAATATCCACATTCTTTGCAAATAATGCAGGACCCATGTGTAAGGAAATGCTTTGAGTGCTGTTAAGTGGGAGACAGGAGGCTCATCACACCTCATGGCATTAGGTAGGAGAGTTCTGCAGACATACATTCTTCATTTAACAAGACAATAAATACATGAAAGCTAAAATTTCCTCTCTTAATTGAAAAATGAAACAATTAGGAAGTGCATTTTTCTGGGAACACGCTGCTTCCACTGCAGCATGACAGAGGTTATTCTGAACTTATTACTTTGACTGGATTCAGCTGTAAGTAATTAAATTTAGTCATAGAAGTCTGATCTATAAATGGAACCTACAAAAGCAATTACCATAGCTTCCATTAGATCAGTAAGCAATGGCAGCTCTGTTTGATGTAAACCAAAAGGAACGTTATTTATACTGCACAAGAAATCACAGTAACTCAGTCCCCTTACAGAGATTTGCTTTGAAAATTACAGTTTTCAGTGAAGAGAGTCACAGGTTATAAATTTCAGCCATGCTCTGCTCCTTCCACTTTAACAGCCTCATCGGCAAAAGAGACAATCGCATCCTATGATTCAAAGGGACAATTTTTCTCCTGTTCTGTACTCAGAGACCAGACAAAGGAAAAGCTAAATTAAACATGTAAGAGATGGGGTGACTAAGCATCCATTTTAAAAATATATATATTTTTATACGTGCTTTTGCTCCTGTTGGAATCCAGATTGTGCAGAAGCTGATGGACCTGTGAACCAGTTGGTATCTCTCAGCCCAGACCCTGAGCATACACGTTTTCACTTCTCAAAGGGCCGCTGTAGAAGTCCACTTGAAACACCCATTTTGGAATGGAAACAAACGAAACAAAACCACTGAAGAAATCAAACTCCCAGCTAGGGTAGTGGGAAGCCCAGCCTTCCGCTCTCACATGCAAGTGAAAATTAGCATCTGTCAAAAACACCTATCCCAAGCACAGCAGCAAGGTGCAAACGCAAAGCTGTGTCGTAGCCAGAGCAGACAGCATATCCTAGAGTTGAGACGACCACCTGACATTTTCCATTACATATAGTCCATTTTCTGTCACTTACAAAATTTTGCCAAACTGATACAGTTGAAATTTCCCATACTGGTTATCGACATGAGACTAATTACCTAAAAAAAGTGCTAAATGGTACAGCCATTTCTCTGAGTTGGATTGGGGGGATCTTTTTTCCTTCAAGTTTAAAAAAAAAATTAAAACCCCAGCTATTTATTTTCCCTCTGCATCATCCAAAATTTGGAACCAGAATCTGAAAATAAGAAAGGATGTCAGAAATAAATTCACCCAACCTGCAGATCTTATACTCGGGAGAGTCTTGCTGCAGTTCTGCAGTTACCCAACCATCCAAGTCCCTTACAGGTATTTTTTCACCTCAGTGCTGCAAGATGTAGTGGGGGGAGGAGGGGGTGATGTTGTTTGGTTTTGGGTGGGTTTTGCCTTTTTTATTTTTTTTAAAAAACACATCTTTTGAGTTACACTAACAAAGCAAATTGAAGCAATATTAAAATACTTTTTTTAAAAATCAAATTTAAAATGTAAAAAATGACAAAAATGAAGGTGTATGGGCAACCAGAATTCAGGCCTTCTGTGTATACGTTGTCTCCTTCCCTAGTAATATCAACACATTCCCTTCTCCAGTCAACTGTAAAAGAAACCCAAACCCCAAAACAGAAACAAAACCAAAACCATCCAAATCATCCCAACAAACCACTTGTACAGGGTTTGCGTGGCAAGGTTTTGGCAGTGGGGTGGCTGCCTGAAGCTTCCCCCATGTCCGATGGAGCCAACACCAGACGGCTCCAAGATGGACCCACTGCTGGCCAAGGCCAAGCCCACCAGGGACGGGGAGAGCACCTCTGGGAGAACGTATTTAAGAAGGGGAAGAAGTTGCTGCACAACAGCAATTGCAGCCGGAGAGAGGAACGAGAATATGTGAGAGAAACAACTCTGCAGCCACCAAGGGCAGTGAAGAAGAAGGGGGTAGAGAAATCGGGAGCAAAGCTGAGCCTGGGCAGAAGGGAAGAGTGGAGGGAGGTGTTTTTAAGATTTGGTTTTATTTCTCATTATCCTACTCTGATTTGATTGGTAATAAATTAAATTAACTTCCCCAAGTCAAGTCTGGTTTGTCCGTGATGGAAACTGGCAAGTGATCTCTCCCTCTCCTTATCCTGACCCACGAGCTTTTTGTTGCATTTTCTCTCCCCTGTCGGGTTGAGGAGGGCTGTGATGGAGTGGCTTTGGTGGGCACCCGGCATCCAGCCAGGGTCAACCCCCCACACCACTATAAATAAACTCTGGCATTTCCTATTACGTGAAGGGCTGTTTGACCCAACAGCCTTCAGGTTTTACACACTCTTCAGTTTGTTTTCAATTCCCTTCTATCGATTCCGCTGGTCTTTTACTCTTTTGAGTCAGATTTTAGGCACCTCACGCTCCGTATGTTATCCAGCACGGACTGTGTAATCAGAGTTGAACAAGTAACAAATCACACACCCACGAGCTGTGTCCTCACGAGTGTGTGCATACTGCATGCGGCAGGTAGCAAGCGCTTGTCCTTTCTGGTCTGTAAGCTGGGAAAAACCTGAACAGCCATGATTGCATAGCACCAGGACCAAGCTAAAAGAGTTCAGCTAGGTTTATTTCCAGAAGAGACCGCAGGCAGGACGAGCCTGTGCCTGGGGGACGTGCCAGCGCACCAGTGCCACTGGAGAGCAGAGAACTGCGTTCCGCACCCTGCCTGCTGCAGCGCGGAGAGCCCGTTCAAGACACTGCACTCTGCCTGCAACGCCTCCTTCTCCCCTCCATTTTCTATCTTTTTACAGGCAAAGACATGGACTGGAAGTGAAGCACTGACTCATGCAGGAGAAACAGCTCAAACGTGCTCCCTCTTGTCAAGAAGATGAAGGGCCTGTGTGTTGCTGGAAGTGAGATCTGCCAGACGCTCATCAAATTTGAGTCCCCAGCTGGAATTGCAATCCAGGGACCCGGGTAGCAGAAGGCCACCGCACTAAACTCCTCTGTGCTCAGACATCAGCATCGCCGTCAGTGCTACAGCGCTCACCTTCATGGTACGGGCAAGGATAACCACCTACTCTTCATTGCTATTCCTTTTACTCCACAGAAGAAAGCAGGAACAATAGTTCATTAGCAAGCACAACATAATTAACAGAGTAATAATGATCAGAACCATTCTTGTTGTAAAATCTTTGCTTGGTTTTAAAGGACTTTGACTATTAATGACATTGCACAATGAGGACTGCAGCAGCATGGCAGCATTAGAAATGATTCACTGCCCCAAGATACCAACGTATTCAGGAATGCACAATTCTGCAAGCTTTTCCTGATCAATCTCTGTGCACAGAAATACAGGGAAGACACAGGATCTGCAAGGAATTAACAGAGATCCCTGCAGACTGAAAATAATATAGAGAGTGGTTATAAATATCTTGTAGGACATTTGCTATCAGATGTTCTAATTTTATATGTAACACAAAAAATATCATTATCATTTGATAAGAAATGTGCTAGAGTCATTCCTCAATGGGACTGAATACACAGATTCTGCACATGTTTATGCTACTGCAGAAAAACTGCAATCACACAGCCAATCTCTGAAAAGTGGGCCATGTGATAGTTTCCAGACAAGCGAGTTTGCAATCAGAAAATAAGTAAAACGTACATTAGGAGATCAGGAAATCCTCCAACAATCTCCTCAGGACAAGTACTTTGAAGATGGAACCTCCTAAGCCTGACTAGGACAAACTTACTTTGAGGATCATCTCGGTATTTGCATCCTGACAGTGTGTTAGAAGTCTCTCCATGGGAAAAAAAAAAAACACAAAACAACGAACCACAAAACTTTTAACAGAAAACCTGAAAAATTCACTGTCTGGAAAAACCTCCTCAGCATGAGAAGACGGTCTTCTTGGTAGTCAAACATTGACCGCTGTCCTACATTAATATCAGCAAATGCCAATTCAGTTACTAGGCAGACTTCTCACACAACAGATCTTCCTTTGGGGAGATGGAAAGCTTAGAAAAGTGGCATATCAAATAATGACACTGACATGTGATTTTGTGACTGTGCATTTCATGAACTGGGAGATGCGGTACAGTAAGCCAGTGGAAAAGCAGCCAACAGCACCACATCCTCAAGAACATCTGCTCCGTGCACAGCAAACACAGCAACCACCCAACAGCAGGCATCGTCACTTAACCCTGCAACCTCTGATCACTGATCTCTCCTAGGTGGGGATGCAACAGTTAAATAGATTTGGGTAGCTCTGAATGTTTGTTCCTTCAGTAATACAGTCTCATTTTAAAAAAATGAGAAAGTAATTCAGCAGGGTCTGAAGGTTTAAATTTTAATCATCTCCCCTTTGCCCTTTCACAAGACTATTCCCAAAGAAAATTCTGCTTCAAAGCATCACTGTTTCAGGCACCTGAACCAATAAGCCTCTGCTCCGAAATACACAACAGCAAGGGAATACACTGTCCCCACTGCTTTTAAATACACGTCCCCACCCTACACACACTGATCCTCACTCCTCACCCAGCCTGCTGCGCTGCCTTCACACAGCCGGCCCCGCCATCCCCAGCTCCTCCTGGCCGGCACTGGACCAGGCTGGGGCTGAGCACGGGCACACGGGGGCTCGCACACCTCTAGCTGCAGTCTGATAATAATCAGCTCGCTGTTTCACTGAACTTCTCAAAGGTTTAATCCTGTTTTACCAGTCACATGAAACAGACTTGTCCAGAGCAGTTGTAATCTCCTCGAACTAGAGATTTATTATTCCCAGCTAGATGGGAAAAATTAAGAGTGCTACGACCATTTACACTGGCAAAGATATGCCAGAGTAATGTAAAAGATTTGCTTTAAATTAACAACGGGATAGAAAATGCAGAGTTAGTGATGACGCACAACCCTGCTCCCAGGCTTTGGTACTACAACCAGCTAGGAAAGAAAACTTTCAAGCCAGCCCAGAAGACCCCATACAGCCACCAGTTCAGTTAAAATAGATTTTAGCTTAAAGGCAAAGATTCAGCTGGAATTTCCAAGAAGAGCCTTGCACTTATTAAGCTATTATTAACATCAGTAGAAGAGATAACCAATCAGCTCATACAGAAGCCCAGACTCATTTAAAGATTTCTGTTAAGAAAGTAATTCAGCGGGAGAGGTATGAACATAACTGCCATGAGATGCAAGAGCATGGGATGCCTGGCAGAAGGTACACTTTTAAAGCGGTGTCCTGGAAACATCACCTAAAGTATCACTAATTCATGCAACTGCTAATTCTGAAAGTCCTAGATCCCACTTTAATACCTAGGCTCTAGTCCTAATTTCTGAATCAAAGCTACACAACTACTGACCCTGTGCAGTAGCACTTTTTTGAAATCCCAGACTACTGCAGAAGGACGAACGGTACAGACAGGTGACCTCCATCAGCCTGATTACGTCAGTCCTGATGCAAAAGCCAGAAAAGCCTGTTTCTCTGTGTCCTACCTGCTGCTCTGTCCAGCAAGTTCCACCACAGCCAAAGACACATGGAACCATAGAGTCATTTTTGCAGCAATCTCAGTTTTGTACTTCTACCTCTCTCTGGAAGATTTTATGCGTGTTCATCAGTAAATTAAAAAGCAGTAGCTTAAGACACTGGATTTACCGCGAGAGACAACTATATACCCTACCTTGTCTTATTGTTGGGAAATTTCCTTATTTAACAGCTGTTTCCCCCTTACTAATGTAATCCCATTCCCCCATCATCCCACCCTGAATAATCTCTCCCCAACCCTTCCCTGTTTATACATGTTCAATAATCACAGACTTTCATGTTCCCCGTTCACTGTCAGTTATCCAAACGATACAAATTTAGCCCCTTTGATCTTTCCTCATACATCAGTCCCTCCAGGCCCCTAATCACTTTTTTCACTCTTCTCTGAACTCCCTCCAGTAATGATGTGATTCTAATCCTCTGAAAGGAGAGGCTTTTGGCTTCAGTTCTTCACACAGATGCGAGCAAACTAATTCAGAGAGACTTCATAAGCTCCGTGCGTAGTACTGTCACCAGCCGCCAAGCATTAAACCCTGACACTGAGACAAAGATGGAATTGTCTCATGAACACTAGAGATGCCAAAAGCTGAAAGAAAACACAATGAAAATTAAAACGATGAACTGATCAGCACTTTATACAGCCATCAGGACTCTGCATGAGTAAAAGCCACATTTAGGAGACAGGCACAGTTGTCTGCTGGTTGCTTTCAAGAAGCCAGGATCTTACAAAACGGCAGCTCACGTAGCAGCTTCATGATAAATACACCAGGTGAATGGTGTACAAAGCACTGGGGTCCTGCCTACAGCGCCCAAGAGCTGTTTCACAACTACCCCAGGCCATCGTGCAGGGCTGCACGGCAGCGGTGTCTAGGATGAACCCTGCTTATACCAGGGAGTGCCTGGCAGCCCACCAAGGGTCTCCACCGGAGCCCCCAGTCAGCACAAGGGCCTCCAGAGGCCAGGCACAGCCTACCAGTGCCGTCAGTCATGTCCAGTTTTGAAGAGTTTCCAAATTTACAGATTTCTTGCTGAGTTAAAGCCACACTTAAAAATATATATACATATTTACAATAGGATATATGACAAAACCATGTATTAGCGTATACTAGCTGATATAGCTGAGAAAGAAGGAAGCCTACTGCTTCCTTTCTAAAAACACCTCTTGTATATTGATCCAGACAGAACACAAACACAAAGGACAAGTAGCAAGTATCACATAACCATGAAGAAAAGAAACTAGAGATGCTATACACACAACTTGGTAAAGTCAGTTCAATAAAGTCTGAAAGACAGTTAAGTAACAAGTTCTCACTTTACCTGTTACAGTTTGGAAACTGCCCTCAAGCTGGAAAAAAATGTTAAATAAATCTCTCCCCAAAAACACAGCAACCTAATTTTTAAAAGTTATTTTCATGATGTCTATTTCTGACCTTTGTGTTTTAACAGTTATCTTTCTAAAAAACTTTAAATACTGTTAAAATACTGCTTTAACTAGCAGTTCACTGGCTGACTGTGGTCAGTAGCAGCACATCTTCATGCTGTAAGAAGAGTTTTAGATTTTTTGCATTTTCCTCCTTTTGCTATGAGTTTCTTCCTCCACCACCTATGAGACAAGCGGAAGGGATCTGGACACAACTTCCTTGCACAAATTAATAACAAATGTATGTTCCACATGCTACTTTCACCATAACCACACTGCAGCAATGCGACAACAGCTCCAGCTCCTGCCTTTTCTCCCCACCTGGTGCAGAGCAAAGCAGGGACAGGAGCTCCCTGGCAGCCCTCGTGTTTGTCACAGTCACTCCTTGGTCTAGCAGGCAGGCTGCAAAGGAGATGGAGGAGTAACATCAAAGATGCTGCATGGAGAAATTTGGGATGCAGAGGAAAGGAATGAAATACATTAAACAACAGAACCAGATGAAGCTGTGGGTCCTTTTGTCTCCCTTCAGCACAACCCACCTCGAGCGCAGAACAAAGCAGCAGGATGTAAGCACTGCCCGCTTCAGAGAGGTGGCTGCACTAGTTCCCGTACCCGAGAGACCAAAGACTACTAATAAGTTAATCCTGATGCAGGGAATCTCATGGTAAGGGAAGACCCTATGTAGAAACCAGCAGGTGTCCTGGGACACCACACAGTGCAGCCAGGCCACGGAGGAGGCACGTGAGCTCAGCCCAAGGGCAGGAGGGCACGCAGCTTGCCTCATTTCAGCGCCGGGCTGCCCAGCTCAGTTCGGAACAATTTCCCACAGCCTAATTCAAATGGACAGATGACTAATGAATGGAGAGGCACAGAGCATGTTTCCAGGTGACACAAGGCACACTTCAGTGCAATGAAGAGTTCAACAGCAAGGCATTCCTGCTCTCCTGCCTTACAGGGAAGGGATCCAGGTCACACGAACACAAATACACACAAGCGCACGCACAACATCTGTGTCTGGTTCACTGACTTCACCAGCAGTACAGCTCCACAAACATCTGTGCTGACCTGCTGGCACAGAAACCACCCCTGAGAAATGAACACCCCACAAGAGTGCTAGCAGCATATACCTGCTTATCCTGAACCTACAGCCGGTAAGGAAGCCGGCATTTTCTGAGCGCGCTTCATGGCTCTAAGTACTGACCAGAGCAGACCATTCCAAACCTGCTGCGCATCATGACAGGTATCTGACCACTGAACAAGTTTTCATATTGCACAAGAACACCAATGCCTGTCGCTTACCTGCCAGTACAAAACACAAGACAACTCTAAGGCGTCAAACAAAGGATTCTAACTTTGCGCCGTATTTCTGCTTTAAGGATTCTTCCAACTAGTCCACATTTATCTCTGCCTGATTAGAAATCAATCAGCACTGGTCCCGTATCCATTTGAACTAAAGCAAAATCTGAGCTCTCCCTATCCTTACCACCACCAGGCAATCCCCCACTAAACCATTTTAGCCCTACCAGGATATCTCATGTCTACATGGGAGTGTGTTCAGCTGGTGCACAAGCATTTCCACGTGCCCAGATATCAGACCCGCAAATCAGTTCAATTGCCTCATCACAGCCACGCTAAATGTGGCTTATCTGCAGCCTTCAGAAACTCCTCCGAATGGGTGCCCGCAGAGGCAGTACTGCAGACTGTGGACAAGGCATCCAAAGGCACCGCAGACAACACAGCCTATGGCATCGCCACCAACGTTTCAGAACTAGACAGGGATAGCTCTGAGACTCCATCCTCTTCACCAGAAAGGACACGATGAACCATCCATGCTTCATGCAGCCCAGCCAATAAGCAGCTAGTGGTCAGGTAACCAGTGGCTGGTTAACTAACACAGCCAAACCACAGGCCCTGCACAGGGGGGCATTGGACTAGATAACCTTTAAAGGTCCCTTCCAACCCAAACTATTCTATAATTCTATCATTCTATGATAAGTAAACTAAGTCCTGAGCCTCTGTGGCCACTGAAGAACAAAATGAACTTAATAAAGCTTTATGAACAGCCTCTCTGGGTGATACTTTCCATATTCATAGTTCACTACTCATGAGGCTCAGAGGATCACAATCCTCTCCTAGCTTTTACATGAGTCAAAGCATTTACACAACCCCTCTGCCACTCCCACTAAGTCCTTGTATGTTCTTTGCTACACAGCAGCAGTCCTCGATATTTTAGACTATTTCCCTTAGAGCATTTTCTAGTGAGCACGTAAATAAACTATGACAAATTGACTCTAATCTGACAACCAGTAATTAAATACCCTTTAAATTCTTTCCACAGATGTGCTGCCTGATTAGTGTATTCTTCACCACAGTTAAGAGATAAATTTCTGACAAAGGAAGGTACCTTTATCAGAATCCACAGGGCTCTGCCCATTGCAGAAAACTTCCCACTTTAAGCACAGGGATTACACCGTGTCCCTAATTGTACTGGAATTCCATGTACTCCAATCTGACCGGTGACCCTCTCATGGCTGGATCCCATGTGCACACCACCAGCTCTCCTCTGGGTGGGATGCAGATCTCCTGCCTCCTCACACATCACGTGAAAGCCAGGAGAAGCCTTATCAAAAAACAGACGGCAGAAACAGCTCAAAACGCTGCATTTCAATGATGAAAAGGTATCGGAGTAAGACAAGAGTCAGCTCCTGTTGGGCCACAAAGCGTTACATCCAACAGCTATGTGCCTGGAAGGGCACCAGGTACTGTGCTATGAGCACAGAGGAGATGGAATTCAACAAAGCAGGATTCAAACCAGAAAAATGCTGATGGAAGCACAACGATAGGAATCACAGCAGCAGGAGACGCCATCTCAGCGCCAGTTTAATGGCCACTGGTGACGCGTCTCCATGGCAGCAAAGGCTGCAGTGAAACTGCTGCCTGAGAAGGGACGGGGCTGATCACGGGAGCACTGGGAGACCGAGCAGCAAACGTTCCCACTGCAGCAGCCTGGCCCTCTCCCTTCTGTATTTCTAGACAAGAGACCTGAGACAAATGGAAATGAAAACCCTTCTGGAACTCGGTCCATAACAAAGCCAGCTCGTAAGCCTCAGCACCTCAGACCTCTCCCTTCAGATGGAGGCACAGTAGAGGAACACCAGGTGCAGGGCTGTAGTGTAAGAGCCCAGGGTAAGAACCCCTTAAACAGGTTCAGGCGATTCAGGGACAAGTGATTTTAATGCAGCTTTAAGTGAACTTTTCACAAGTCAAGAGCTTCAGTGCTGTCTGCATCCAAACCGCCTAACAGCTCTGGGCTGAACGCCTCAAAGGATTCAGTGCTGTTCAAATGAGAACGTTATTGTCCAATGAAAGTAAGCATCAGGTAAGGAAGTGCTTGGGTACACTGGAACCTGTGTTTGTCAAATGGATTCAGCTGAACACAGCGAGTCAAACAGCAGCAAACACAGAGGTGAGAGGAGACGCCTCCTCGTACACCTTCGCTGATCACCAAAGACCCAGACAGACTTGGGATACAGCTTGAAATTAAGGTAATTATCGTTTTGACACCGGGTACAAATGGCACTAGACATATTCTGGCTCCGGAGGCATGAACTAGTGCATCTGTGTACACAGCATTGATTATCTTGTGGTGGGGTCCAGGTTTTCTAGGATTTACTACAGAAGCCACAGATTTTTCACAGAAGTGGATAGGTCAACCACCAGCAGGACCATAAAGATTCTAACAGTCTTGCTAATAATGTCCCTGGAGATACCTGCAAGATCTGGGATTCGCTTATGCTGCAGTGAAACACAACTCTACAAAGAGGGTACAGGTTAATGTAGCCAACATGAACATCTATAATGGGGTGAATCCTAGTTTTACCTGCTTATTGGAACAAAAACATTAATCAGTCAATGCTGAGATGATTAACGGGATAAGATTAAGGTTAAAACTAGAAAATCTATTAACCTATTTAAGAAATAAATGTTGTACCTGGCAGGTCATCAGTCTTTCAAGCCTCAAGGGTTTAGACGCTCTAAGCAAACAGGAGACTGACTCACACAGCTGAAGGCTCTGTGCACTGTCCTGCCACGTCAGAAGCCATATCCCTTCTCCCTAAACTAAGCAGGGTGAGCCACAGACCATCGCTTTAGCTTCAGCTGCCGCAGACACGACGTACCACAACCCTTGCACAGGGTGGGACTTGGGAGGAAAGCCTGAGCTAGTAAGAGGTTGCTACATATGACAGGAAGCAGGAAAAAAAGAAACCAGCATCTGGAATGGCAGATTCAACTTCATGTCTGTATCATAACAACTATTAATTCGGCTCGTAACAAAAGTTTTAGTCAGAAAACTAAATTCACCCAGTCTGCCTGTTCTAGTCTGCGTATATGCTTGTCATTCAACTGTCACACTTACCCATTCACTGTGTGTTGTGAGAATAATTGGAAAGAATTTTAATTATGTCTCAGAAGACACATCTTCTCAAGGAGACAGAGACACACGGTCCACCTGCATCCTTCAGTCTAATTTCCCTTAGGAAAATTCCCCTCTAATGCATTATTTCACATCAGACAACCTACTACTACACAGAGCAACTCTCCAGACTGCACCGATTTGTTAAGTTTGGTGTTTATCACTTCCTACTTTTTAAAGCCATGTATAGAGCCAGTCAGGATTGTGAGAGCCCAGATGACCTGTTCAGAGGGATGCTGAACCACAGAAATGAGAAAAGAAACGCTGAAGGTGCCAGGGGTCCAGTACTTTCCAAACACAGATTTAGAAATATCAGGAACATTGTCACCTTGACAAAGAAGGCAGCTCAATGCACAACCCATACATGAAATTCCATAATAATCCATACCCTGTCACTGATGAGAATGCTCAGTTATGAGATGATAATGTACAAATATGGTTGGATAACTGGCATCAAATAGTGATACAGTGCCTTGTACTTTTCGTAAGTAACTAGAGGTTGTCATGCCTGCTGGATTTTGAGGTGTAAGGAAAAAAAAAAGGCTCAGCTTTAAGTGTTTACTTCAAGATTTACCACAGATGGTTTTCTTCAACAGCAGAACTAGAATACGACAAACTAACAGGAAAGCAAGCTAAAGAGCTGTCAGTCCTGACCAGGTAGCCCCTGCAACTTATTCTGCACCCACTTTTCAGTAGGACTGTCAGGTATCTTACAGACAGCACCATCCAGAAGACACAACAGTTGCCAATGCTTCTGTGGTTTGGACTGTGGAAAAACAGAGAATAAGATGACAGTGATTCAACACATATCCAGGAGTCTTGAACTTAAGCCTGACTGTAACTGGCTAGTTACAGTCACAACGGCACCAAGACCTTGTCTCAGGTGGAACCGAACATACGTATTTTTGCTGTCAAGACCCTTGTTTTGTAACAGTGGGCACCAAAAAGCATTCCTACTCTCCCAAGACTTCTCCTGTGCACTGAAGAAAAGCTACAGTAATTTCTGGGGAAATTTGTAATAGGAAGAGCATTGGATTACTCTTTAGCAGAGCTGTAAAGAATTTACCCTGCCTCCCTTCTTCACTTATGTATCACATACTAGATTCTCTTCTTACAAAAACCGCTTATTAGTCACCAGGCTAATGAAGCACACGGCTGTCCTCAGTAAGGTGCTTCCCCACACCAGCTGGCTCCTCTACTCAGGGCAGTTTGATGCAGCTGCCATCGTTACCTCCCCGGGAGGGCTCCTCCACTCTGCTGGAGGCCGGATGACAGTCTGCTTCCCATTCACCCCCGGGTGCCAGTCACAGCCACGGCTGTCAGCCTTTCAGACTGCCCTGGAAGGCTGACACTGACGCTCCAGCGAACTCTGCCTGCCGCGCCAGAAGGGCTGGCTACGGCAGCGAGCCCGACCCCGGCGCGACACGGGGCAGAACCACCTGCCAATGCACCACCACACCTTGCTCAGCTCCCACGTGCCTCCTAGAAACACACTCTGGACGCAAAGCCCCCGAGCGCAGAACAAGCCACATCCCTACAGAACTCGCTCAAACACTTCTTTATGGATAAAACTGTACATCTTTCTGTTTGAAATGAAACTTTCAGTCACGAGCCCTTGCTCTGCCTTATCTCAGGAAAACACTGTTAGGTGGCAATTGACTTCACAAAGTCCTGCATCCAAGCATACGGCCCAACTTCCAGATCTGGAGCCTTTCCTGTGGAGTCAGCACAAGTGCCAAACATTGAGACAGGAGCTGTAAACACAACCAGGGCACTGTCCTCAGCCCAAAACAGTTTCTGCTCACACAGTCACTCCACATAATCCTGTTAGCTCTGCCCAACTGTAGGTCAAGAATCATGCATGATGCTATAAGTCTGACACTGCAACCGAAACATCCTAGCAGGCGAGACCCCTGCTTCGAATAACTGCTCCAACAAGGATCATGCCTTGTAATCCACACTGTCAGTTCTCATTTGTTTGATCATGTCATGGCAGGAGAAGCCATGAATCGAAAGGAGGGAGTAACTCCCTCCTTACGACAAGCTGCATGACACTGGGCATCCACGGAGCCTGCACTACCTGTGTTCCCCAAGAAACCACTGACAACCTGCAGCGGGTTGTCCCTGGCCAGCAGCTAAGTCCAGCACAGACACTCACCCACTTGTCCCACAAGTGGGACAGGAGAGGGAAGAGCAAAGGCATGAAGACTTGTAGGTCAAGATAAAAATAGTTCAATAAGCAAAGGAAAGAGAAAGAAAACAACAAAAATAAGTGATGCAAAGGCAATGACTCACCACCTCCCACAAGAAGAGCGATGCCTGGGCAGTCTCTGAGCAATGGCTCCCTCCCCAAAGAAGTCCTCCCCTCAGTTTCCATTGCCAAGCATGTCATCACACGGCACAGAACATCCCTGCAGTCCATCGGGGTCAGCCGTGTGCCCTCCCAACCCCCAGTCCACCCCGGGGGCAAAGTAAGAAACAGAGGCAGCCTTGATGCTGTGTTACCAGCACCACCCTGATCACAAATCCAAACCAGCACCATATTCCACCCAAGCCAAACCCAGCACAGCCCTGTGCCAAACCGACACAACCACACTGACTATCCTCCTCGGCACGAGGCTCACCTAGCACCACAGCAGGAATGCATACATCAAAAACCAAACAAAAAACCCAGACACCCAGTTAGTTTACTTGTGCCAACTACAAATGAATCTGATGTGATGCCCTGAATCTCTGTAGATCATTTAGGACGTGAACGGCTTTACCGTCAGCCTACTACTAGGTATCTGTGCAATTAAGTACAGTCAAACACGGGCAGCGAACTTACACTCTGCTGAGCGCATCAGAGCACACAGCATAAGCTTCAAAGGCCGCCCTTTGGGATGAAACAAAAGTCCAAGAACAACTGTGGCTCGGGGAACTTTACATCTCTTTCACTGAGTGCCTGGACAAAACATTAAGTCTTTCCCTACATTCCTTTACCCACCAAAATACAGGTCTAGTCATTCTAACCACTGCACACATCCACGTCCAAAACAACAGGCCTTCAAACTTTGGGGAGAGAGGACTTCATAGCAAAAAGGCTGCAGGAGATAGTAACTGGGCCACTGGAGCACCTCCTTACTAATTATCCCAGAGTGCCCATTTGCTATGTAACCAAGGAAGAAAGCGTGTCGGACTTGAGCAAAGCTGTCTTCAGCAGCTTATGGAATGCTTCTCTAAGCCATGATGCAATTAACTGCCAGAAAGTGCTGAGGCAGGCAGAATTAGGAAGCTATAACAAATCAAGTATATAATCCTACACCATTTACATTTAAAACAGCTGAATTGCTTATAACTCAAAGTGCTGTAGCATGTTTACAATTTTATTTCCTAAGATCTAGATGTCTTATCCCCCGAGCAGGACAAATGAAACAATGCAGCTTCAAAGCCAAAATGGGAAAAGACTCCAAAGGCGGCGCAGCTCTCCAGAGCTTCCTGACGTAGGCAGCAATACCTGCCATCCTGAACCCCCAGAGTCACTGTGAAAATTCAGAACTACTAAAGAATCACAATTACCCCAGAAGTTCTTGATTAGCCCATAGGAAATTTGAGTAATGTACAATATGGAGACCACCAGGTTCAGAAAACACCTCTGCATACAAACAAGGGTGCAAGCGCTTCAGCATTCTTGATGCAATATCCAGTCAACTGGCAGAGAGAGAAAAGCAACTGCTGTTAAATTGTTTAAAAGGGCTTGAAATGTTGTCTACTTCCTCGGCACTGAAACAGATACCAAACAGGACACGACAATCAAAACAGTAACAATCCTTGAAATTAATTTACAGTGTGAAGAGTCTATCCCTTCTTGCCTTAACTCTCTAAATTGTAATTGTCAGAATGTCATCTTCCCCAAGTTCGTGTATTATCCCGTAACAGAACATCAAGCGAGCTCTTCTGAATCTCTAACTCATACAAAATTTCCATTATCCTAAAAGTCTCACAAGGCACTAGCTTTTTAAAAAGCATTGGGGGGGGGGGCAAGGACAGGGGGACAGGGGGAGGGAAAACGGACATTTCTGTAGACTCTGAAGACTTCTATAGGAGTCTATTTAAAAACAAACAAAAAATCCCCATCAAACAAAAACCACACACACAAAACACCCTGCTTCTTTCTTAAGAGACAATAAAGGCAAGGTATGACAAGGTCCTAAGCTTAAGCTACAGTGTCCGAAAGAGAACACACTCTACTCAACACTGATGTCTTCAGCAGTCCTGGCACAAAAATGGTAGGGCAGCCACAGATCCAACAGCTATCGAAGATGACAGGAATTCCTCCGCTAACTCAGATGAGTTTTTAGATTGGACTGCTGGGCTGAAATTGCTGCTACTAAATGCTCAGAAGATAATGTCAGTTAACAAGGAAAGCAACACACAGACCCCACAAAGTGCTTTTCATTTCTGCCAGCTACACAAAGTACAGAATAAATGTTTAAGAAAAACATATAAAAGTGACACCTGTACTCAGAAACCTCATCATCATACAACCAGCTGCATTAAGATGTGTGACACGCTGTGACCCAACACTGAGAGTTTGCTAACTCTAATAGCTGGCCTCTAATAGCCTTCACTGCGACAGCAAAATGCCCCCACGAAGGAGCGCTGGAGTTCCACCCCAGCACGGCAGAGCAGCTCACGCCGCTTTTAACAGTGGGAACACTGCAGATTGCAGAGTATCAGGTATGCATTCAGAGTCATCAGAGCTGAAGCACAGCTGGGGCTTATACTCATATGGCAAATTTCTCTCTTTAATGTAACTTTGATACTGAGATGTGTTAAATCTCTGATTTTATTGGCAGATGCTGACTGTATTTGCCTAACCTCTGAAGCCTGCTGATTGACAGTGTTAATGCACTTTTTAATGGATGAAAAGCAAAATGACAGCTTTTGGCTCACTTTCAAGCACATTTCTTCACTGCAAAATACCCTATAGCTCAATCGGCTTTTCATACAACCTAAGAAACCTATTCTTCATTGTGTTGCTAATAACTGGTGGCATACGGAAGAACACAGGAGCTGGATAGGAATACCTACCCAGGGAGCTGCTTTACTTCCTGAAAGGAAGATGTTTTCTTCCTTTCTTTAATTTGAGCTGCATTGATCTGATCTCAGAAAATCCCAGACAGAAGTTAAACATTACTTAAAAATAATTTCTTCGCTCTTTCTACACCAAACAGTTTGCCCCCAGACTTTTCAAGAAGAGCAGCTATGCTAACAAGAAGCTAGTGCTCCAAGAGTCAGAGGTAATACCTTCATGGGCAGAGGGACTGCATTCTTACACATGAAGGAAACTGCTGATAGACTGGTTTGGGTTGGAAGGAACCTTAAAGCCCACCCAGTCCCACCCCCCTGCCCCGGGCAGGGACACCTTCCACTAGCCCAGGTTGCCCAAAGCCCTGTCCAACCTGGCCTTGAACCCTTCCAGGGAGGGGGCAGCCACAGTTTCTCTGGGCAACCTGTGCCAGGGCCTCCCCACCCTCACAGGGAAGAATTTCTTCCTTAGATCTCATCTAAATCTCCCCTCTATCAGTTTAGACCTGTCACCCCTCATCCTATCCCTACACCCCCTGATCAAGAGTCCTTCCCCCTTTTCCTGTAGCCCCTTTCAGTCCTGGAAGGCCACTCTAAGGTCTCCCCAGAGCCTTCTCTTCTCCAGCTGAACCCCCCAACTCTCTCAGCCTGTCCTCACAGGGGGGTGCTCCAGCCCCCCGAGCATCTTCGTGGCCTCCTCTGGCCCCGCTCGAGCAGGTCCGTGTCCTTCTGATGTTGGTACTCCCAGAGCTGGACTCAGCACTGCAGGAGGGTCTCACCAGAGTGGAGCAGAGGGGGAGAATCCCACCCCCCCTCGCCCTGCTGCCCACACTGCTCTGGATGCAGCCCAGTTCTTTGTTTAAATGCAACAGCAACAAAAACCCGCAGCTGATAAGCCTCACCCTCGTGATGGAGATGCAGCTGGAGGGAGAATGACTCTGAATCCTCCAACACAACTCCTGATTGGCAGAACATTCTTAAAGCCTCCCTAGGAGAGTAAGGAATTTCTCCAACAACATAATTTGTTATGGTCATCCACAGCAAACTGAGATGTGCCTCTTTTTGGAGGCAGCAAGGAATTTCCTCTAATACATTTAAGTGACTCTGTTGAAGAAACAGGTTAAACTTTAACAGAATCTCATAAAATGAGAAGTCTGGTACAAAAGATTCTCCCTCCTTTCCTACTGGCTGATATGTGAAGCTCCATCAGCCCCACACAGGCTGAGTTCCGTTGCTAGACTCTGCTCTGGTCACAGAGCATACTGTTGTTTTCAGGACTCTCAAGGTGGACAAGGTGGCACTGAACCTTCTTGTTAACATGTCTGGAAGCCTACCAGTCATCCTTTACCCATCCATAAGTCTACAAAAAGCTATTTGCTCTTTTCTGTCCCTGCAACAGTCCTTGGGTCTGAGCCTAATTATGAATCTCATTTTACTCTATGAATGTCAACCATGATGGCAACTGTTGCCTACAGCATCCATTTTATAGCAAGAGCCTGACACCTTCTGCAGGTCTAGAAGCCCATGACAGGGCAAAGAGGACCACTACAAAAAAAGAGCCTAATCTAATGCAACAATAGCTGGCTCTAACAGTGGCCATTTATTTGGCAAAGCTTCCTATCTAGAAGATAATAGCAAGAACAGAGGCAGAGTTTTAAAAGAAAACTGATTTTCTAAACACAGAACCGATTTGGTTATGAGAGGTCTGGTTGACTGGCTGCAGGACTCCAACCGACCAAAGCTCACCGGCGTGGTAAGATCGTAACGATGGAAGCTGTGTTCCAAAGCCTGTTGCTTTGCAGAGTCCTGTAACTCTAGTGTCTTTTATGGTAACAGGACTTGTGGCTAAGAAAGTCCCCACTATACCAAAACTCACGGCTTTATGGCCCCTTGGTACTTCTCAGGTGCAATCAGGAAACCAGGAAGGCACCAGGGACATGCCAAGGAACCAGCGAGTCTGGGGAGAGAAGACCCTGGGGTATGCACTCCATGCTGTGGCAGACTGGCAATGGGGTTTCTCTACCCAGATACACCTGGTAGGGGTCTGCATCTGAGCAAGAGCTCCAATTTAGAACCAGAAATTCACAAAAGGGCTCTCCAACCATAACAGATTAACATTTCTATGGAAAATGGGATGGTGCCAAGTCGTAACAGTCTCTGTAAAGTCCTAATTAACATGAATAACACAGCTGGATATTTTACATATCAGCCTTCTAAGTCACTCCTTCCTGCCACTTAAGAGTAAAAATAGTAGAATGTTTTATGAAGGTTAATTCATGGTTGCTTAGGTGTGATTCCACTTTAGGAGAAGGCAGAATGGCTAGCCCCTTGCAGTCACCCATACGGAGGAGGTATGGATAGTCTGCCTTAGTGGTTTGCTGAAGGAAGCTACAGAACAGCAGGTTTGTCAGGGAAATGTGGATACTTGGCAGAATATAAATGGAATTACCTTTCCTTCCATTCCAGACTTGGGTTTCAAAGTAGATGAGCTGATATCATCACCTGGCAGGTTACAAGATAATCATAGAAGAAAATAATAATGACAAGGTAAAAAGAAAAACACAAAAAATGCTGAAGAAGAACCAGCACAGTTTACCATGAGATCAGACAGTCGTTTTATCACTCTGATGGCAGTCTAGCTCAGAATACATTTTGGCATGCTTGTTTACAAATCTGAATTGATTTGAGGAGGGGGCAGCTCCCAGAACAACACAGTTTTATTTGGGTTGTGTACCCGCAAAGCCGCCGAGAGCAGCGCCCCAAGGCAGCCAGGTCGCCCCTCCAGGGCCGCCCAGCTCCTCTCCCAGCACAGCGCCGGGGCTGAGAGCCGCTGCCTCTGAGCAGGACGAGTGCCCAGGGTGTGGCAGATGCGGCTCTACCCAAGCAAGACCCAAAGCAGGCTGGGTTTAGCCACGCTGGGTACCTCTGCGCTGGGGCCTGCCCTACAGCAAGCACAGCAAAGGCCTAAGCCTGCACTGGCTAGCACCAAGCCTAACACAAGCTGGTTTGTGTCCAGGTGTCTCTCCCTTAACATCTTCAACTTACGGGGATGATGTAAACAGCCCGTGTGGACACAACACTGCAACCCAGGCACCCGGCCTCCCCGGGTTCCAGTGGCAGACACCCACCCAGCTCTTCAGGCTCAGCTCCAGCTGAGCTAGGCTCACTACGGTAATACCCCTGTGCTCGATCGAGTCAGTGGCTGCCCAAACAACAGCTTCTGTCCAGGAAAGATTCAACTGAATTGTACACTAACTGCAAAGAGTGCTTTTACAAACTATTTTCCATTAAAAGGACAAAAATTATTTGCAACTAAAGCCACAAAACTTAATTTTGATTCCAGAGTTTCAGACTAGGCTATCCCATAAACATTTCCATCTCAGCTGTAGTGTACCTCAGGCAAGAAACTAAACAAGCCTAGATCTGGGTTATTAAAACAGCTGAAGTCACTGAATTGTTCATGCTCCCAGGAAAGGCATGTAAACATAGTTTGCAGTAAGATCTCACACTGAAGTTCATCTCACAATCCCTATTTACTCCATTAAATGTAGCAAGCTAGTAAATAATAAAAAGAAGAATAAAAGAAACAACAAACAACTCTGATAGGAAGCATTTCTATATAATGGAAAAAAAAAAAAATCATCACAACAGTAACACCAAGGCTCGGGCCTCCAAGCAGCATGGCCCCACCAGAGCCGGTGGCCGCTTCTCCTGCAGGCCAGGCCAGGCAGGGCTCTGCTCCCCCCTCACAGCGTGGGGAGCTGCCGAGGAAGCTGGGCCCCCGAAACCAAGCTTGCTCCCCACAGGTCTGCTCCCCGGCCCAGCCCCAGCCCAGCTCAGGCAGGACCATGGCATTCACCTAGGCCAGCTCAAGCCACACAGCCTCGCTTCGGGGAACGAACCTGAGCTGTGCTGATGGCACCATCCGTACAGCTTTAATAAACACCCAGGACAAATGCTGCCACCATTCTGAACTGTGGCTAACCAAAGAGGAATGGTCTCAGAGATGATTCCAATTAAACCAATGACACAGTCAGGTATTTTATTATTTATTGAGTCCTGGTTTCCTCAGCACAGGAGAAAGCAATCAGAGAACATTTCCCTGTTCATCTCTCCAAACCTTTTTAAGCCAGCATCCCAGCAAAAAATCCCCTCCATCCTGGGCTTCTGCTGTTATCCTGCACTAGGTATTTCCCTAGCCTGGTTTTGGGCCATCTTGTTCACCTTGCGTAAGGAATCCTTTCCCACTCCTCCACACACATTCTCTCCTTCCCAACTACTCTACTGACATGGGTTGGATGGACTGGTTAGGCCATAAACTGTACAATTTCACTTTGCCTGTATTTTGTCAGATTCGTATGCTTAGCTGTTCCTGTCAAACCAATATTCCAAGTTTCCAGTTAAATATATTTAGCAATACAAGCTGCTGCTGTTCTTACAAATTAACTCAGGAATTCCTATTATGAGGGTCCATTAACCAGAGCAGAGAATAAACTTCTGCTTAAATACAGAAAAATATTATATATATGCTAAAAAGCACTAATTTCATTTGGCAGCTGAGGACTCTATTTTTCCCATCTGACATCGAGAAGTGACATTCAAACTTGTCAGAAAGACTCCAAATCACGAAATTCTTTTCCAGGTTCAGTTCAAATACAGAAATCTATCTGATAAACATATACAAATACAGCAAGACAATAAACCACACAGAGCAGTGCCTACAAAGCCACAAGTCTGGCTCTGCAGAAGAGGACAGAGACATCAGCTTTCACGTGAACGGGAGCTGTCAGGCCGTGCCACGCGAGGACGTCGGCCTCGCAGAGGGACAGGCTGCAGGCAACACGCTGATTACATCTGAGCAACTTCTGATTTCACAAGCAGGCAAAGTGGGTGCACATCCTCTCCAAGTGAGGAAGGAAAATTGCACCAATCTAGAAAGGTTATGACCTTCCCCAGTTTCCCTGCACTGAAAAGGCTTCTTACTCACACTGCACACAAACCACACCTGAAGTTTCCCTTTGACTTGGCACCCACGATCACCAGAACACACATGTACAACGTGCATCTCCCACACCCTTGCTATAAAGAGTAAGTTCTTACCTTTGCTGAGTATGACAACCTCTTCTTTCACCTTCACCCACATCTAAGTTTCTTCTTGTACTTCTGTATGCTCATTTTTAACCTCTTTTGTCAGCTCTTGAAATAACAGACCCAGTTTAAGAGAAGCTTTGTGCATATTATTGATTTTTCTTCTAAACCAAACTAAGTTTTAGTAGAAATTCAAACGGATGAGCAGGATTAAAAGGGTGATTTTACATATACCAGAAGGTTACAAAGCCCATTCACAGTAATGAAGGAAGATTGCATTAATCTCCTAAAAGGATTCAAATGCTGCAACTAGAGCATTCCATTTCTTAACAGGAACAAATTAAGACAATTTCCCTTGCAGAAATTTCTATAATTACAAGTAATTATCTTCTACTCTGAAATTCTCCAGTACAGCACTTACTGCAAAGAGTATTCCTATCAAACGGTCTATTTAGGAAATATAGGAGGAATTGTTTCTTGGTGAATTGTATGTTGTCATCACATGGATTAACCCACAGTTCTGCTCTGCCAGAATATGCATCTATCTTTGATAATAACAAGAATCATCACCAATCCTTATCTGATGACTCTATCATTAGGTTATTATGAAAGCCTAAAAGATACAGACTTTTAAAAATGCACGCAGAGAAGGGGAGGAATAAAGCACATCCACAGATTAAGTCAAAGAAAGATCATTCACAGCACTGCACTGGACAATGCAGTTCTTTTCTGCTGGGTAAATCAAAGGCTCAAAGACAGCATTTTGATTCACGTTCTTTTCGGGCAATAAGGACAAGTACGGCAACAGCTGCTGCAGTATGTGTAAAAGCTGTATAAAGACCAAAATATCAGAGGTTACAAGAAACTAAGCTTTGCATTTGTTCTTCTCGTGCATATGGAAAATGTATGTCGGGAAAATGTAATGTCACTTATTCACTATTTTTCATAGGCAAACACGTACAATCCCACATATCTTGTAACCAACTGTGGGAACAGAGTCTGCTGGAATGCTGCTGCCTCTGCACACCTCTGTGGCCATGTAATACCCCCGTTGGCACTTTACTCCTAACCCTGTGCTGCAAGGCACAGACCGGGATTCCAGCAGAACAGCAAAATGGAGTCTGCTCCAAGCCCACGCCAAGAGGCAGCGCAGCCATCACTAAACTTCTGCAGTACTTGACAAATCAGTGATGGATTGAGCTTGGTCACAGCACAGCATCTTCCCAGCATTTTAGAACATCCGTTTTCAAACAGAGCTTATTAGAGCTCGTGCTCTACCCAACAGTTAAATAGTATTATCAACGGGCCAATCTTTACCGTGTTGAAAGACCCCAAATATTTACAGACAGGTGAAGTCAATAATCCACACGGCAGAAAACACAAGTACCAGAGACGATAAAAGGCAACAGCAATCTGACAGCAAAGGACAACATGATCATGTTTGGGGGGGCTGCCCCCTCAAAAACTGCTGGGTCTCTACTGTGTTCACATTACAGAAAAAGAGTTTGCAACACCGAGCGGGTGTCACAGATCTTACTACATCTATGAGACTGAAAGTCTGTCAAGAGAAGATGTAGAACCTCTACCATTTATTTGGAAGTTTGGATCATACACTGTAGTTACAAATTGCACATTACATCCCATCAGAATGTGCGAGATGTGAGGCAAGACTAATCAGGACTTCACGGGTTTTTCTATCGGGTCTGGAAATACACAGATCAGCACAGACACGACACTAAGCCCTGCTCCCACCCAGCCAGCCTTCCTCTCGGGGGTACCCTCACACTCTCCCCTCCTGTGCAAAACAGAGACTATAAATACCTTTCACGGCTCATCCACATACCACACCACAACAGAAAAACACTTACGTAAATCGAGAACAAAATAACAAAGTCAACAGCTGAATATTTTTTTTTTGTTTTGAAATTCTGTGCTCTTTCAAAAGCCTCACTTACTACTGCACAAAACACTTCACAAACAAAATACAGTACTGGAAAGCTCTCTCCCTCTCAAATCTTCACTGAAGCATCCAGGACCCACAGCAATTTTAATCACTGCTGAACAAAGGGTATATTCAGCTACTAAATGGTATAAATGAACAAAAATGTAAACTTAAGCAGCGGTAACTTTGTTGGTAATGTGTTGAAGTTAGATATAACCTTGTTCCAGTATTTGACAACCTTCATAGTAAAACATTTTCTCCCTGTACCTAGTCAGAATTTCCTATACTCATGTATTCACTGCCTCTCATCTGCCCCATGCACCTCCGAGGAGTCTCTCAACTTCCTCTACACCCTCTCGGTGGGTGCCTCCTCCTGCTCATACAGCAGCAAGATCTCCTCTTAGGTGAACCCTTTTCTTCTCAAGGCTTCCTCCTTCAAAACTACAAACAACCAACCCACCACAAGGCCACAACCTTCAAAAACCTTTAGCAAGCAGAGCTCCTGCAGTCAAAGTTTGGGAAGGTTTGGCACTAACGTTTGCCTGGGAAGTCCCAAAAGCAAAGCCCTGTGACTGGCACCTAGTTCCAGAGCCCACATCCCCTTAGACCTGACAGCTCTGAAGAAGCTTCTCCATTCCAGGTCGCTGTCAGAGGAAAGCAGGACAGCCCTCTATCGCTCTGCAGGAAGAGGGATTACCAGCTCAGATTGCTATGAATTCAGGCATAACATCATTCCAGAGCCAAGTACTGTATGGCCTTAAATGGAAAAGATCTACAATATTTAAGAGGTCAGGAATACTATCCTTTTTTGTTTATTTAAGCATATAAGAGGGTAGATTTAGATTTTAAAGCCTCTTAAGAAATATGAGATAGGAAAGCTTACTGTGAACGCTTCTAAGTTTAAGTGGTCTCTCGTAACTGCTACTTACAAAACTGGGGGGAAGAAACGGGTGGGGAAGGAAGGGAAAAAACAGAGATAAAAAATTAAAAGAAAATACATTCTTATTTTCACCCAGTATGAGCAGAATTCTGCAAAACAAGTTTGATTTTTCAGCTTGGAAAAATGAGAGCACTTGTCACATGGGTAAATACTGATGCAACCAATCCCACTATTGCCCCGTAACCTACTAATCTGTAGAGAAAGGAACCCAGGGGTCAACTAAACTCGTGCTCCTTTGCAGAAATTATCATTGTCTTACAAGTATTTCTCAGTCCTTTTCTGTTCCGTAGCACAACTCATTTCACCCCGCGACTCGAGAGGGAAAAGGTTACGTTTATACAAGCAGCCCACCCGGGAATCAGCCCCCTCGGTTCCCTCTGGAGCAGAACTCCACAGCCAGTGGCATGTCACCGGCGATCACAAGTGACACGGCACAGGTTGCACTCACCGTATTTTCCCAACAGTGCTTCTGTGCAACACGCCATGTACGCACCGCTGCTGACAGGAGTAAGGTCACAGAAAGATGTTCTGCTGTTTCTAGTGAAATTAATAGAGACTGTCTCGTGAACCCAAACACCTTCTATCCAGACTCCATGTCGACTCTAAATTGCACAGGGAGTAAACGGCTCCTCTCCATCCGTGCGGAAGTGGACGTGCATGTCCAGAGTGAGCAGCATGCAGGGATAGATGGAGCCATGAATTGTGGCTCACAGTTACAGGCTAAAAAGAAACCTAAAAAAAAAAATTTAAAAATGCCTGAGCTTTTGGATCCTACTGTTATGCTTTTTAAAAATGACAGTGACCAAGATGTAAATGCACTGTTACAGTCTTGAGCACGTATTTAAAATCCTAATAGAGAACTTAGACATATCACACTATTATAGATCCAAACTTAAAAAAAAAATACAGATCTCAAAGAGATTAAATTATGGCAGAAATGTAATGAGATTTGCATGAATTTACTAAGAGCACGTTTTTTCTGTACAGCAGGAAAACTGAAAAAGCTATTTCTTTCTACTGGAGTTCATATATATGAATGAATCCTCTTACTGACATGCTCTTGGTAAATATGTGTAACTTTTGCATGTCAGTAACAAAGGGATATTGCAGTTCATCACTGTGCATTTATTAATGATTTATTGAATCCTTCATGTAATCCGCACCTGACACAGTCAGTGATTTCATGTTTTGTCCAGCAGTCAGTCATCACAACCATGTAGCAGATGACTCCTATATGGAAATTTTTTTAGTGTCTAAACCAGTTTCTGTTATCAGGCTTCTTAAACCTGCAAAATTTACCATGTTGCTCCTGCACAACAAACCAGGTACACTCAATAAACTCGAAACACCCCTTTTTTCAATTTACTGGCTTTAATAATGCTGAAAGGAGTGCTCTCTCACCTGAACTCCAGTATCCCAGTATACCATCACAAGTATAATGGCTTTTTTATTATTATTATTCACAGATAAAAGAATCTGCATCAGCACACAAGAACACAGCACCATCCAAGGCATCCTCTCATTCCCTCAGCCGAGAGCCTGCAGCAAATCCTGGTCAGCAACGGGTCAGAGCAGCTGGAGGCGAGTCCGGGGGGACGCGAGCCAGCAAGAAGTACCAGAGGCAGAGCCAGGGAGCCGACGGCGCGAGCTCCCTCAGGACAGGGCGCGTGGCGCGCTCACCCTCCCAGCCGAAGGAAGCTTCAAAAGAGGTTGCAATAAGGGACGGACTGGAAAGAAAGATGTCATTTCTGCAGCCTCAGCCGCTCAGTGTATTAACATGGCTAATTTTATGCTTTTCAAAGAATATAATGGGTATAACGCATCAGGCGCATCTGTACCCAGATCACGTGTGATTTCGCTACCAGCCTCCTGAGAGTTCGTCAGGGCAGCTGTGCTCACCTTAACGCACCGGACAGCTCACGCTTGAATTCTAGCCTGGCCTCCCGAGGAAACAGGCAGCACACCTGCCCCCCAGCCCAGCTCCAACGGCTTTGGGGCCACTGACCGTCGGCCAGAGGAACATATTCCAGTGGCAGAGGCCGCCCAGCAGGAACCTTGCTCTGAACCAGCCACCTGCTAGACTGAGACGCAGGGGGAACCCAAAGGGAAATGGAGTCAGAGGCAAGTTGCTAAAGTCCACAGGAAAAGAGTCTTTATTAGTTCTGGTACTTGTGGAAGAATTTAGTAAACAATAGTAATTTTCCAAACTTAGAAAAATATACGTGGTTTACAACAGACAAAAATTATTTCAGTTGCATGCAAACTCTTTTTTTCACTAGCTGAAGGCAAGATAATGCCTTATGCACTATGGGCAATATCTGTATCTTAACATTACCAAACAAAGGAGCTTGCTTACTCCAGGTTTACACACAGGACTAAAAACTGCACGCACTTCTACTCTGCACAGTTTAACAGTTACAAAGGCAAAAATCCCTCAATGAACAAAACATCTTAAACATTTAATAATAAAAAAAAACAACGGGTGAAGCAAAAGAACATGAGTACAAATATAATAAATCAAACAAGACTCCAAATTCAGTACAGCAGCACACATGTTCAGCTTCTGTACTGACAGCTCTCACATTTGGGCATTTTAACAGGGAAGAGGCAGGGAAATCACTTCTCTGAAGTCACTTTCAGAAATGACTGACAGCTATAAATGACCAAGGGCTACAGGAACGCTGGCTACTACGCTGTCTTTCTCATTTTGTGTCCTATTAAGAACTGGAGCAACCCTGCTTTCTTGAGCAGTTTGCATGAGTCATTTTCTTAAACTGCTCAGTAAAGCACATGACTGCAACACTACAAAGGCACTCGGGCCAGGCCCGCAGAAATCCTGGCTAGACTCACGTGAGTATGCTGGCAACGCTGACAAAATAACCTCTGCTGAGACTTTACTGGTACTACAGTTGAAAACAGAACCTATTCCAACATGAACATAGTTTCCATCACATCATAGCAGAAGTAGGAATTATTTTTTGCTCAGACTAGTAAGATACTTGACAGTTCAGACGAGTTCAGCTATCTTCTGCACTCGCTACACAGTCAAATTTGGTTGCCCAAAGTCAACTCTATTTGGACACAGCCAATAATGCAGAGAAAAAAATAACCATCTAACACTGTGATTTAAGCATAAGTGGGTGAGCCAATACTGCAGAGTGAATCCTGACACTCGAAACGGAATCTTCCAGAGCCGAGGAGTCCAACCAGCAGCCAAGAATAATATTTCAGTGGTTCAGTCGATACTGCTGTAACCATGGCCTGGAGGGGTTTCCATAGCCATAACCACAGGAGTGACTGCACAGTCAGTTGAAAATAGTAAAAACAGACACTTAAAAATCTATAGCTTGTAGACATCTTAAAACCAGCTTGAAAAGAGGCACAGAGGGGCTTGAAAAATGCACAGACGTTCCCATCGTGCTTGCCCATCATCTGTTTATCCTGCTGAAGACACAATGATTTGAAATGAGAACTCCTCTCACTAGAAGCAATTGTCTGCTTGAAAAAATGAAAGGGACCGCTTCTGAGCGGCTGAGAAGAGATGAGGTATCAGTGACACAAAGCCTGACGGATTACCCGGAGATGCAGTGGCAACACACACTCCAATCAGGACGCCCCGAGCACCGTTTATTTCAGCGGCCAGCACTCCAAGCGAGAGACGTTCTCATGCATTTCACATATGATTTCTATTTCTTCCCTGATGTAAAACACAGTATCACACATCATGCTACAAAGAAAGAAGGAGCCCTGCTGGTTCAAGCAGGTTTTTCCAAAAGAAAAAAAAGAAAAAAAAAAAAAGAAAATGAAAAGTATAATAGTCCACAGCTGCCAGGAGCAAGGGGTCACTGCTGAGGAGGGGCAGCACAGCGCACTCGGTTCGCGAGGTTTTCCCTCAGAAGAATGTCAATAAAAAGTCCTGCCAGGCGCGGCGGGGGGAGGTCCTGCGGCCGGACCCGGAGCCCCCGCACCGGCTCCGCGCCCCGGGGCCGCCGCCGGGCACCCGCGGGGCAGCGTCCCCCGAGGGCGGCCCAGCCCCGCCGCGGGCCCCGGCCCGGGCCGCGGCCCCCGCAGCCATGTTAGGCCTCAGCCCGACGGCCCGGCTGAGCGCCCGCCGCCCGGGCCCCCGCGTCCCCTCGGCGTCCCGGGCAGGGCGCGGCGCCACAACCGCCGGGGGACGAGAAAAGTTCGCGACGCCTGAGGCGGGTCCCGCCGCGAGGGGACAGGGGGACACGACGCACGGACGGACGCAACGGACGGGGGGGGGAGCGCGGCCCGGCCAGCCCCGGGACGGGGACCCGGCCCCGGACCGGGACGGGGGCCCGGCCCCTCCTCGCCACCCACCTTCTTCCGGGGCTGCCATTTCATCATATTTGTAGAGCGGGGACGCGGAGCATCAAGGTCGCGCCCGGGTGCCGGCGGCGAGCGCAGCGGGGCGGCAGCCCGCCGTCATGCCGCCCGGCCCCGCCACCGCGCCCGCGGGGGAAGGGCCGGCCCCGCCGCGCGGGCCATAGCAGCGGGGCTCTCCTCAGCCGGCGGCGGGCGGCCCCGCCTCACGCCCGCGGCCCGCGGGCGGCCGCAGCTCCCGGGCGCATCGTGCGCGGCGAGACCCGGCCCGGCCCGGCGCCGCCCGCCGCTCCGCCGCGCTCCGAGGCTGAGAGGGGCGCGGGCAGAGCCCCCCCCGCCCCGCCGGCCGGCAGCCCCCGGGCCCCGCCCCGCCCCGCCCCGGACCTCCGCGCCAGCAGGCGGCCGCGGCGCACACAGACGCGGGTGCCGCCCCCCCGCGGCCGCTCCCGCTCCCGCCAGGGCCGCGCCCCGGCCGGCGGGTCCCTGAGCGCCCCCGGTCCCTGCGCCCACACACCCCCCCCCCCCCCCCCGGCTGGGACGGGGCGGCGGAGCGGGGGGGAAGAGCTGAGGGGAACCGGGGACCGCCAGCCCCGGCGGGCAGGGCAGGACAGGCAGCGCGCGGGGCGCCCGCAGCCCCAGGCCTGGCAGCGCGGGCCGGCGCGCACCTTCCTGGGGTAAAGAAGAGTTATTTGGAATGGGTCGGCGAGGCCAGGGGGCTTCTGCTCAGAATTCTCATTTTTCCACCACAATAAAAACTGCGGACAAAACCCAGCTCGAGGGATTCGGCCTCGTCCCCCAGCGGCGCCCTCTGCACCCCGGCTGCGGGGCAGGTAAAAGCCACAGCAAAGCACCGCTCTCCCTCACAGGTACGGTTTTTTCCCGGAGTAGAATCCAAGATGGTGGATTAAAGAGGCCAGAATGTGCTTTACTCGTGATGCTCCAAAATGCAAAAGCTCAGGACTCACCCTACGAAAGTGTTTTGGGTCTTGGAAATATTTTGAGGCAATAGTCGAGGGGCTGAGATCATCAGCAGAACAGCCCAAAGTCCCACCATGCATCAAATCTGAACAAAGCAATGACAAGGCCACAGTCGCCCCGTGCTGTGGTGCTTGCAACGTGATATAAAATACGATCTACAGAGCGGACAGCAGAGGATATTTTGGGGAGAAGAGCCTGTTCTGTTCTTTGAGCTCACCGCCAGGGGAAAGGGATAAACCAACTAGGATGAAACTGGATCTTCCAATGTAATTTCCCATCCGATGCATCTGTTTCTTCCGCTCCTCCTGGCTTGGCTCACATGCATTGAGGGGAATCACAACTTCACCTCCCTGTGTTCAGCACCTGGATTGTTACAGTCGAAGAAAACCAAAGGAGACATACCAATCCCAGCACCGGTGCAGAACTCCCTGCAGCCTGATGCAAAATTCTTAACACACCTTTTATATCCATCAAACTGAGAAACTAAGTTCTTGAACTGCCATATACTCCTGTTCCAGTATACTGCTGTCGTAGAGGACCTGTAAAACTTGTTTAGACTGAAAACAATCCAGACAATATCTCAATACTGAGATTTTTTTTATCTGGATAAAAAAGATGCAAGATTCAAAACGTGGTCCATAAAGTCCATTCTAACCAACATCCTGCTGGAGGATGCAAGATCTGATTTGATTCTAAGAAGCTCTGGCTTTTCTCCCTGGTAATAGCATTATTTATTTTACTGAAATGTAATTTTTTCTCTACTCAAAGAGAAATCTGTCTTTTTCTTCCCCAGTAAATAAAGCAGAATAAATTTCTTCTTACCATTAAAGTGGGTCACCAAAAAATCCCACTTGCTGAAATCTGCAATCTAATGTTCTACTCTCTCATTAGTAGTATTCCAAGAAAGTGGCCAAGACCTGCAAAAAAAAGGGAGCTATTCATTCTTGTAAGAGGATCACAGAGAAGAAGGTCCATGTCACTGTCCCGTTCATTTGCTTCATGGGATCAAGTGTGACGTGTCTGGTGTAACAGGCTGACCCTCCTCCGGGTTCTGGGTCGGTCAGTGCCTCCGGCTGAGCTGAGGTGGCAGCAAGGAGGTCACAGGTGAAATGCAGTAAATGCACACAGTGCTCCTCCTGAAGGACTGAAGACACAAGAACCCCAGAGAGGTGCAGCAACTCATCTCCCATTTGCTTGTTTAAGAAATTTAACCAGTTTATGACTGGAATATCTGTGTGGTTTCAGCTTTATATCGTGGTTGGAGTACTTGTTCTGCTGTGCTTGCCTCACTGCTAACAATACTGCAGACAGAAGGTAAAGCTGGGCAGCTGAAGCATCCTGGCCATCTCCCAGAAACAGGTTATGCTGAAACTGCAAAGCTTTAGCCTGAGCTCTGGGTACTGTTCTGAGATAATTCTCTAAAAAAAGGAACAGAGAGTCTCAGGAAAATTAAAAATCCTCAGTACAGGAACACAACTCCATTTAACTGGGTTTTATATTATTGAAATGGTGCAGAGTCATAGTTTTCCTTGCTATGATGAATGACAACAGTGCAACATCTCAGAGGTAAACAATAAATGGAACCGCAAATGTGGTATCAAAACATCGATCAACAGATATTTACTGCTGGGTCCCTTGGAAATACAAGGGTCAGCTGCTTTTTGTTGCAGTTCCTCAGTCCTGAGGGACGGTGTGCTGCAGATCCCATGGGGGCAAGCCCAGCTAACTCAGGCAGGGTGTTTCAGCTCAGAGCCTCTGGTCAGAGGATCCCTGCCACAGTGACTGCATCAGCTCTGGAACGAAGACAACACTCAGGCAGCAGGTCCAGAGCACGTCGGCCTCAATCACAAAGCCACCTTCAGTAGTTCCCATCTTGTCCTGCACCACCCTCAAACACCACCACCTCCCACCCCGTTCTGTGTTTCTCTTCACACACCTACCACTGGATTACTGAAAGTACTTGCGGCAGCGTGCTAGACATTAAATCGCCAAGAAGATACAAGTGAAAAACAAAGCTTTGAAAAGCAGCAGGGACAGAAGAGAACAGGTGTGGCAGCGCAGAAAAGGAACTCCATCTGGTTTTACTCATCAGAGCTAGCGTATCACTGAGCTGTGCCCTTCTATTATACTAACAGTAGAGCCAGTGTGCCCTGAAACTCACTGATTTCCATAAATTTAAAAACTAGCACTGACAATTCTGAAGAGTTCTGTAAATGGCAGAGTCAGTACTCGAGTAAAGAAAATAAACGCTCAGAATCAGACAATGCCATTTACCATGATGCTGTCAGAAAGCAGCTTAATTTAATTCACGGACAGATTGCAAAATGTGTTGTTTTGACATGATCAACAAGAGATTTTTGAAATTCTTCCTGAGTAAAGATAATTAACAGGAAGCAAAGCAGGAGCTGTGCGTATACACCTGTCACAAAAGGGAGCGAGCTGCTTCGCTCCTAATCTTAATTCTTACTCCAGTGATTGGCATTTCTGCTATATTTAAACTTTTTTTTTTTTTTTTCTGCTTTTGAAAAAAAAAGATAATGTTGGCACTATTTTCAAAGCCATAGAAAATATCCAGAATAAAGGCAGTATAAATGCCTGGTATCTGAAGAAAATGGCAAACATTCTTCACTCTTTCAAAGTCAGAGAGTTATCTGACTTCTTTAAGATTAAAGAAGATGCAGTATGATTTTTGGTTTTGTTTTTAGGGTCCCAGTTTTTCTTCCCAGGTTGGAAGCCACTCAGTATGTAGCGATTCAATTGCCAGAACATGCTGAAACCATCCTCTTATGCTGGCAGCTTCCATCTCCTCCATCATGAGAACAGAATCCTCATGTCCATTTCAAAGTGAACCAATTCATTTTCTCAAGTAATCAGCAAAGCCAAGAAAATTCAGGTGCTGGTGCTTTGTAAAGTTGTCTGACTCAGTGGACAAGTTGTGTAATAATATGAATACGAAGTAGAAGATAATGTTGATCCATCAAAGTTAAACGCCTCTCAGTTCATTAAAGGTGAAATGCCTGAAAAGGAACCATCAGCTCCTCTCTCCAGTATCCCTGCCTCAAAATACTGCCGTGTCTGCAGAGCCACGCGCCATCGTTCCCCTCGCAGGACCATGCCCCGCTCAGAGCCTGTCACAGCTGACACCTCCCTGAGAAACAGCATTATGTATCCATTCCGAGGGAATGGGCCAGACTTCTGGACACTGACGAGAGCTCCCAGGGAACGGAGTTTTTTCTCTTCCAAACATAGATCAATGAGGAATAAACACATTTTATTTCTTCCGGTATTTATGAGTGAATAATGATCAGCGTTTTGGCTGATTTGCACAAAACCATCCAGCAAAATAACTGGCTACACCAATACCTTTTTTTTTTTTTTTCCCCCCTTTCCACAATTCACTGGCATTTTTAAAATTCAGACTGTGGATCTGAGAGCCCAGTATATTGTGCCAAATACCTGTTCCTTTTCTCCTAAAGATGTTGACTAACACAGAAGCAAGCTGTGTGCTACTAAGATATATCTAATATTAGATCTCAATCTTACAACTCATTTATTAAAGTGTCTTTTTCAAATTAATCCTTGGCAAGAACCTAGAACTATTTCATGTACTCTCTTCTTTCTTGCATAACCCTTCATTTTTAATAACTTCCAAGTTCTAATACCTTTGTTACACCTTGAAATTCCCTCCTCAAATGAAGTGCATCACCCAGGAGCAATCACATATACTTCAAGTAGAAAAAAGCCCTGTTGGAGATGGCTTAGTGAGCAGACTGCAAGTTAGGCTAACCAAAGTGTATGAGAATTCAGTTTATTGTGTCATTCTACAGCTTAGCAAGCAGCTAAACTGGACAGTATTCAGCAGGTACATAAAGATTTAGAGTAACAGCTTGATCTCACAACGTACGCTTTCCTGTGAGCTCAGCAGACTGCTAGTCCGAAAGATGCCGGCATTTCAACAGTTAACACACCAACACAGCAAGAGGGATGTAGATCAAGCTCCTAATAGCCAAGTCCCTTGGCAAATTCATGAAGCTTAATAAAATCAAATCCTTTTATTTCTGAATTTATTAAAGCGGCTTTCAATTCATTACAATGAGTCTGTGTCTATTGCTTTGTCTGCCTCAAACCAGCACGCTGAGTGCAAATACGGCACCTTGCAATTGTTTGAAGATCAGAAGCAGCACACTTGATCTGAGCTACTGCAGCTGCTAAGCAAGTGTGGACTACGAAAGGGAGAAAGCATTTCAGAAAATTTGCCTCGTCTGGGAGACAGGAACTCCCTTGAAGTGGAGTAATTGGTGTACTGCAGTTCTGAGAAGAATCTCACTTCTCTAGATTACCAGAAATCAGCAAATGCTAATTCATCTCTACGCATTCATTTATGGCAAGTTCTCATGCAACTTATAATCAAAACCTACTTCCAGCCTCCACACCACAGGTGCTTGGGGCACACAATCTGCCATTTCTCTCTCATGTAGGAAGAGGGAATTACGAAGTTCAACTCAAGGTGCTGGGGTCACTTACCACTGTCACAGTACATGCGTGAGAGTGGCAGTGAAGGGCAAGAATGCAGTAGGCTAGGAAAGCAATTCAAGGTCCTACAAAGTTTTTGCATATTATGCTGGTCTTTTGGTCCATCTACCTTTGGTTCCTGTTGCCCTTTGCTACTAGACTATAGCATTTCGCCCTGTTCTCTTGATAATAAAGATTGATTGTTCTATGCTGTATAGCAGTAGCACAGATTATTTTCATTATTAGGTTACCTGGGGTTCACATCTCAGCAGCTGACTCTCTTCAAAAGACTGAAAATCACTTCAGAAAATACTTTGTTTAGTCAAGCAGAAAAAGCTCTTTTCACAGGGGTATAATCCAGGCTGAAAAACCAAGGAGAGGGCTTTGAAAAATGAGGACATACTTACCTGGAAAATACCACTTCTGACAGGAGAAGCAGCTGAGAAAAACTGGTTGCTTAAGACTAATTAGAGAGTTGTAGCACAATTTAGTTCAAAGAGATGCAGAACTGAAGATAAGGAAAAAGCCTACAGCATTTACTACTGGATTCGTGAAGCTGGAGGGGCAAGGGAGGGAGGTGGTCACAGAGGCTAAATTATCTGAGGACTGTAGGTGCCTGCTACTAATTACAAATTATTCAGTGGTACCATGAAATGATCAAATAGGCTAATACAAGATTAGAACTAATCTTGTTGTGATAGAGAGTCCCCTCTCAGGTCCTGATACCTGAGCTAGGACTTAAGGAATGGACTTTTGCACCACGCTTTCTTCCATGCTGGTCCCAGAGAACACAGGACGCTGCATTGCATGTTTCGCTCGTGGTGATTCATCACCCTGGCTTCCAGGCACTCATTTGTAAATATTTTCCGCAGAAAGCAAATCTAGCTTGGAGTGGTATTTGCCTAATACCAGGGGGATGGACTAGATGACCTTCAAAGGTCTCTTCCAACCCAAACCATTCTACGATTCTACAGCTCTGTAAGGCAGAAGCACAGGAGGCAGCAGGTATTTCCACCAAAGATTTGCCTGCAGTGCAGAGATGGGTAAGCCAGGAACGTGTATGGAAAATAAACCCCCCAAAAACCACTCATCCTTGGAGGGCGTGCAAATGCACATCCATCTTTTCTACCTCATTTGAGGCTTTTGCCCTAAAATTAGGCAGTCCTCTTTTAATTAGCAGACCAAGTCTTGTGATAAAACTCCATTCATTTCACACCCTTTGGGAAATAAACAGTGAAACGCTGAATCGTTCCCTACGCCACCCTTTGGTATTCCAAATGAGAGCCCTACTCCCTGCCTTGTAGAAGAAAAGAAAAAAAGAGAACAGCATACTGCCCCATTTCATCATCTTTCCATTCAAGATAGCATAGCAAGAGAGTCTCTGTAGGCACCTTAATTGTGACTGTAAATATTTGTGCATGCACATTTATACATATAATGTAGAAAAGGTGCAAGGAAACAAGTGCTATCACAGAGTGAGAAGCAGAGAAGGCTTTGGTGCTGCATAGGCACAGTTCAGCAACAGCCAAAACATTTGTGTGTTATCAACATTGGTTTGGTCACAGATCTGGAACAAAGCACCATACACTCTGCTATGAAGAAAATCACCTACATCCCTGCCAAACCCAGCACACCCAGTGTCCAGCACTTCAACAAGATCCATATAGAACACATAAATACTTTCCAGGTCTCCACGTGAGGAACTAGACAGAATCTTGTCCACACACAGGTGAGGCTAATATTAACAGAATCCAAACTCATCTGCAGCAGGGACAAACAGCGACAAAACACAGGGAAGAAGTAACTAGACCCACATGGAGATGGCACTCCGATTCTTCACGGGCACACGCTTAAGTCGATACTCTAAAATATTCAGAAATCAATATGGGGGGGAAATTCCATCTTTATTTGCAAGGGAAAAGTGAATTATATACAGTGCCCTGCAAGACAAAGATGGGGAACTTCCAGATCAAGAAGCCTAAGGATGAAAGTGTCAGTCACAAATAGAATTTTTTGGCTAGTGACTGTATTCATCATTATTTAAATGTAATGTTGCGCCTGTGAAATGTTTATGTGATAGTCTTATGGCAAAATGTGTATTTCTGTAGTTCACTGGATAGGAAATATATCCTAAATGTTAACCGTATCTTACCAAGGAAGGTGCTTTCAAACTGTTGATTGTGATCCTGTTATTGGCTTAAGAAGCTTCAGCTGTTTCATTACACGATTCTGAGCAGAACACATCGTGTTTGGGACCTGCTTCTAATTATGACTTCCCCCTCCCTTTTTCCATAGGAAGCACAATTACTGCTGCTATGGAGACAAGTGTAATTCAGTCAAGATGTGGGTCAAAGCAATACTTAGGAGGCAAAGATTTAGCAAAAAGTATCTTTTTCGCTGTCCTCTCCTGGAGAAGGATTTTCTCCCAGTCTTCCCTTGCTGACTTCCATCACCATCTGCTGTCTCAAGTAACACATTCAAAGAGCCACATAAATCACCTTTGACGATCTCCCACACACATGGCACCAGGACAATCCCATCTGCCCCTCTCGCAAGGCCGGTGACAGTGGGGGGACCTGCACGTGCCACAGCGGAGCCACCCCTGCAGACGGAGGGACTGGAATCCTCCGAAGCGCAGGCTCAGTCACCCCCTCTGCAAGCACATTTCTGCAGATTCTAAGGGAAAGTAACTTGAGGTTGAGGGGGGAAACCTCCTTCTACCTCAGAGCACTAAAACTGAGCCTTATTTTTCAGGGCATGTTATTTATTGTTTATTAGTGGTAGAACTAACTATGCGACAGGCACTTTCCAAATCTTTAAGAATAGCACTTTTTCCAAAGAATCCACAATGCTACACAGACAGCCAAGAAGAGACATAAAGGGAAGGAAAGTATTATTATCTGGGCATGCTGGAAATGAATTGATTCTAACTAGTACAGAATGGCCCTATGCATGCCCATAACGGACGTGGAGTGACACAAAGTCACTGCTGTAATTCCAGCCAAGCCGTTAATATCAAAGGAGGACATTTCATGACCGAAGTTGTTGCATTTAGATTCTTTCGAAGCAAGGAGAAAAATCCAGGCAGCCCAGACTGTACATTCATCCCAGCAGGATCATCTCCATCTTTTTCCTCACCCACCTTTATCCCAAGAATACAAACTGATGGAAATGTCTGTCACTATTCATTGTAGCAAACACAACTGGGTTTCCCCGACCCTTTGGACTTTCTGACCTCATGTCATGATTTACGAGGATGCTCAGAGACTTGTAATCAGTTTAGGTTCTTTTCCACACTTCCTGAGCACACATTTTCTAATGCTGGGGATACATGGGTAATCTGATCAAATTGCAGGTGAAAAGAGCCACCCAGCTTTAAGAGCTTTTGTCTTTCTGCCCTTAGAGCTGAGACTCTTGTTGACTTCAGTTTTCATCTTTTTTTCCCCCCTGACACCTGCAAGTTACATAGGTCTACTTCTAGCTGGTTATGCTAAAAGGACTGGCAAGTAGCTTTTAGCACAGAAAAGGACAGACACCTGAGAGGGGGAGTCTGGCGGTAAGCTGTCAAGGAAATCCGTTGTTTCTTTAGTGACACTGCTAATTTGATCAAAAAACTTGACAAATACAGCTTGACCTCACACACAGGTAAGACTTCTGGTGAAATCTGCATTGCTATTCCAAAGCAGACACAGGCACTGGGGACTTTCCCTCACTGGAAAAGGCAGAAATGTCCTGTCCCTACATAGTTCAGCTCCATGGGATCCTTCCTACTGTACACATGTAAACAACTCAATGAAAAAAGCAAGGTTCAACTCACAGGGTCGTTCTCTTGCTTCTCCTGCCAGAAACAAGCGGGCTGCAGGAGGAGGAGGAGGAGTAAAGAGCAGGAGAGGAAGAGCACGCACAGGAAAGGGATCAAGACGTCTGAGAGGGAGAGATGAGGAGGTGCCCAGGTGTAGGGGTGTGTCTGCGTGAGTGTCTGTGTGTGCTCGTGTGCGTGCGGGGGTCTGTCCCTGCACCTGTGCTTCATGGCATGCCGCAACACCCCGTCTGCCCAATTAAACAGCAGCGCCAGTGGCCTTCAAAGAGCTGGCAGCAATGCTATGGAGCCAAGAACAAGGAGTAGACCAAGGAATACACATGGAGCACTGTCAGTCGGAGAGGGGAAGGGGATCTCGTGAATGGGGAATTTAGAAATAAGTATTTTTGACTGTAAGTAGTAGAATTCAAAGGCAACCACAATTTCATTCCATGTTCCAATATTCCCAATATTCCCTCATGTCCCTGAGAAGTGTTCCCTAATGCTGTAGGTCTTTGAGGAAACTCTCCCGTTTCACATGTCAGTGATTTCCGAGGGGATGCTGTTGTTCATATATTCGGAAGCTGCTCCTTCCTCCTCGCCTCCCTCCCTGCTCCCGCCTGTTGCCAAGCAACTCCAGCCATTCTGCAGGACCTGCTTTTTAACCACCCGCAGCTTAAACCAATACCATTTACTGAAAAATACAAATTCAAGAATGAAAACAGACATGGCTAAAACAGAAAAGCATAGTTTCCTTTAGCGCTTGGATCATTTTGAGGAACCCTGGGGTTGCAGTTTGTCTGCTGGCAATAAACCGCAGAGTCCCCAGAGGCTGAGGTGGGACAGCACCTCCGGAGGTCACCTTGTCCGACCCCTGCTCAAGCAGGGCCAGGCTGCCAGGACCATGTCTGGGCGGCTTCTGACTGTCTCTGGGGAGGGAGGGGGTCTAAACCACCTCCCTGGGCGACCTGTGCCAGTGCTCGGTCACACTTCACAGTGAAAAGGTGTTTCCTGACGTTCAGAGGGACCCTCCTGTGTGTCGGTGTGTCCCCGTGGCCTCTGGTCCTGTCCCTGGCACCGCTGGGAAGAGCCTGGCTCCGTCCCCTTTGCACCCTCCCTTCAGGTATTTATATATTACCAAAACTAGCAAGTGTTAAGAGCACTTCAAAAACATTTTCTAGTGCTTTAAAAAAAACTTCCTTGCAAACCTCAGTAGGTCACCCCTGCTACTTCTAATCAAACAAAATTAAACAGCAGCACCCAGCAAGAAAATGCACCTTAAAAATAACAAAAATGGGTCTGCTTCAGGCACTGCTGCAGAAGAACCATCCATACACCACAAGCGGCACCAGTCACAAACACACAGCGAACATGAGTTACCCAAAAGAATGTCAGCTGATCCGTGACTTCTTGTCCAGAAAACACTGTGAATACATTTACAGATTGGGTCTGCATTCTATTATCTGTACAAATACTACAATTTGTGGATCACTTTAACCACTGGTATTTCCAATAAACTCACAAGCAAGATCAATAAGCTGCGCTTTGCCCTGGTGCCTTTTGTAAGATGTCAGCAAGACCACTCAAAGAATACACAGTTTTTGAAATCCAGTTTAGTCTGTTTTGTATTTCTGTGACACACACCACCTAACCTTTCTCCTCGAGGAGCAAGCTTTAAGGTGCTCACAACACAACTGAACCACTTCAGTAAAAGCATGCTCTTAGCACTTAAATAATAAAATAGTGACCAGAGCTAAGCACAATTGATCCACAAGACAAACAGTAATTGCTAACTATACAGGTAGTATGTAAATGCTAGTATTGATCGATAATTTTTTTAATACCACAAGGGAAAAACAGAAACATTGCTTAATTTGATGACTACCACAAAGAATTCAAATTGTTTAGAAATAGCCTGTTTATTGATTCCACGATTGTTGCCCACAAGTGGATGGTGCCCAGTAGATCACAGACCATGGACAAAAGGGACATGCTTCTGAGATAGCCATGGGGACTTTTGGGGCTTTGAGTCTTGGTTTTGGGGTTCTTGGGGAAAAGGGAGTTGTTTAAACTTTAGGATCTCTTGTCCTACCAAGAAAAGCTTAATTAGACCTTGTTTTGGGCACAGACTTTCGTCACTGCTGCCTATTTATTCCAGAGCACTGCAGGCACCTAATTGTTCTGAATTTACCTCTGTTCAACTCTGCAGAAGAATTCTTGTGCAATGTCTAGGAATTCTACAGAACAAAGGAAGCTTGCAAAAAGTGTATGAAGTATGAAAAGCTAGGAAGGACAATAAAGGGATAATTTAAAGAGACTAGGCACAAAAATAGAGGTGGAGGAGAAAGACAAACTGTGCTAATTAATTTCATGTAAGAAATGAAACTAGCTGCCTAGTGAGATTAATCGTCTCATCTGACAAGAGCCCCAAGAAGCAAAGTCAAGTCGTGCTAAGTGGTGTTGATTCTTCCTAATTAAGACAGTCTTCCTTCTTAAGACAGCCTATCAATCAGAAATCTACAGTACTTATCAAAAAAGAGAAAACCAAACTGCTTTACAAGTGCCTTTTCTGGAGCTCACGGGTTTCTTTGGAAGAGGAAATGGGGGGAGGAAGGTACAGAGTTTTGTGACATACTAAATTTGTCCTGCTTTTCAGGACACAGAACATACCTCCTAAATTAAAAGAAATGCAAGGTTTAATTTAAAATTCTTTTTTAGTTTCCTCTGAAAGGGCTACACAATAAAACTATTGTATTGTAAAAGATCTGTTTTGTCTATTCAAAATTTCTCTTCTACACAGTGGAAATGTAGGTGTGTTACACCAGCCATCCTACTCCTGAGCCCTGAGATACTCAACAAAAGATCCTGTAACAGTCAGAAACAGCACTTAAAATTCTCTAAGGAGTCTTCTCTTACTGATTTACAATGATAGACAGTTCTTCTGCTGAACTTTCTTGTAAAATGTAGAACAGGAATTCCGTTTGTGTCTGTTCACATATTCAGTTGGGACTATATGAATAAGAGATGTGACACAATTCATCCATATGCAGTATCACCTTTTCCCCAAACCACAGCATGCTGAAGTTATACAGCAGCCCTTTTCACTGTTCCAGCATTGCAAGAACGGAAGAAAGGTATAAACTGAACTTCTGTACAATGAAAAAGTGTCTACAGATACACAGCCAACAAGCTCTCAAAAAAACCCCAAAATTTGATAAATCTTCTTCAGGAAGATGTTCAAAGAGCAGTTCTTTCTTTAGGCTACAGTTAATGTGAAGAATAACTTGTCATTGCCATGTCCGAGATAACAATTTTAAAAGTGGGAAACAACCTTGAGGTGCTGTAAAACCACACAGCATCACTGAAATCATTGGAGCAGAGACAATTTGGACTCTCTGAGGCGTTACATCTAAGATTCTTACAACAGAATAGCATAGTTCCAGTTGGAGGAGACCTACAACAATCATCTAGTCCAACCTGCGTTGGAGAAGCATATCCAGATGGAGGTTTAACTTGCACTGTCCTCATTGCTGACACTGCTGCCAGCCCAGAGCTCTTCACGATCTGTCCGCAGTGAGCAGACGTGCCCAATCCTATGGGGTGCAGCACACTCTCAACTCTCATGGAGCCTGTTCTTTCCAAAAGGGGGTACAAGTAGACGTGAATGTAGTCTAGTACACTTCACCACCATGATGAAGAGCTTCTGATGCAGTTTTATTTAGCTGCACTACTTTGTACAGTAAGCTTAGGAGAGCTCATCAAAATAAGAACTTAAGAACCTGCCAGTGACCAGGGCAAGTCCCAGTCAGCTTTGTTCTTCGGTGGAGAGGCCAGCACACTGCTACATCACAAAACACTTGCTCAGAACCTGACCTGCAATGATATTTTCCAGCATACAGTTGTGAGAGTATTTAAGAATAACTAGGACAGCTGTTGGCTCCAGCCATGGCTCCAGCCTAAAAATACAGAAGAACACAGCTGCTTCATTTAACTTTGTGTGTTCCAGCATCCAACATTGAAAGAACATAAGGCTTAGAGAGGTACTAAAATTTTTCTACATAGAGAAACAGAAGGACCCAACCATACAGCAATTTCCATCCAAGCCTTTCAGGAAAGGTGAGGGGTGAGCTATTTGCAAGAACCAAAACCATGAAAATATTCAATCTGTATCTACATAAGTGATTACTGATGATAAAAGATAAATTTTAAATACTTAATAATTTTAAATACTTACAATAAAAGTTAAACCATCCAATTAAAAGATTATGTAAACAGAAGTTTACTCCATAATCCATTTTGGCAATTAGCTTCCTTTCTTACTGAAGATTTATTACAAGGGGTGATCCCACAGCAGACCCAAAAGCACAAACTCAGTCTTGAAGAGTCACCCGCACTCATTTTACCTTCCTTTTGCTCCAGCACAGATTTCACCATTTAGAAAAGTAAGATTATCGGTGGATACCCCTGAAACAGAGGCTCTTTGCACATGCACTGAGCAGGCAGAAAAGAGGGAGTAATGTTATATGCCTCCCCATAACATCATTGCTGACGTGCCTAAAATGCTCAGAATAAGGGCTACTTCTTGCATCCACAGCAGAATTCAACACCCAGGCTCCACAGGCCATTTCATGTATGACCTCTACTTTGACTATCAGCCAGCTGGGACTATCAGCCAGAACTGCTCAACGCCAACTAAAGATGCAGTTTCTCTCATGCAAATACTATCTGAACAGAGCAGAACATCCATCCCACCAGGCAACTAGCAATTTTTCACAAACTTACACTGTTTCAAACCAGTGACCCGTGAGTCTAAATCTATGTAATATATTACCAATCCCCTCAGACATCCAACCAACCTGAAACTTTTTTTTAATCTTTATGTTAAACCAAATCACACTGAGCTTGTGCCATAATACAGAGCACATTGTAACACTGATGAGTAGTTGGAAGTGGTCTTTTCAAACCATGCCATTACAAGTAAAACGCAGTCATTAGACTTGAAGGGATCAATAATTTGTTATATTTGCTACGTTTACAGGCTGACCTTTAAAATAAGTCTAGTCATTAAAAACAGATCTGGCTTATGCTCCTCGACTTTATACAACTATGACTAACTCAAGGCAAAGAATTTTTTTCCTTTTGAAGACAGCATATCAGTGGGAGAAAACATGGCTATATTTCCAGAGTCAGCTTTGAGCAAGGATATTAATGGTAAAATTTCTTATACTGTTTCCTTTCTTCAATTCACATAATCATACGGTTAGACAGACGTAACTGTTTTAATGACTGGCCGTTCCAGGCTCACATGACCTCAGTATTAGTATGCACAGAAACCACAGCTTTATCCAGTTCAAACAACTGCTGAACACAGTCTGTATGAGCAAATTAAAAAGTAATAAAGGAATAAAAATGGAAATAATATAATGACCTTCTTGGCCACTTCTGAAAATATTATTTTCTGGCCATGTGTAAATCAGTTCATCAGCAGTTTAGCATCAAAAATTCTGCTAATGCAAACCAATGAAACCTTGATATTCAGTGGCACAACCAACTGCAGAGCAACTGCGAATTGAAAGAGAGGTAAGAATTATAACCAGATGTTAACCAATCCTGTGTCTGCATGCAGCAAGGCTTCAAAACAAGCCATTTTAGTCTTTTGCTACATAGATTCTACCATGGATAGGATACGATAACATTTTATTCTGGCTCTAAGGCACCTTTGCTGTCCCTCTACTATCACACTCGTTTCTGAGCACTTCACCAGCAAGTTATTGATAACGCAGAAGCGGCCCAGAAAACACAATTAGAACCGAAAATGTAATGAAGGAATTATATATGGAAAAAAGACTGTGGCAAGTATCTTTAACCTGCCATGCAATAGCTCTGACAGCAGGTATTGGATGTGTGTCAAATACTAAAAGAGCAAGTATGCGAAGGAATTACTTGACTGGTATAAGCTAAAATACAAAAGGGCAAGAATTAACTAAAAACTTTGTGAGCTCCTAAGATCTAGGAGAGGTGGAAAAGGCCATATAGATCTTGAATTTCACTGTTACATGCAATGCCTTCTTTATGTGTTGCATATCCAAGCAATGACAGACAAAAGAGATAAATTAACTTGCTATATTCTCTCTGCCTGGTCACAGACTTTCCTCTGTTCTACACAACAACGTAGCAGGCTTTCAGGAATGGAGTGACTGTCAGTTTTCCACATCACTCCCCAATCGTTCTGCAAGTATCATCATTTAGGTACAGTGCTGCCAATAAGTTCATTTTTACACTTAAGAAAAGCTTACTATTATCCTTCTGGTTAAAAATCCCTTCTAATTAACCTGTGTACAGGTTAAAGTCCTAAAACTAGAACAGTTTTACAATGGTTTATTCCAAATCAATTTAAAAAAAAAAATAAAAAATCAAGTTCTTGTTGCTGGACTGAACCAAGCTGCTGCCAGAACCACACACCAGATTGAACAAGTTGTTCCCTAAATCTGATAGCCTGGCCTCTTAAATCAGTCATTTAGTTTGCTTGGTCTTGATCCTTCTGACATAACAGACAAAATCAGTCCGATCAGTCTGGAAACATACCTCTTGTGGATCTTCCTTCTACAGAACGAAGACTAGAGCAAATCAGGTATCTTGTGTATGAGGAAGAAAACTCCTTTCTGATGCACTTGTTAAAAGCTTATGCGTTGGAGTCTGAGAGCATTTTTCATGTCTATCCAAGCAAACTGATCTTTACAGGACTGTGCTCTTCCTTATTAAAATGGCACAGAACATAATTTGCCTCCTTAATTATCAAGCTCGAGAAGCACCAGCACATACTGCTGACACCTCTGTCTGCTGCTGGTTATCATTTGCATGGCAGAAATGCTCAGGCATCCCAAACAGAAGGAAGCGGATCCCTTTGGTGGTGCATGGTCTCAAAACTCAGCAGAAGACCGATTTCTACTCAACGAGTATAAAATATGAATCTCCCAGCAAGTCACAGATTTCACATTCCTCTGAGGCAATGATCAGAGTACATCTGAAACAGACCTTTCAAAAATGGCACCGTTCCAGAGATTCCAGAGTGGCAATTTATCTGTGTAACCATTACAGGACACTTGTTTGTAGTCCTGTATACAGACCAGCAAGATTACAGTACCATTAGTTGGCAATAATCCTTTTAGCAGGAAAAATCATCAGTAAACATAAAAAAATAGCACAGATATACAAAACAGAAAAAATCTCTCAAGATTGAAATGCTATCCCATTTGGATAAGGAATTCCTGACTTTCTGTAGGCGTTCTGCTGCAGCTGCCTTCCAGCAGCTCCCCTCCTCCCTTTACTAGCTCAGAGCCTGTGCAAAAGGAAGGAGAAGCAAAGCTAAATTTAACTCTCTGTATACCAACGACCAGGTAACATATACCGTACTGAATACGGATATTCTTATTTGACCTCAAAATTTGAACGAAATTGTATTTTCACCCTGAAGTTCAGAAAAGCGTAAACCCACCTTTGGTTTTATTGCATGAAGCACTGTTGAGTTAGAGATTCAAATAATCCCTGGGAACACGTTACTCTGTAGAGAGCGCTGTGCGTCAGTAGAGAACAGCGGCTGGCACCAGAAGCCTCAGCTGTAATGCTGGTGTGACAATTCATAATAAGAAGTAAAGAGAAGTGGAAAATGGAGTGAACTGATTCCTTTGATTCTCATCTGCTGCAAACAGTTCGTACTAGGAAGCTCTAGATACGTTTTCTGGATAAAATAGGAGTTGCTCAGAGCTCATCTCTGCACCACAGAGAAACGCTGAATACGGCCTTCTACAGGGGCTGCTGCCGAGAGCTGCAGCCTGGGGTTCAGGAGCGGAAGCCCCACAGCGCCTATCTGTACTCAGCAGATACTGTGGCTGAGACCAGGCTCAGTGCGGGACATTCTTACAGCATGTCTTAGTATCTTTATAAAGATGGCTTCTCCATTTCTCAGAGCGCGTTCCAGCACACACATCTGGCAGCGCAGTGCGGTGTGAACAGCATTTACTAGCTCTCCGTGCATATGTTATCCCTCCAATGACATCATGCGCTCTTCAGCTTGCCAGAGCTCGGTCTCTACTGTACAGACCACCAAAACAGAGCCTCAGAATCCCCGCGGGGAAGAAGGGCTAACTTCCAACCCAAAAGGTTTTCCCCTTGCAAAACCTTATTTAATGCTTCATCTGTTGTGCTTTGTTCTCTCCTGCTCGCACCCATTCTACTTCCCATCTACCTGAGAACAGTTTTCAGATCATTCCTAAATTGCTTATATTTTATCCTGCCTGTAAACATTTTCTCTTTGCACAAGGCCTTAAACTTCTCTGAACTGAACGTGCCTTTTTCCTTTTATTCACAGTGGGGTTTATACTCTTTAACCACCTGAAAACTGGAAAATCTGTATTTCCCCCAAAAACCCTGTATTGTTTTTCTTTGCTGTGGGTAATATGGGCAAGAATAAAGCAACCCTGTGCAACACACTCAGCCAGCTCCTGGCAACCTCCTATTTTTGAGACTTCCTAAGATATATTTGGACAATTAGGTATCACGGTCTTCAACAGTCTTCTCATCTATGAATTTATCTAATTAATAGTGGAACCCAAATACTTCCACAGGCTTCTACAACACCCTTTGTTAGCATATCCCACCACGCAATTAAGTTGTGTGTGGAAAAACCACTGTATTTTCCACACATGCAACCTGAAGGCTAATTACAGCACTGAGATCCAGACATTACATCATTTACCATATGCAGGTAATTGAAAGAGACATTTTCTTTCATTTGCTACTTGAGCTGTCCCGACTTTGAACCCTTATTGCCTGCTTCCTCTAACTAGCTGTCCTCCAGGCTCTGACTTTGAATAGCTTATCAGAAAAATATCTAGAATGCTATGATAGAACTAGATTTAATTTGTTTTAACCTATTGCTTAATCATTTCATTGAGTGCCCTGTTTTTCTTGTATTATGAAAAGCTCTAAATAATAATTTCTTATTCTCTAAACATTGATGAGTTTATAGACCTTTTTCAGATTATCCGTTACCTTTTATCCTCAGCTGAACAGTCCAAGTCTATTTAGCATCTCCCTACATGAAAGCCTTTCTATACCCTTGATATACTTTCCACTGTATTGCTTTCCAACTGTAATATCTCTTTTTTCAAAAAAAAAAAAAAAAAAAAAAAAGACAGATACAGCATTTAAAGCATTCAAGACGACAGAAAGATCATAATTTTGTCCTCTCTTTTTTCCAGTTATTCCTGATTTTCCATGTGGGGGCAGGGAGGTGGGGAGGGCAGGGAGGTGGGGAGGGCAGGGAAGTGGGCTAACTGCTGGTCAGGCATCGGCTGGATTTTCAGGGAACCATCCATATGGACTTCAAGCACATCTGCCACCTGACAGACATGGCACAGCCAACCTGAAAGCTTGTCATAATGTTTGCACAGTCAGGGCTGGGTTTTTTTCCCCCACGAGCATTACTCTGCACTTACCAGCATTCAATACCCTAAAATTTTACCATCCAGTCATTCATTAAATTGTCTGTCCACAAGCCTGCTTGTTTTGACATTGTTTTCTTCTTCTAAGTTCCCCATTACAGTGATCAATTTTTGTTTATTCTAGCTACAAGAATACTGCATTCTGTCACTATTAGAGTACCTTTTAATAGTCACATCTTGAATATAGCCCTGTGCACTGTTCAAGATTTTCTTCTTTTAATCCTTGAAATAGATGGGTAATAGAGCCAGTCAAGAGCATTTTTGACTGAAGTTGTTACAGATTGAAAACACTGCCTTATGAAATTTAGTTTTTCATGGGAATTGCTGTTTCAATGCAAAATTAATAAAAGAATTTTTTCACATTCAGGAAGATGAAAGAAGACAAAAAGGCACCAATAGATCCAATAACCCGATGTTTAAACAATTCACCTAGAAAACTGGGAAAAGAAATGAAGAGAAGTAAGTTGAAAAATGCACCTCCAACTTCTCTGGCAAAGGTCTTAATCAGAAGGCTGTAAGATTCAGTGTATCTCTCAATAAATACACCTTTATAATCAGTGGTGTGTACTCTAACTGCTGATGGTTTTTAGAGTCAGTCTTTCTCAAGTTTTCTTCTTACATCTCTTCTTTTATTTTCCCTTTTAGCAAAGTGTCAGATGGAGCCACTGCTATGAATCTGCACAAGTTCCAAAGGGAACCCAATTCAGGATCACAGAAATTTAAGCTGGCTACTGCCCACTTTTCTTCTTATCACCTGTAGCTCACAAGAATAATGGCACCAGCCAGAAGATTTGAGAAACTTGAGCAATCTTCAAATTTGCTGCTTTATCTCAAAAAGTGGCAATTCCTTCCTCTGCTAGGGCTGTCAGCCTGACAGAGAGAAGTCGATAGTCATCATAGCCTAGACTGTCATGAAATGAAGACAGGTAACTGCTCTAGGTAACTGAGGAAAGTTTGATATGAGCCAGAAATTTTTGAAAAGAACAGTCAGTGTTCTAATAACAGCACTTGAGCTGATGACTAAGACAAATTTGAGACCAAAGGACAAGAAGCAGCTGGAAACCACTTGCTTGAATGACAAGGTCTCGGGTGCTGTAAATGCAGAACACTGTGCACTTTTCAATGCTCAGGCATGTGGTGGCACTCCGATTTTCTTGTTTTCCTCTCAGGTAAGTGGAAGAAACTAGCAGAGACTTATCACTCCTTGTGGGACACTGAGTTGCCAGGATAGCAATAGAGGCAATATGGACCACCTCCAACTGTTTTACTAGCTGTATCTCTCATATTAATACTTTTTATCAGTTAAGAACTGATACCAGTTCCAGATCATGAATGATCTCGTTTGTCTATCTCTGTATACACATACCATCTCCCACTACCACTGAAATTCTGGAACTTACCAAAACGAGCTCTCCGCTTCATCTCCTTTTATCAATCAAAAATAAGTCAGTCAGAAGGAAATACATATACAGATACCGCAAATGGTAACAAAATAATGATGAGAGATAAGCAAGGTTATAAGATTTCCCTGCAATAATTTCTCTAACAGAGGTGAAAAACAGTTTCCAGGTCTGATTCCACTCAAATAGACTTAATTGCCAACTCTAAAGCAGCTCAGAAGGTGGAGAAAAAATTGCAACTGATTGAGGTTTCAAAATGAAAAATTCATCCTTTCATGAAAAATGGTTCCATGTGCAACAGAGCCAACTCACTCATCAGTCAAGGGTCACTCAAAGGTTACCCACAGAAACACGACAAAAGCTAGAAGCTAGATCTATCACAAATTAACAGGCATGTTGGCTCAAGGCAACGGCAGCCCATAAATCCATTCTTCCCAAGATACTACTTGCATTTCTAGATATAGTGATTCTGTTGAAATCTCCTTTGCTTGCCACCAAAGTGTTTCCAGATATCAGTCTAATGTTCCAGAACAGAAAAATGAGGGCATTTGAATGATTTCAAGCCACTCTGTTCCTAAATGAAAAAGCAATTTTTTCCTATTTCCTACCCTAACTAAAAGGCTTCCAAGCTTCAACTGCTGCATTTGGCAGCAGTCAATTGTACTAATTTATTGTAGCTACTGACAGTTGCTTCAGACTACTCTTTAAAAGACCAACTATAGAGACACAGTTAATGCCAACAACCCTGGCTAAAATAGGCAAAAAACAGGTTTAAGAGCAATTAGTTAAATCCATTGTTTCCAGATTAGTCGGGCCTGATGAAATCCAAGTCAGCAGCGTAGAGAAAACAGACAAGCAGCCCAAGAGCAATCTGCAGATAATTTTAAGCGCTCCTGAAAGATGGTGGGATTAACATTATTCATGGAAAAACACTGGAACAAGAAATCTTACAAATTGTCTATAAGGATATGGAAAACACCGTGACAAGCTTAACCAATAGCCAACAAGCGTTTGTTTTTTTCATCCAGAACAAATCTCAATCTAAACTAATTCCTTCCTTTAACATGGTAGCTGCACTGTGGGCAAGACAACCACAGCCAGTGTTGCACCTTCCCTGCAGTTGGGCTTTCAGACATACTGTAGGTGCGTCAAAAGAAAGAGAAACACGGTCCAGCAGCACAATGCAGAGAAGGGTGGTAAACTGCAGGCAGAGTTATCCAGAATGACACAATCATCTAGGTTGGAAAAGACCTTGAAGATCACCTAGTCCAGAAACGGTTCACCATCAAACGGAAATGAGTACCATTGAGAAGTGAAGAGGGTTAACACTTGATCAGTAATTAATCAATACACACTCAAATAGCTTACGTAATAAATAAAAACATACCCTCTGTTTAATTTGCAAATTATGACGAGCTAGGGAATGCTAAAAACAGTACCAGAGACAAGATCAGAATAGAGGATATTTTAAATAAAATTAGAAATTGCTATTAAAAACAATCAACAGAATTTAATAAAAGATAAACCATTTCCATAAAGAAAAAAATTATGTAAATAAACAACTGACTATGCAGCAGCACTGATTGAAAATTTAAAACAAGAAAATATAGCAGATTGACTATTAACAATGATGATACAGCAAAAGAGGGCAAATCTCTTCATAGGATGCATTTATATAAGTATAAATTCAAGGCACAGAGTAATTATTCCATTCCACCAAGCAGTGGAGAGCCTACTGGCTACAGTAGTCAATCAAGTTTTGTGCAGCTAAAGCAAACCTGACAGAAGATAAGACAGACATCATTTTAAGAAACATAACATAGAAAGATTGTCAGTTAGAATACAGAACATGTAGAAAAAGTAAAAATAATAGAAAAATATTTCTGAAATTAATTTCAAGAGGACACCTATCTAATCCTGTTTTGCACAGGTATCATCACCAAAGCCTGAACTGTAATTAACAGAAGTTTGTTCAACTGCTTCTTAAACACCTTGCTTGGTTCATGTTTAAGGAATTAAAAATTGGAAGAAGCAATAATTTCTGCTTCTTCTGAAATTTCTTTTCGACTGGAAAACATACCATGCAGAAGCTCTTTTACCAACTGCTGCTCTCCACTTAGGTTACCCCTAGGCACCAAATCTTGCCATGTACTGAGGAATATCCACAGTAACACAGAGTAAATGGTTTCTTTGGATTGTTTGGAAATGACAAAACGTTCAGATGAAACAGATTTATATGCACTTGGAATAACTACTTTAAATGGATCCACTATCCAGTGATCATCTTATAATTTATTCTGACCTTACTGTTTTACCTTGCAAAGTTCCTTTTCAACCAGTATTATGCCACATAATGGATGATTATTTTAGTATTTTTTCCAGTAATAACCAATGTTTCAACTAAATAATTTGCTTTATATTCATAAAGATTACGATATGCTATTTATTTACAACTGTGTAGTGCTTTCCACATTGAAATATAGATGGTTTGTTTATACTACCGCTTCAATCAGAAAAATCTCAGATTAATTGTCACATGTGATACTCCAGTGACTATGTACTTTCTATTTTACTTTTGGTGGGGAAACACACACATTATACAAAGAGAATCCCAACTGCAGATAAAGTAAAAGACTTTAGAAAGACCAGATTTAAAAGACACCAAAACAAGGAAGAGATCCTAAGGGTCAACCTTGCACTCCTAGACTTACTATTACAGGGTATGTTTAACAACACTTTGGGGAGTTCTGAATATTTCTGGTCCTTCCTCATTTGTACCAGCAATTCAAGGAAAAAAGTAGTATGTGTCAGAGGAATGGAATTTGTCTCCCTGTGTTACAATTCTGTATCTGTTTTCATGGCAAGTTACTCCTGACAGTCTTTATAGAAGGCTTAAAGAAAAGTTATCCTGTGATCTTAGAGATGGAGCACTAATGTGTTCAATTAGAATGCAATGCAGCAACCCTAGGCTGAGACATAGCCCAACACAATTCATTTCCCTGTTGGAATGGCTGCAGCAAAATAGAGGGGGCTAACAAGGCCATCATTTAAAAGCTGTGTCTACCTACTTTTCTCCACGTGCCTGAAGAGGTATTGTCCTTCACCGAATGCTTGACTATCACTGTGACACCTATGGACGGTGTAGGTACCAGCTCAATAGAAGATAATTAATCATTGTCTCTATTAGCAATTACCCTTGTTCATTTCAAAAGTAAGGTCAGTTTTATTTAGCATATTTATCTTTCCAAATAGTGTCAATGTTCTGAGTACTATTCAGCATCAACTACTACGAGGCTACATAAAAACTGGAATCTTCACAGGATTCTTATTTCCCAGCTACGTTTATTATCATGTCCGATCAAACTAATTCAAAAATTATCTCAATTAACCTTTTGAAATACATCAGCCGGCTCCCCTCAGTTCACTCACAGTAACAAAAATCTAGAGTTGAAAATATATTTCCTTGATTTTTACTTTTCAGAACATCTTGAAGAGATATTTGACTATAAAAGATATCTGAAGCATATTTGGAAAGCAGACTGCAGGTTAACCTACAGCTGCCTAAAGTTTATTGGCAGTATCTTGAAAGCTGTCACTTTCTGTAGTTTTAAGATGCCCCTAACGAGGGTTTAGCCACAAACGTTAGGCACCAGAACGCACTGCCCATATGCTCCTCAATCCTTACAGCCAGCAAACTGCGTACAGAATGCATAGGGCTCGGCCCACTTCCCAGTCAGGCACCGAAATGAAAAGTTTTCAGTTATAAAATCTCCTCCATATCTCAGGCAGACTAGCTTGTTCCAAAAATTGTACACCTCATACAGATGCAAAGCATCTACTCTACATATTTGCTTTTGGTAGTATATGTTTGGACGTGATGGTCTTTAGAGGTCCCTTCCAACCCAAGCCATTCTGGGATTCTGCGTTACAATAAGCGTGGAATATAGACCTGAAGTTCGGAGATGATTGAGTTTTGTTTTGGTGTGAACAATAGACATTTCATAATAGCCTTCCAATGGTTTTCTGTATTTAGCATGCCTGCAACATGTGGTAGAGGCCTCCTTGCTGGCTATTAAACTTGCTATGCGTGCAGTGTAGGCATTGCTGGAATGTAAATAGTTCTCACATGGTTATGTTATTTCTGATATAGGCCTGTCTATACCACTTATTATTATTGAAAAGTACTACTAAACCCTACTTGCATCTCTCAGCGTCTGCCAAAAAGCTGCAAGCCACACCAGCTCCATTTCGACTCTTCCATTTGTAACACATCTAATGAGCAGATGGTTAATTTTTGTGAGGGAAGAATAAAAAACAAAACAACTTTTGTTGGTGCAAGTGATTTGGGGTACTTTAGTTTTCAAAAGGCAGTTGTTTTGGACATCTACTCCAACTCTTGACTGCAAACTTAGCTTTCTCTACGTTACTAGAGAAATATTCATATCCTGTATTTGTTTTCAAATAAAAACCTGTTAGAAATTGTTCAAACATTTTTTAGATATTTAGCAGTTGGGAAATATTCCAAGACTAACAAAATTTTCTTGTGTCTGGTTCTTGTGTATTACCAGCAATAAAGTCCTTGTACCTCTTGTTCACAAAGGGTATGTGTTTTTCCATCTTTATTACTGCCACCTCATTAAAGGACAGTAGATGAAGTTCCCATACAAGTAGAAGTACCTCATCTTTGGAAGTACCTCATCTTTGGAGCGAGTTTCTCAAATACAGTCTTAGACTGAACCTGAAGGCTACATAATACCTGAACTGTGAATATCTGAACAATGCTGCTGTTCACTTCTAGACCTAACAAGTATACTGCTTCCCAATTACAATTTTTTCTCAGTTCAGCTGAAGAGGCTAGGGTTTCATTCAGTCATTGAGGGACCGGGGTGTTCGCCAAAGTAAGGAAAATAATTAGGTAACAAATTTTCTGTATGTTGTACTGTTAAGATTTGGGGCTTTGTAGCAATATGTAGACATTCTCAGAGACACTTAAAAGTAAAACATAAACACCACCTTCTTTATCTTTACTGTGATAAAATGCAAAAAATTAAGCTAAATGAACATAAAAGCCCCTTCAGAGGTCTCAGCATTTGAAAGACCTGCTAGCTCACCACACTTACCTTACTGGAAAAACTGTCTTCATTTCTCAGATTAATAGAATGAAGATTTGTGGATCTGCTACATTCAAGTTGCTTCTTTGTTCTACAGCATGATTTTATGAAACATGAAGCTACAGTAAATTTTTAGTGAAATAGCGATGGTTATTTTCATACAAATTTTAAATTTCCCTGTTTTATTAAGCACCAAAACCAAACACAATGCACAACATATTTACAAATGCATAAAAATATTTAAAGCTCCAGAAATTATTTATCACTTTACTTAACACTACTGAGCACTCTAAATTACCAACAATAAAAATTACTTTTCAGTGATTTTTTTTGTCTAGTTTAAGCACAATTTTGTATGGGGAGACAGAAGGAAAAAGAAAAAAAAAAGCATTAGTATTTAGGAGGAGAAACTGTGTGAGAGCATGAGACAATGGATGTTTCTGAGCCAGAACTCAGTTGCTGGTTTGGATCGTTAACTACCAGCTCTGATGCTTACTACTCCTCTCCATACAGATGTCAGAATCAGTATCATTCTTAACATAGCCCAAGTGTGAGGCAAAGCAGAACAAATGTGGGAGGGCATGAAATCATACAGGCAAATGATTACTTTTTTATTCTCTGGAATATTAATTTAGGCTCTTTAAAAAGCTATGTTTACTATACACACTCCTCTTATTCACATTCCTTTTCTGCTGCATTCCCTATTCTGTTACAGCTTTCCAGAGCCTTAATGGTCGTACATTGCAATACCAAACATTTCCCTCTGCAGTTAAGTGCACGTATTTTCTGCTTTTAAACCTAGGAGGGTTCAGTGCTATAGCTGTCCTTTCCCAAACAGTCACAGAATCCATTATTTCTGGGCACACTTTTATAGTGCAACCAAATCCAAGAAGCTGACATTTTTTATTTAGTACCCGTGGGCTATAATCATGAAAAATTTACTCCCTGAAATACAGTTGCATGCATTTCATATCCACCATACTCATGATAAAAAGTAATTTCCTTGAACACACTGGTAACAATGGTAACTTAACGAAATGTATCAACATAAAATAAACATGAGCGTGTAGCACATCTGAATTCTCCAGAGAGAAACTACTAGTCCATGTTCCTAGCAAAGATTTAAATGAGTAAGAGGCCTTGAAGCTTGACACGTATCTCTAAAGGCATGGGAGAGGATTCGGGGAAACTGTCATTTACATAAATTGCTATTAGTGACTACAAACCTCCAATAATACTATGGCTCACTGCAGAAGAACTATCAGAGGTAAAACCAAGATGCCCAAGCAATGAAAAACAAAAGATAATCAAGAAGCTTACGTGTATTCCTGTGTGATAACTGAGGGAGGCAAAAAGTTACATTTACAATGGAATCTAATATTAGATTGTTTTCCAGTTCCTACCCATCTGGTAAAAGAAACAAAGGAGGTCCATTATTTTTTGGTTTGGATCAATGAAGACTGAATTATGATCTGAGAAACAGTAACAAGAAAATAAAAATAAGAGAATCTGTCCAGAATTCCTGTCCTGAAATATTCCAGAAGTCCAACTGAGTGACGCAGGCAGGACCCCTCGATGCTCTGCCCAATTCACGGGGGAGCTGTCCAGCAAAACTCAATCTGAAAGTACCATGGTAACAGAAATAAAACCACCTTTCATTAGTTTTCTCACACAACCCTTAGAAAAATTATGAAACTAAATTTCTGGGCTCAGAAATTATTAAGTTCTTGAGGAGAAGGCCGTCAGTGATAACGAAAATACAACAGCTCAGAGGCAACCTCTGTGTCAGAAAGCCCCTGAACCTTTTTGACAGCTATCAAGTAGAAATGTTTGCTAGGAAAATGTTGACCCTGAATGTTTGCTAGGAAAATATTGACCCTGCATGTCCTGTTTCCTTAAATATCTCATACCCACCAGCATTCAAACTCCATATGTGGACCTTCAGTCTGATCCCGCATGGCAGTTCTTATGGAAGAGGAGTTGATATTCCATGAGCTGAAGGGAACAGAGCTTTCAGAGACAGAAGAGGGCTCTTTCCACTCTTCACCGACAACCCTATGCTATACTGTAAGAGTTGTTTGTGTTATTAACATTATTTGTTCTTTTTTAAACAGAATAAAAATTGAAGATGACAAAATAAATCCTATAAAGAGGAGTTTAGATTGAACTGATGACTGTATTGACAGTCATGCTCCCTGTGCTCTCAGCAGGACTTTAAAGCTCTGCTAGGTGTGCCTAGTCTTGCTATGATCACACAAAAGCCTGCTGCCCTGCAGTCAGAATAATCATGGACCGGCTTTTGAAACAGACACCCTCTGTGTGTGCTATACAAGTAAATGGTCTTGTTTGTTTCTACTTTGTTTTATGACCCTCATTTTGGATCTGGTGCTAGCACCTGAAAGACACAGCATAACTTCAGCTAAACATCAAACAGCAGCACAAGCACAGTCAACGAAGTATTTACGAATATTCAGTAAGCTGAGACATATTGGGCATTTCATGCTATACAACATTTTTACATAAAGATACAGCCATAACCACTCATGGCAGAGGTTTGTAACAAAGATATTAAGATTAGCAGGAAATTGATATGAACAGAAATGTACATACACAAAAGCTTTGGGAGAAACAGCAGAACAAGGGGTAAAAGAGGAAGAACATAAGGAAGAACACCATTTTCTGTTCCTTCTCCTAGCAGTAACATTAAGGAATGTGTTGTATTATGTTATGGTCACAAGGTCTATACTGTAACCAGACCACAGCACAGATGAATTATCAGCCCAAGACCCTGTACTTTAACAACACGAGGATAACAACAAATCTGCAGCACATCACTTACGCCATTTCTTTTCCTATTAGCCCCCCAGGGAATCAGATGTATATTTCAAACGAACATGGAAACCAGACAGTGAAAAGCAATTTTGCCTAAGATTTACAGAAAATTAAGCAAGTTCGAAGCAAAGGATGACACCAGAACAACTACTGACTTCTAAGGGATATAAAAAGATCTGTCCAAAGACTTGCTCATTGCCGCCAATTGAGAGGGACCCAAAAGACATAGTAAGGACTAGACAGTCAGCATCCTTTGTCGTCCCTGTTGCACAGAAGTGATGCTGGACAGGCTACTTGCATACTTGTGTCCTAGTGCTCCTGAGTATGTGGGTTTATAAAATTATCTTGCTTAAATATTTTGTATAACAACTTACATTTCCCTTTCTGCCAGATCTTGCATTGGTTTTCGTGTTTTGTTTGTGAAGGACAAAAGCCTGCAAGCAGATAGCCACAATGAGTAAAATACAGACTACATAACCCAGGGCAAAAATTAAATCTCCTTTTTCAGAGTGAAAAAGGATGGAAAATTATGCCCAAAGTATGTCTTTAATCAGTGTTTCAAGAAGGTTCCTTTCCACTTCACATATGACATGAGCTTCTATTAACAAAGGTTCCATCAAAGTACATTCTCTCTCTGTTAGCATCCAGAGTAACTAGGGCTTGGTATACATTTTTGATGAAGACCATTAAAAATGCATCATAAAACCATAAGTTTAACATTTGTCCAAATAAAAAATAGGGTTTCCACTAGGGGAAGTGAGCAGAGGTCTAACACATGACTGCACTTTATTAGTTCTAACACAAGAAAAACTAAAGGAATAGCTTTCAATTACAGGCCTATCAAGCACGTTGAACAGGGCTCTTAGCAATGCCTAGTGCAAGACTAAGAAAATCCATCAGATAAACACTTTGGTGAGAATATTCTCAAATCCTGGAACACTAACAAAAAGGATGCCTTTATTATACTTTTTTTATATACATCAATATTCATATGATCTATTATTTCTATAAGCTGGCTCCTCAACAGCTTTAGAATGGAAAAAAGCAATACAGGAATTTGCATACCACTGCCAACTTCTGGAAAAGTCATCAGAAATTATAAAAATAACTGCACTGAAGAGCTCACAAATCTTGTATTTCATGTTCGGGATCTTATGATAGACTTCTAATAACTTCTAGAGAAATTCAGTTATTTGACTTCCAGGATGCAAACTTGACATTCCAAAGTGAAGGGGAGAAGGAAAGAGTTCAAAACTAACTTAAATCCAGAAAATAAAATGGAAACTAGAGTGTCTATTCATTATATGACAGAAATGACAGTATTACCTAACCTTTTTTTTTTTTAATGTCAGGGGTAAATTCTCCATTAGTTGGTAATAGCCAAACTATTAGTAATTTATTGCTGTTGTTCCATACAACAGAAGAGGCTTTATGATTTCTCCTTTGCTCCAAAGGGCAATTTATGTGCAAAGATACTTGTGGCAAAAGGGATATGTCACCTGCTTTGTCTAAAAGTTCAGGTGAGGGGCGGAGACCTTAGTACTCTCAGAAACAAAGGGAGGGCAGTGACTTTGGAGAACAATGGTTATAGAAATTATAAGAATTGCTACAAGTTTTTCCCCTGCTTTCATTACTCTGAACTGTCATCATGCTTTTGACTCGGAAAATGTCTATGCTTAATGCAGCAATTATTCCTGTGCTGCATTTCCTACCTTTACACTACTACGTACACTTCACAACCTACTTGGCTACAGGGAGGTGAGATGGTGGGAATAATGTTACCAGAATAAACCCCTGGTGCTGCTGAAAGGCCAGTAAGGCAAAACTGCCAAGCCGTGCACATACCCTGTAGCTCTCAGCAAGCCCCACCACTAATTAGTTGGGTTTTCTTGATCTTGGCACAGTGCAGTATACTGTGTAAATGGTACACTTAAGTTTTTCTACTGGCTTGTTAGTCAAGGCAATTTTCTGCTTTCTCCATTTTTAGTATTTTCTTTTGTCTACATGTTCTCCCAAGCTCTCCAGTTCATTTAATTTCCTCAGAGACTGGTTGAGGTTGCAGGTCTGTGATGAGGATCCAGTGATGTGCGGGCACGCCATGATGTATCAGACTGTATACCCAAACAAGAAATGCAGCTTTCCAAGAGCATTCCCTTCTATTACAGAGGAATCCAGGTTCAGCATCTTAGAATCTCCTCCTGTTCTTCACTGCCATACAGCCACCTATTGGTAGCACTCAAAAAATAGGAAGTCTCACTGCAGTCCTTTTAATCCACAGTGTCTAAAACAGTCTCCCTTCAAATTCTAATCCTTGGGCAGCCAGAACTACATCACAAATTTGGAGAATCGGTATAAATCCAGGATGCTAAACACCTAACAAAAATAGGACTATTTGCTGCAGAACAAAACCAAAAGAATCTGAGGCACAGTTGTTTGTGATTTGATTAATCAAAGCAGCGAGTAACATCAATGTGGCAAAAGGAACAATAAATGGGAATAAGGGGCTTACAGACACTATGTTAACAAAAAAATGGAACAAACAATAAAAATACAAAGAAAAACAAACATGTATGTATAATGTAAGTTTTAAAGCAAAGCATTCTAGAAAGCAGGTGTAAGACAGAGCTGCTCTCCTTCCATTGCTCCGCATCAGTGATACACATTACAATCTCAGGGAGCCTGATTTATTAGCACTCTCGTGCCAACCCGTTTGATGTCAAAGAAAAAGAAAAAGCAGTATGAACAGTGTGGACTTTGGGAAAAAAAAAATTAAATACCTCTTAGAAATATCTAAAAAATGCAAATAACTATATACAATTTAAATTAGATCCTAGTCACTACTTCTGAAATATCTAAGCACAGAGCGCCCTCTCATGTGTGCTTTGTTCATTGTAATTCTTCACAATTCCTCAACTCCAGACTGTGAGTCACCATTATGATATTAAGAAAGAAATTAATCTCCAAGATGAGGACACTCAATCCTTGTATGCTGAGGAAAAAAAAAAAAAAAAGAGGAATAAATATCTCATTTTTATGAATAAGCAAATTGAAAAAAGAAACCATGGAAGAGCTGAAAGCTGATCAGAAAAGTCATCCAGCAACTAACACCTCAGGGTTTGGGGAGGTGAAAAAAAAGAGGTTAAAACACTCCAGAATATCAACCACCACACTCAGCTTGGTGTCACCTGGAAACGCGCTGAGGGTGCCTCGATCCCACTGTCCGTGTCCCTGACACAGATGTTAAACAGCGCCGGTCCCAACCCCGACCCTGAGGACGCCGCTCGTCACTGCTCTGCACTTGGACATGGAGCTGTTGACCCCAACTCTCTGAGTGCGACCGTCCAGCCAATTCCTGATCCCCCGAGTGCTCCATCCGTCAGACCCACGGCTCTCCAATTAGAGACAAGGATGTTGTGTGGGGCAGTGTCAGATGCTGTGCACAAGTCAGGTGGATGACGTCAGCTGCTCTTCCCTTACCCACCAACGCTGTAACCCCGTTGTAGAAGGCCACCAAATTCGTCAGGCAGGATTTGCCCTTAGTGAAGCCGTGTTGGCCAACACCAATCCCCTCCTTATTTTCCATGTGCCCCAGCACAGCTTCCAGGAGGATCCACTCCGTGATCTTGCCGGGCACAGAGGTGAGACTGACTGGCCTGTACTTCCCTGGGTTTTCCTTTTTTCCCTTTTAAAAATGGGGGTTGTTTCCCCTTCTCCAGTTGGTGGGAACTTCACTGGACTGCCACGGCTTCTCAAATATGATGGACAGTGGCTGAGCCACTTCATCCGCCAGTTCCTTCGGGACCTGCAGATGCATCTCATCAGGTCCCGTGGACTTGTGCACCTTCAGGTTCCTGCGATGGTCTCAAACCTGATCTTCTCCTGCAGTGGGTGGCTCTTCATTCTCCCAGTCCCCCCCCTTTGTCTTCTGCCCCTTGGGCGGTGTGGCTGGAGCACTTGCCGGTGAAGACTGAGGCAAAAAGGTCATTGAGCACCTTCCTCATGTCCCAGGTAACCAGGTCTCTGTTTCCTTCCGGAGAGGGTTCACATTTTCCCCAGTCTTCCTTTTATCACCGACATACCTACAGAAGCTTTCCTTGTTGCCCTTGATGTTCCTGGCCAGATTTAATTCTATCAGGGCTTTGGCCTTCCTAACCCGATCCCTGGCTGCTCAGACAGTTTCTCTGTATCCCTCCCAGGCTACCTGGGAATGCAGAAAAGAATAATGAAACCCTACAGTAAATGCTTGAAAATTTTGTGTTGATTTGTTGCATGCTGAGACTCAAGTACCTATATAAGCTTTTCAAATTCTAACGCAGTAATCTGATTTCTTAGAAAGGAGCAGTTTTTCCTGTATATTCATCTCAGAAAGACAACCATTACATGGGAAAAAAAATTTTTAAGATGACATAACTATAGTGTCATCTGTCCATCACACATCCCACACCCCTTCCCCCTACTCCTGTGTAAGAATTTAGAGAAAGGAGCACCTATACAGCTTATCTGCACAACAGCTTTCCCCTAGCAATACCATAACCATCACTTGTGGTGCCAAGAAGGTGATGGAATACTTCTCCAGTAAACTTAACTGTTAGGAAAAATGTTAATTCTGTAAAGCTGTCAAAATACTACATGCTGCTCATTATTTAAATATCTAATTAGAAAAAAACCTGACACAAAAGATGATCCTGTGACTAGGACCTGGGTTAAACTTAGTATTTCACAGACTCCCTGCCTGGCCTTGGAAAAATTGCTTAAAGTGTGTCCAGCTGTCCTAGGTCCAGAACCAAGAGCAACAGAGCCACGTCAGTGTGATGTAATGCTCGAGGCCAGATCCACCAGCTCAGGTTACAGCACTGCAGTCACGCAGCTGTGCGGCTTCCAGACCCGCACTGCTGGGACCACGTTACATGGATGCAACGGCACGGCTTGGCACCAACACAAGTTATCACTAAATAACAGAACCAACACTCTCCCTCTCTCTATTCCCAACTGGTAAAATGAGAACAGAACTACCCCACCCACTTTACAGGCAGTAAGAACATGTTATATGAAATGCAGGGAAAAAATTATGTACACATCCTACTATAAAGGGTACACAAACCTGCCATTCCATTCAAGAGTATTATCAGAAAGCAGCACTAAGAAAGAGGAAGGGTACAGAAAGCTGAGACAACTGCAGTCCCTTAATCACAATAAACAACACACTATTAATTTGGAGATTCACCCCAAACACGGACCAAAAAGAAGGAAAAAAGTAAAAGTGTCTTCATATAAGTAAATAGACAAAGATACAGGGCATTATTCCGCCACCAGATTAGTGATGCTCACTTTGGTACATGGTCCAGCTTCACTCTACCAGACAAAAAAAAAAAAAAAAAAAAAAAAAAAAAGGAGAAAATAGAAGGGATGGGAAGAAGGCACTGAAAACAACAGCAACAAAAAACCCTAACAGGCAAATCTATATATAATGAGAATATAAGATAAAAACATATCTGGAGTGCTGTGACCAGTTCTGGGCTCCCCAATACAAGAGAGAGAGGGACAGACTGGACCAAGTCAAGGAAAAAGTCACAAAGATGACTGAGGGATTGAAGCATCAGTCATATGAGCAGAGGCTGAGACACCTTCAGTTGTTTAACCCGGAGAAGGGAAGGTTTCAGTGGAGCAGGGTTTTACTAATGTGCATGAATGCCTGATGGGGAACAGTAAAAGAATGGAACCAGGCTATTCTCAATGGTATCCAGTGAACGGACAAGAGGCAATGGGCACAAATTCCAACACAAGAAATTCCATTTAAACATAAGAAAAAAATGTTTTGGTGAGGGTGGTGTCATCATTTAACCCCAGCCAGCAACTAAGCCCCACACATCCACTTGCTCACTCCCCCCCACATTGGGATGGGGGAGAGAATCGTAAAAGTGAGAAAATTCACGGTTTGAGATAAAGACAGTTTAATAGGTAAAGCAAAAGCCGCCCGCCCAAGCAAAGCAAAACAAGGGATTCATTCACCCCTTCCCGTGGCAGGCAGGTGCTCAGCCATCCCCAGGACAGCCGGGCTCCATCACGCATCACAGTGACTTGGTGACAAACACCATCACTCCGAACATCCCCCCCTTCCCTCTCCCCCAGCTGCAGGTGCTGAGCATGGCGCCACAGGGGCTGGGGTGTCCCTCAGGTCAGCTGGGGTCAGCTGTCCCAGCTGGGTCCCCCCCAGCTCCTTGGGCACCCCCAGCACCCTTGCTGGTGGGGTGGGGTGAGGAGCAGAAAAGGCCCCGACTGTGTGTAAGCACCACTCAGCAATGACAAAACACCCCTCGATTATCAACACTGTTTCCAGCACAAATCCAAAACACAGCCCCATACTAGCTACTATGAAGAAAATTAACTCTGACCCACCCAAAACCAACACAGGTGGTCAAACACTGGAACAGGTTGCCCAGAGAGGTCGCAGAGTCTCCATCCTTGGAGATATTCAAAACCCGACTAGACAACATCCTGGACAGCCTGCTCTAGCTGACTCTGCTTTCAGCAGCCAGGGCTGCACTACATGATCTCCAGAAGTCCCATCCAACTTCAGCTATGCTGCGAGTCTGCAAGATGAAAAGATAGAAACAAATGCACGAACCTCAAGATAACGTAACACAGCGAGTTCTACCAAAGCCAAAAAAATCCGTTAAACAGTTTAATGCCTGAAAAACTGGAATGCATCTTTCTGCAAATTAAAGACAGATTGTGAGGCAGAGGACAGAACTGAAAGTTCCTTGCTCATCAGATTAAAAACAAGAGGCCTATTCATGAAAAAAACTATGTGGTCAAGTCACATTCTTTGCTCCAAAGTTTTACATGCAACTGTGGGTGGGCACTCGCAATTCATTGAGAAACTTTTAGGTTGCTATGGATTGCTGCAGCACATGAGGGTCATTTATAAAGATATACAAGCAGTCAGTAGAAGTACAAGAAGACGAGCAAATGTCCCTTCTAATTTTAAAAGGACTGGTCACATGACTAACAGCTGGAGTCACTTAACAAAATACCAGTACAAGCTATTTTGTTGAATTCCCCTACAGTTACATGACAACATCTAAAACTCTCCTGCATTTCAAATACCCAAAGGCCTCATGGCTCAAAATCCCCCCTTCTTTCTGTTCTTACAGACTTCTCCGTCTACATATACAAAGCCACATTTTTAAATGAAGTGGAGGCCATAGACGAAGACCGTAAGAGCGATTTGCACCTGATGAAAAGTGGTAATTTGTTCTAGTTACTTTTAGATTACATACGCACCGGGCATTCCTCTTGCATCAACTAACTTCTCCGAACTATTCACCTTTTCTCTAAAAGGCACTGCAACAGCTCAAAACCAGGTTGATTTGAAAGTGTCCCTGCTTTAAGAAATAACATTTTTACCTGCTCTACAGCCTAAAGAGTTGCACATAATCACAGACTATTGTTGAACCCCAATCTTCAAATTCGTTAGCCAGCTTGGCTCCCTCTCACTTGGTAGCCTATCGTGCTCTTCAGGGAACACTGCTACTCATCACCAGCAGCCAGGTCTTCAAATAGCACGGTGTTACTAAACTGTTCAGTCAACATCCTTCTACTCACAAAGAAATAAAATAAAATCAAGGTACCCCTCAGAGTGCTGAAAACATTCATTTTTGTGGTTCTTGCTTCCACGTTAGACTTTGGTTGTGAATGTCCTATTAGCCAAATGCATTCAGGTCAGACAAAGCCATTTCATCTCCTGTTAATCAACAACTTTTCTGTTGGGAGATTAAGATCATAAATCAATGACAAAACCCAGTTAATTATCCTCACCCAAATACTGCCTGCTTTTTCTCAAAGACCAAATCTTAGATTAAAAGAGGTGACTTAGTTCTTAGAATCCCACTAGGTATAGTTCACATTTACATTCATACTTGTGGAGTATCACTCAAGACCAGAAATTTTTCTCCTCACAATACCAGGAGGTGAGCTGGGAAGCATAGTCTCAATATTTTTGAGCTCAAACAGTACAAAATGTTTGCCAAACACCTCAAAGCAATATCGAAGTTAACCATGGTAAGTAACAAGACAAACACAGCCACTACAAGCTACATAAAGAAGCAAAATGGCATGGTTATTAGAATTAAGGAAATCCAATACATTTCTTAAATTGGTCAGGGTTTGATTAACTCCTGTTTTTTGCACAATGCTCAGAAAGAATTTGGGGGGGTTGTTTTGTATGGTTTGTTTGGTTTTTAAAATCACTAGACCTTTTGTTAAGGGCTCTGTCAAACTGTTTCTACTTGTGAAGGGGCCTGTTTTCCCATGCAATCAAAACTATTATCTAGTTACCACTAAACGAGTTACCTTGCTATGCAAATATTTTAAATTGAATGTGATGGAGTTTGCTCAGATCACATTTGGCTTTCCTTTTGTATGTAAAAAGATCTTACATTAACCAGAGGAGGCTGCTTACTACTGCATCACCTGCTTCATTTCACTCTGCAATCTCTCCGGTAAACTTAAAATAAATTAAACATCACCTGTTTAACAGAAATTATGATTTTACAAGTTCCATAATGAGGGATTTCTAATTAACTTGTATATAGATAGACAACACTTGAAACCCTACAAAACAAATATGTCTGTATACCATTTATAGCTGTCTAAAAACCTACTTCCATTAGAGTACTAAAATACTAAAGCAACCTCCAATTCAATGAATAGGAATTAAAAAACCCACCTTGCTTTAAAATAGAGCTTTATCAATTTATGAAAGGGACTGTATGATAATTGTCTACATGGGACTGGATTACATTATTTGATGTGCTTCTTTTCAGTCCCATAACACCTATGTCACTCAGTATTCAGAAACTAAGCTCCAAAACCAGTTCTTCAGTTATGACAGCTACATATTTGGTGGCTTCTCTTTTATAAGTTCTTCTCTTATAGTTATTTTTGTGAATTAGTAAAAATGATTTCTCCCCAGAAATAAGACAAACAAGGTCTTTATTGAAATTTCAAAAATATGCCCAAACCTTGTCAGTCAAGACAAAACACTTATTCTCCAAGAAAGTAAGTTATCATAATAAGCTCAATTATTAATTACTCACTTTTTCAGTACTAAAAAGTTCACACATTAACATTGTAAAGATAGAATAAGTATCTTAAATTACTTTTTGCACTATGTAAAATATTGGAAACTTAAAACTTTTCTGTGCTTCTGAAGAACTGGAGTCACAGAGGCAAATCAATTGGTAACAGAAGTTGAAGAGCATAATCCTTCCCCAGTATTACATGCAATGTTATCGTTAAAATCTCCTTCTGTTCTCCTCAATTAAGTATAAAGACACATATGAATTTATTCTTATTCTGCCACATGCTCGCAATTTTTTCCAGTAGCCTGAGAATTGGAATGATGCAAATGCTCAGACGTTTATTTTAAATAAAGCCAGCTTTTGTCCCTGTTCGGCACTTTGAAAACCAAAGGAAAAAGTACTCTCACCACTATGTTATCTTACCTCCTGTGCTGACACCTGGACACAGATTATCTTAATCAAATCCCCACATATGCCTCCAGGGCTGCTCCTTTCCTATCACAGAAAGGCTTTTGAACATCTCCTTTCCCAGCTGGTCAAAGGCACAACACGCTTCTGCAGTTAGAAAGTTCCATGATACTTAGACAATGCTGCGATAGCATTTACTGTTAAACTCTGTGTATGCCATAGATTTGTTGATGGTGGTGGTTTTGTTTTAAAGTTACCTTACAGAATGATTCTTCCGGTATGAATATCTTCTAGACTGTGTACATCTGGAGGTTTGCAAAGTGAATACTAGACAAAAATGTTTAGTTGGTTTGTTTGGTAAACTTGGCTTATTGTTGCCAACAAAAAAAGCAAGCAGAAAGTTAAAGATGACAAATTCTAAAGACAAAACCATCACTGACAATTTCTGTGTGACTCAGACTGTGGAAACCAAGCACTGCCCAAGTAGATTGATTGCCTGTATCGACTGCTACAGCAGCAGTCACGGTGCTTACACTTGCCACAAATTCCTGAGCGATTATAGGTAAGCATACATGCGCCGCGGTCTCACAACGCAGAGTGAAAGTGCCGGTGGCACAGAGAGGTGCAGCGCAGCCGCCCCCGACCAGGCCGGAGCGGGCACCCCCGCGGGGCACCAGGCGGCTGCACCCCGAGCGAGGGGACCCCGGCAGGCGAGGCGCACGCCCAGCGCTCCTCGGGCTCCGCAGGCACCCGGGCTCGGCTTCCTTCTGCACCTTTGGCCGAGGTAATAACAAACCATCTAGCTGTTTGTCAAGATGACCAAATTCAGATTTCAGTGTAAAAGAATAAAAGACACACACACACACAAAAGAAGGTGAAACACCCGAAATACTGGTTCTTATAAGCCTGAGGAAAATAAATGTGATTCAGACAAAGTGCATCTCAGCCACCACATCGTAATAAAACAAATGTTTGCTCCTCACCTTACAAATATTTAATGTTGCCATCCTAGCACAGAGTGAAACACACCACTAGGAACTCAAGGCGCAGGTAGGACCAGCGCTCCACCCCAGCTGGTCCCTGCCAAGTGCTGTTGGCAGTCGATGCTCCCAAGGATGGCACAGGAAAGAGAAATCTGAAGATACAAGTCAGCCTTCTCCCTCCTCCTCCAAAAAATCTGCACTAATGAGTGACTGGTGTCCCCAGAAATTTAAGATTATTTCTTATCCATCTACTTCATCCTGAACTTTTTTGTAATTCTGATACGCTCATCATCTGGAAGTTTCCAGTCCTTTCAAAGTACAGCTACACTAATGGTTTCAGTAATGCACTGCGATAAACAACTCCCATGGACCAAGAATAGACTATCTGAAAATAACATTTCTTTGCATCCTTTTTAAATATGTCACCTTTCCATTTGTTCAGATACCTCTTTATTATTGTACTATAAGAATGAGCTGTTCTGTAGAATTTCGGTGTCTTGCTACAATGTCCTGGACAACCTGCTCTAGCTGGCCCTGCTTTGAGTAGGGGGTGCTGGACTAGTCCATCTCCAGAGGCCCCTTCCAACCTCGGCAGTGCTGTGATTCTGTAACCCTGGAAAGTTTTTTTCTCTAAGACACTGTCATTCCCCATCCCCCAAAGAAACTCTGAACTCAGAAAATGCTTCATAAAATCTCAGAGAATGTGAAGATTGAAACCAGCCTCACACAGGGGTTATTAGAAACAGCAGCTAGGGAAAGGAAGATTTGGGGGATTTTAATGAAAAATTCCTTTTTCCTTTTTTTTTTTTTTTAAATATGAAGATATAAACATCAAAATGTTGCTCTACCAAAAAACACCCTGCAGTATTTAATATATCTATTTTATATTATCAAGATTCAAGTAAAAATATCTGAGAAGTACAGCAGAACATACTGAACAGGTCTGCATCTTTCATTTAAACAGAGACCACAGATAAAATAAACAGTAATTTATGTAGCTGGGTCCAACAGAGCAAAAGCAATGAACACAGGACACAGGTTGAGTACATACACTTGAAGTACTTTGCATACTTGGACTGACACAGTCAAGCCCAGTCAATAAAATGTAACAAATATACCCAAGCAACTGTTGGATCTAACGAATTTTTGACAGGTGCAAACCCAGACATGTGGAGTGTAACTGAATTGAAAAAGAGGATTTCCAAAAGTTTGTCCGTTTGAAGGCCAGAACACAGATCTTTGATGATAATGGGTCTTCTTACCATGCAGAATATCGCCAGTTTGAATATCAGAAAAAAAATTGTCATTTAAGCTTTTCTTTGAATATTTTGGAAAAAAATATTTTACATGTTACCTCTGCACATGAAGAAACATGAAGTGTTTCTTCAGCACTTACAGAAGATTCAAAACAGCACTGTTCCGAGCAGTGTGATACTTTCAAAGAGGCATGCTGGATCGCTCAAGCCATGCTTCACGTATTTTGAGAGGCACATTCATCTTTCAGGCAATTTCACTACCACAGAAGGTTATCAAAGGCCAAGATCCACGTGCCGTATTTAGCTAGGCTTCCCACCAACTTCAGTTTAGTTTGACAACAAATATGAAAACTGCAAGTGGACGTTCCTACACGAGTTGCAAAAAAGCCAAATGGGAGAACATCTGCAAAACACGAGCTAATTCTGTAATAATCAATCAGCCAATAAGCGATCGTGTGACACAAAGGAGGTGGAGGCTTTGGGGGGAAAACAAAAGAGTAACAAGAGAAAGAGATGGAACCAGCGCATGCACGCGTGTGTGCATGTCAGGGGTTGCAGGAGCAAGATCGTGAGGACAGCAGCATGAGAGGAAGGGAAATGTTTCCCCAGCAGCAAATGGTGCCTCTGGAAAACTGCCACCACAGAGCAGGGCTTCTTTCTGTAAGAAAAAAGAGCTATCACCACCAAAATTAACGAGCGAAGAGATACTTTCAGTTATCCTTTAGGTTTTAGCTGGTCTGGCTGAGAAAGTAGAACCTCGGCATATGCAGAACCGTCACCATTTCTGACTCCTATTGCTGTCTACCCTCACTTCTTTACTCTGCATTTCTTTTTTCAGGAGCAACTCACAGTTCTTCCTACACAATTTGCCCAGTTTCTCTAGCCCATCTATTTAAAAATAATAAAAATCAGTGGTAAAAACATTGACAGCAATTAAAGATTTGTAGTTAGATTGTGAAATTAATGATTTTGTGATGTTTGCAAGGAAGTCCCCCCAGCTAAATCTGTGGCTAACCCTGATCAAGAAAGGCTACGCAGATTCAAGAAAACAAAATAGTTCTACTTATAGTCGCATTACCCTTGGAACAGTTTGGCATATAAGTATAAACAGATTTAAATAAGTGTCTTGCAAGATCTATATAAAATCATCCCAAAAATACAGAAACTATCATGTACTTTTCAGCATGCTTGTTTGTCTACAGCATCCATTAGCAACAAGCAGTCAAAATCCAACAAAAGTCTGGTTAGGCAAAGGGCAAACTATGCCACATGTCTTAAGAGACTCTCCAAAGCTAACCCTACAACGTGCACTGGGATGGTTTTATTTGGGATTAGTGAAAGAACATACCTTACATAAGTATTTTTGCTTTCTTAGTAGCAGTAGGCCTTTCACACTATCATAGCACCGAGACCAGCTCTCTATCTATAATTAATGCCCAAATTAGTATACATCTGCAACTGTTACTGAAATCTACATTTGAGCACAGAATTAGGCCCAAATTTAAACCACTTAAGCCACAGCATATTTTTTCTATAATGTGAGGATTAAAAAACCCATATCACAAAATCAGCAAGAACTAAGAACAGACTGTACAGGTGTCAGAGTCACAGAATATATATCCTTCCATTTTCATTTACCATGCCTAAGATACTCAGGCTGCACAGCTGTGAAGACAAACCAAATAAAAATTTTCTAGAGCCTGATCATCAACATCAAAACAAAGAAAACTGTTTGGTGGGAAATCAAAGAACAAAATCAGCCTGATCTGATTCTCCTGTAGGGTATTCCCAAAATATTCTGTTACCTTTGCATTTCTCAGTGATATGCACACAAAATATTTTTAAAATAGCAGGACTGACAAGCCAGTCCCCTCAGACAAACACTACAGTTTTGTGTGCTGTTGTAATAAACACGCTACAGTCACACAACACAACACCCACAGTAAGTTATTCTGATCTGCAACAGATCAGAACATTTCTTACTTCAGTCGCTTTCTCATTGTTCATGTTTGGTTTAAAGTTGCAGCAGATAAGCAGATGTATTTGTATAAATAAATACACTTGCTTATTACTCCACATGAATTAATGCTTTAAAGACAGATTTTGGGGTGGGAAGGGGAGCTGTATTAAGAGAATGTCTTTCAGCCACAGATTTTCACAATCTAGCCTTTATTTTTTTTAAAATTAAATTCACAAGACAATAACTGCAGTGAGAGCACACACCTCTAAGAGGAGTTCATTTGGGGATACAGCACACGAATGAGCTCCAGTGCAGAAAGGAGCGAAACAAAGTTATGTTACTTTAAAGAAACATTGCTCAGAATTTGCAGGATTCAAAAGAAGTAAAAAAAAAAAAAAAAAAAAAAAAAAGAAAAAAAGTATCTCGAGAGAACTGGGCTGGAGGGCGGAGGATGGGGGATCGAAACGTAAAGTAACTCAAGACCCTAACTGGAAATACAAGCTGTATGAAAATTCAAAAAGTTGTAGACAATTATGTTTGAAAGCATGAAAGCAATAACAACCACTTTCTACACTGTCTCATTTCACAGCTTTATTTCACAATAATTTTTGTTTTGTTTTTATTTGCCATCCTCTGAACAAAGGATCAGCTTAATGCATTGGCCTGGTTAGCGTGAAAATACACTTATTTCAAACACATGTAAGATTGTGATAATCCCCATTAGCACTGTAAACGCATACCCAAGATAAAGGAGGAAAAAAATAAATTTACATTTAGTAGCTTAAATCTCAGAAAACTTGGATTCAAATTAACGTTTCAACTTCCCAAGTAAAAGGAAACTGGGTTCTGTATTTGACACTCAGGCCTTTTAAACAAAATACCAGCTATACCTGTTAAGCTCCCTCTTCTGGCTAATTAATAAAATTGCTTAGATTTTGTATGCATAAGTTTCAATTTTCCCAGTTATGTTCTATCACTAAAAGTCAAATAACTATTAAAAAAAAAATCCATAGAGCAGCTTTGATATTGAAATATGCAACATAAGTGTTCGACTTCAGACAGTGCCCTCCTGTTGTCTCACACTGACAAGTTGCACACACACAAAAAAAAAGTATCCATGTACTATGTAGGGATAGCTCTGCAAACCAAGCTTAACCAACAACCAACCATCTAGGCCTGTAGTAAGTTTATAAACACCACTGCATATTTTCTGATATCAGATATCCAATCCAACCTGAAATTTCTGTGTTCAAAACAGACTAGCCAATTAGTCCCCAAAGTACACCTTTCCTTGTTCTAGCTAAAGTTAGAATTAATTGTGTAATAAAAATACAAATACACTTTTCAGAGAACGTAAATGTTGCAAATGAGGAAAACATGCCACAAAAACTTAGCTGCCTCCCTTCCAGGATTTCCCATCTCTGCTGTTACTTCCCAAGCATTTCTGTTGGATAAGCACAGCTCCCAGTAACCAGTTGAGGACACACTAACACTACCTAGCAATCCCGCTGTTACCACCCAAAGAGGGGACTGGCATTTTACAATGTCATCGGGGGGTGGGTAACCACCCTATTTATCTGTCAGTAAAATGAGAAGATGGACAAAAAAACCACCCGGTAGCCAGGATAATGTCTAACTGCCTCTGCCTCATCTGACCAAAAGTTATTTTCCAGTTCAGTCAGAAAACTCATCTGTATTTCTGTCCCTCAACTAAATAAAAAAGAAACAAAGACTCCTCTGTGCTTTTTCCATAAAGGAAGAGGAGCAACTCAAGAGCTCCAGCCACTGCGAGCTCTAAAATCCCTCTGCAGCACTATTTTCTGTCACTGTTTCATGGAAATGCCAAAAAAATATTGTAAAATACAGTTCAGTCTAGAGAGATGCATCATCCCCCACAAGCAGATAAACAGACATCTCATAGCAGCAAAATAATTACAAGTAATTAGCGTTTATCTTATGCACTGACTTAGGTTAATCACACTAGGACTATAGCTCACACTAGTTGCTATAGCTTGTATCTTGAAAGCAGAAAGAATTTCACTGTCTGTTAAGAGCTCCAAAAATTAGTAGGGCTTAGCTAATAGCTGTGTCTTTCAAAGTTAATAGGCTTGGACTTTTAACTGGACGTTCAAATGAGCTTTCCCTTTCTTTGCCCTTGCTGATATTTTATGGAAACAGAATTAACATGTATTATTTTTAAACAGGAAAGTATCACCAACAGACTTCAGTATTTCAGTTCCATTCATCCCAGCCAATAATTCAATTGAAATTGTCAATTTAGTTACACTTAAATAATTGCAAATGCAGAGGCAGAATTTATTTTAGCCGTAAACTCTGTTCTGTCACCGGTAGGTATTTTAAGACTGTTCACCTAGCTTTTTATCACTGAAGTGGTTCTCATCAGCATAGCTGTACAATGTTGTCCTCTTAAAAAACATCCTGCTGAGAAGTATCATGGCATTGTCAGGAATTAAAGGTAAACTTTCTAATGACATTCAGAATAAAAACCATACCAAAAAATCCTAAAAATAAGATTCAATTCCAATTCTATCTTAAGACAGATACTTTCACTAACTCTGGCTCCCAGTATGCCCTTGCTTGTCGTAGACATATGAAAGAAAGATTTAAGAGAAAAAAGCTGATTTATTAAATAAATTATTTGGAGAAACGGGAAAACTAGGAAAAAATGGACACTCACCAAGAACAAGAAAGGGCACATGAAGAGAAATTACAACTCCACAATGGAGGAGACAAGGTGGAGAGGGCTGAAGGCTTGAAAAGGAACATTTGATGGGGAACTCCTCCTCAGATGAGACTTGCAGCTAAAGCAACTAATCCTCACCAAACTATCACAAACACAAGAGACACAATGAAGATGTAGTGGCAGCGACTGGCCTCAATTTGTAGACACAGATGTCCTAAGCCAACAGTCACCCTCATTGTGGAGCAGCCAAATTAATGACAAACAGGGACTGGCAAAATTTCTCATTTTCTTCTAAAACCTAAGTCACTGCAGCTGACTTCTGGGGAAACAACAATTCAAAGCAAAAGGGAAGTACTATGCAGGAGGAGTGTGAAAATCACAATTCCAGATGGAATCAACACACAGAGGATAAAAAAATACTTCACTTAGCTGTGGGTTTTCATTATCTCAATTACTGTAGTAGCACGATGGCTCCTTTTTGAAAGCCAAGACACACTCCCTGCCAAGCCATTTTTATGAGACTTCTACCATAACTGTGTAAATAAAGGCAGACAGTGCAGCCCAACTCTGACCTCTACAAATAATTTCCTGTTCAACACCTTATTGACCTTCAATCCAGCTAATGAAAGGCCTTGAAGGGAAATTAATTTCATGTTTATGCCATTACTGTACCTTCAGTCCAAGTGAAATCAAAAATCTGTTTCTACATAGAAAAGCTTAAAAGAACCGTGACAATAAAAGATCAGATCTCACTGCAGATCAGACTTGAAATACACCTACTGTCACAGAGGGCATGGCTGAGACACAGCCTCCACATTAAAATGATGCGGGATGATCTGATGAGTCACGTTAAATCTCGTTACAGTCTCTGAAAGACTAGCTGCTACTATTGTGTACTTGATTGTATAACCCTTGCAAAACTCATTAGCCTTAAGCCCAACAATTCTAATTACTTGTACTCATATGATTTATTCCTCAACTCTGCTAAGAGCTTGGCGTCAAAGCCATGAGGTGGGGGCTCCAAGGCGGAAGGCAACTCGCTGGTGCTGCGCTCTGGGAACGCTCGTGTTCCACTGGTCAGGCACGAGGGACAAATCCATTTCACAGCTCTGCCGTGAGGGACAGACCAAGTTTCAAGTTCAGCTGACAGTGGACCTGTGGGATGTTTATTGGCCGATGGCCATGGAAAAGGTTAAACTGATACAATCAGCCAACTCTGGGCTGGAACAGAAAGAAAAAGTGGTGGAATCAATACACAAGTCATCTAACAAACTGCCCCAGGAGCAGCATGGATCATGAACCAAGTCTATACTGGTTTACAGCACAAGTTTGTAACAACAGCAGTTGTTATAATGTTTTTCACTTCAGGTCAAATATCATAACAACATCATTTAGATTTTCCACTACTACTTCTACCAATAAGGTTCAAAATGTTCTGTAAAAGTGACTCCTCACCTTTTTACAAAAAAAAAATATAAACAAAAACATAGAGCTTGCTCAAGGTCGGGTGGACATTTAATAGCAGAACTAGAATTAAAACAGAGTTACTTCAAGTTTTTAACTCAATAATATAGTCTACCTGAAAAAAAGTCTCATTTTTCATTACTAAAAATGTTTTTTGTTGTTCTATTCCACCTTAGTCTATTATTTCTGTATTCAACAGACTGATAATAATGCCTTCATTTAACACAGATAGCCTTTTAGCTAGTAAATCTTATATTCCATCTTATTTTCTATTTTGATCCACAAATCTATTCCAATGATTCATTTCAAAGGTCTTGTTATACTTCTGTGACTGGCATTTTGAAAGTATTCTTTTATGAAATCCTTTCATAACTTTTCATCTAAGTGAGCTCTATAGTAAATCACTACCAGACTTCTTAGAAACAGGATACAAAACTAAGCAAAAGCACCCTTGCTTTTATACTTTCTAACTCCCTGCATTCAGACAACTGACCTGGAAATCTAGAGTTTAATGACAGTAATTCAATTCTCTTTTTTTAAACACAGTCCTTCCTACAAATCTATGCAAAATCTTTTATAACATTTAGTAATACAAGACAGAAGTTAACGGCAAAAAAACAAAAAAGGCAAACAAAAACTTATAAGCTTATAAATCATCTCCCTGCCAAAGCAAGTTTCTCTCTAATGTAGAGTGATTCAGACAGTAAATTGCAGACAGGCTTAGTAAAAATAATGGGGAGAACACATTTAAGAAAGATTAAACAGCAGTATAAAAGTGAAAAGAAAAAGAAAGTAAAAAAGTTAAGTGTGAAAATAAAACAACAAATTAAAGTGCTGCAATTCAAGATGGCAACTCCAAAAAATAGGATCAAAAAAGGGAAGGATCTCCCCTGGCCCATGGTCTTCCTTTTGTGATTATGAGTGGGCAGAGCTGTAGAAAACACTTTCAACAACATCCTTCTAAAGCGGTTTTCTGGTCTCACTAAAGAGAGAAACTTCATGTAAGAAAGTTTGTGTAAAATTGCAGTTTCTTGACTCCAGAGTTAAGACACCAAATTTTGACGGGGGCCAGGGAGGAGAAGAAAAGTCAGGCTCTTTTCCTTCAGAAAGATGCATCTAATTAAAATACCTGCAGGATGCTCTCTCTCCTGGTGAGAGACCAAGAGAATTACCAAAAGAAGACGTGCCTCCAGTCCAGTAGAGTAGCTGTCACAGCCTGCACATGATTGAAGGCCGAGACAAAAGTGACCCTGTGCACACAGACTGTACTGATGAAGAGATACCAGCAGCCTTTTGCCTTCAAACGCACTCAGATGGTGCAATCCCTGTCACCCCTCCTGAGGTGAAATAAGCAGACACATACCTCAGTTAGCAAGATGTCATCTCAGGAGCTGCAGAAACAGCAGAAGTTTTCACAGCACTGAATCCTCAAACCATATACATGTATCTAGGAGAAACATCCTGTGTTCTCAGTGGAAGGAACACTATTTTATATATATATTTTTATGCAACAGCTTCCACTTGCCATATGGAAATATACTATGCAGGACTGAAAGAACAGTGTGTCTATTTACTGCAGGACAGCAAATGAACTGATGGGGAGTTTGGAAATGTAACTGCTAAGCAGTTGGCCACTAGACTAACACTCGTGGTTTTAGTTAATGGACTACTAAATATCCAGACAAGATACAGGCAATGACAGATGAACAAAGGGAGCAGGCAGCGTTTTAAAGGTATACAACACATGGAGCTGATAACAAGCAGAGTTTGGATTTGTGCTTAGAGTAAGGGCAAAGTAATTATCAAAGTCTTAAAGAAGCATATGATAAGGCTTTTCTAGAAGCTAATAAACAACTGAAAAACAGAATACAAGATTTATAGTGATCTGCTTTGAAATAAAAAGAAACTTAACTTCAGTAGTTTGGAATCCAGCTGATGAAGAGCATTATGCTTGCGACCTGCCATGATTTCTGAAGAGAGAAGCCCGGGAGATGAATCCACTCTTAAATTGCATCTTTAGCCAAAGTGGCTAGTAAGACTGTGTGAGGGATTGACAGGAGAAATGGCATCTGGAGCAGATGCTACTAAAATTGATTAGCATGTAAAGGGCTGGCCCTGGGATAGCCAAGGGGGAGTCAGTCACTGAAGCAATCGATTGCAGCTAGCGGGAAGGAACATGCAACCAACACCATTTACCCTTTACAAAATGTCTCCTTGCATAGTCAGATCTCACTGAGAATGCTAAGATACACATTTCTTCAAATGTTTATCCAAAATATACTACACATAAACACTCTTTGAACACTGTTTTGAAAGGCCTTATTGTTCCATCACTAATAAGAATCTCCATGCTACCTCTCAAGAAGTTTTGCAACAAAATGTTCCTGGATGCTACTGAACGGTGACTACGTTTAACATTGAGAGATGTCTGGTCTTCACAACCCAGAAACCATGTTGGTTTAAAATAGTAATATAGTATCACACCCCCATTGGGGAAAAATATATTTACACAGAAAACAGTTTAATACCCGACAGGAAATTCAAGTCAGATAACTTTTAAACACAAAAGATATTATTATCTGGAGCTTCTAGCGAAAACAGACTTTAGTACAGAAATATATGCACTTGTTTACATTAGGTGTTACATATGTGAATAACAATCCCAAAGGAGTTACTCCTTCCCCAGAAGACAAATGTACTTTCTTACCTTTGGCCATTTGGGATTTAGAAGTCGTGCTTTGATGGCATCATCCAGGGCCTTGTCATACTGCTGGATTTTCATGTAGGCTGCCGAACGATTACTGTAGAGAATGCAGTTCTGAGGATCAACTCCCAAAGCCTCATTGTACAACACGATTGCTGTATGAAAATCGCCATCATGGCAAGCCTGGTTGCTCTGGCGAACTTTCTCAACAAATTCAGCTTTGCTCAACATGGGACTGTCAGGACTTCTTCTTCCAAAAGATTTTGATCCAAAGAAAGAAATCTGGGGGGCAGGGGGGAGAAATCATATATTAGTGTTACAAAATGCTACTCAAAAAAGGAAAAAAAATATTAGAAAATGTACAGCAGAAATTAAAGCCATCAGCATTACTGCAGAACAAATTTTTAAGGATCTGATTCTGAATTCATAAAGTAAATTGTTTATCTACTGACTTTTTGGGCATACAGAAGTAACAGAAAAGAGCCTTATAAAACAAATCATTCCCTATGAAGGATGTCTCCTAGAAGACATATTGCCTTCTTCAGGCACAAGACCAGTTGCAGTCTATTTTAGTATGCTGCACTCCACATATTCACAAGTTTTTCCTCCTCAGCCATATTATGCGATTCTACAACACGAAGCATTGTCGCCAGGTAAGGAAGTTTATCTGAATAGGCGGCAGGTGTGAACATGAAGATGATGCCCGAATATCCAAAGCTGAATACGTGGATCACACAGAAGCACACACATGCACAGACAGTGGAAGAATGTATAAATTCTCTTCAAACCAAAGAACTTGCACTGGTACATCTGCTCACAAACAGCTATATCCAGCTACCTGAAGGCTGCAAACTGTTCATAAATGGGAAGGGAAGGATGAGTCTTAGGAACTGGGTATACTCACAGAAATTAGTGGGGCACACAGTTTATTTTAGCAACAGAACAGTCATCATTGGCAGAGCCACCTTCCTGGACTGTCAACTTCAGGCAATAACAAAGAAAAACAGGTTTAAGCCTTCTAATTATAAAAATGGTTATTATTTAAAGTCAGCTGTAGAAAGTCCTAGTTGCATCATTATGGTACACCCTTTCTCCTCATTTAACTTTCTATTCTCCTTATTTTCCCCAGTCAGTCATCTGCAGTCACTAACTGCCTTTGTCAGGTATACCCTACTCTATCCCAAGGACCTTGAAAAACTCAGCAAGAATATCTTTGTACAACTCTGATCACAGACAGCTGTGAATTCTGCAATAATTGTATTTGGCGACAGGCAACATGTACATATGGTAATATACAAAATACTTGGAAATATTCATTAAAGGTTTAGACTAATATACTTGAGAATGGTGTCATCCATTTTTTATCCTGCAGACTGAAAAAGGTTAAGAATATCATATATTGTTACCACAACACAACAACTTCAGTGCTTAAATACATTACAAGAGCAAGCTGAGGCATATTTTTTAGGTGGAAAGGGAAGCAAGCTGCAAACTGACATCCTGTCTCAAGCATCAAAATGGTCTATAGACTTTTGTTTTTTCTTAAGTCAAAAAACAACAATAGAAAAGCACCAAATTAGAAACTACTGATCTCTTCTTTTCCTTATGATTATACCCAATTTTTTCTGACAGGTGTTTGTCCAAACTGTTTCTAAACTTCTCTACTGAAGGAGACTATGTTTTACACAGGCAATCTCATTACACTGCTTCATGATTTTCATAATTACAATATTTTTCCTAACATCACAGCATAATAGACTGGTTTGGGTTGGAAGGGACCTTAAAACCCATCTAGTTCCCACCTCCCTGCCCCAGGCAGAGCCACCTTCCACTAGCCCAGGTTGCCCAAAGCCCCCACCAACCTGGCCTTGAACCCTTCCAGGGAGGGGGCAGCCACAGCTTCTCTGGGCAACCTGTGCCAGGGCCTCCCCACCCTCACAGGGAAGAATTTCTTCCTTAGATCTCATCTAAATCTCCCCTCTTTCAATTTAAAACCATGACCCCTCATCCTATCCCTACACCCCTGATCAAGAGTCCCTCTCAATCCCCTCCTCGCCCAGCCTGGATTTGTGTTGGGGATTGCCCTGACCCATGGGCAGAACCTTGCCCTTGGCCTTGTTGAGCTCCATGAGGTTTGCACGTCCCCCCTCTCCAGCCTGTCCAGGCCCCTCTGGATGGCACATCCCTTCCCTCAGCGTGTCCCCACACCACACAGCTCGGTGTTGTTGGGGAACTCGCTGAGGGTGCCTCGATCCCACTGTCCGTGTCCCCAACAAAGATGTTAAACAGCGCCGGCCCCAATACTGACCCCTGAGGAATGCCAGATCTCCTTTGTATCAGTAAATATACTGCTTCTTGTCCTGTCTACAGTACAGCAAACAAAAAACTTTGTTCCTTTCATCTGTGTAGTTGCCCTTTATATAACACTCCTGCTAATATAAACTAATATGTACCTTGACATTATTACTAACAGCACTATAAAAAGCAAATTTCTGCATCCTTGAAAATCCATTCTGTATGCAGTACATCTTTAAATGTGTTGGCATGCTGCTTTGCTACTTCAATCAAGCTGACAAACAACAACTTCATATATTCTCAAGTACTGACAGGAAAATTGCTCTACTTTGAGTAATAGCCCAAACATTAGAGCTGAACATGTTGCTTTATGCCAAGCAGTGTGATAACTCACACATTTGCTTGTATTTGACCATAAACTTCATCATGTGGTCTGTTTGCTGTGACCTAAGAAGTTGCAAGAACAGAATATGAATATTCAGCAGCATTAGAGTAGATGTTCAAACACAAAGATCAGGAAACCCTGATGAGCTAATTAGTCACCAGAAGGCCATAGATGGCTGGAGATACTGTAGGGAAATGGGGCTGGTGAGTACCCATGTGCCAGAGACAGCGGAGGTAACTACCCAGAGATACCCTGATTCACACGGAGGGCTGATTCGCTGTAGGAAAATAAAAGAAGCCAAAGGAAACACCATTCTCCTCACATTTCCTTTCATCTTCACTTACTTTTTTCCTCTGTAGATTCAGCACCTTCTTTAATTCCAACAAGTCACATCTCTGCCTACTCCTGAAACCCACTGAAGTTAACAAATGCACCACAACTGTGCAAGATTCTTCTCAGTGGGCAAACCTAAAAACTACTCTGTAACTTCTCCAACCATTAAAGTCAGAGTAACTAACGAATTTTCACACTGTTCTAATTTCTACACTACCCTTTGTTCCTGAAAATTACCAGAAGAGTGGAAAACTTGATTTTATACAGCTTAGAGCCAACACTTCAGAGTCACTACAGGCAAGAACATCCAATGCAGTCTTACAGAAATGCTCATTGTATATAAGGAATGTGGAATATTTTAACCTGAGCAATATTCCACTCGAAAAAAAAGTATAACCTCTACCCAGGGCCTAAAAGGAGTTCAAACATGTCAAAAAATTTCTGAAAGGAGCTGAACTTCCACGCAATGCTCAAGGAAACACACGGCTAACAGTCTAAAGAACTCTCATACATCATTTTTCAGAAGGATCTGAGGAAATTAACAATCATAAATTAAGAAAGGTATTGAAGGGCAAACACTGGGTGAATGTCTGAGAGGGAACAACAGACTCAGTGCCAGGACTCCAGTGATACTGTTTATGATGCCAGAGATCATCCTGACCCATGATCCTTGGAAATTGTGTTAACAAGGAAGCAAACAACCCCACAAACACATGCTCACCCCCACGCAATTTAAAATGCCACCCCTTTCAAAGCTGTCAGCTATAATAGTAACAGATGTTACTCTAATCTATATAGATTTCCAGGAACTTTTTTGAATCCTGCTATGTTCTTAGCCTCAATAGCTTCCTGCTGTAATTCTGACAAAATCTGAGATTTTCATGAGCAAAATAAACTTCTGCAGTGCAAACTCTAATTTAAGTACAGGTATTTCAGGCAGCACAATTCAAATTTCTGGCACAGCTAATATGGATAATATTTCTATGATGCACTTGACTGATCACCAGGACCAAGTCAGTCCATCAGAAGGAACAGAGCAGCACACTAAGAAAAAGAGGTATCTTCTCTTTTGACATCTTCCACAGTTAGAACTGAAGCAAGATTCTCTCCCTGGTTTCTAAACTACGTGATATTTTGTTGATGCCACGATTACAGGATGAAGAAAAGTATTTGTTTTGTTCTCCTCATGAGACCTACATTGTCACTGGGACTTCCTCACAGGTGGCCATACCATACAGCATTCATTTATAAGTACATTGGTCATGAAAAAATGTTTTTCCATAGTCAGAGAAATTTTTGTCAGCTCCACTGAGAATATATGACCTCCGTAAGAACTGGTATTAAGACAGATAGGTGATATCATCTTGGCAGAGATCATGTTTAAAATTCTTAAAAACGATAAAGCTACCTTAATTTAAATAATCAACTGCAACTATAACTTCCCTTAACAAAACTGGCTGCACTGACCACCAAGTGACTTAATTCATTGTGATGTGTTAAATACATCCAATTCCCATCAACATTAAGAGTTAAATAGGCAGGGCACAAACTGGAATAAATTAATCAGATCAGTTAGTCACAAACATCACCAGATTAGAAAGCATGAATCTCTCAGCAGAAAGCCCAAATATTTTCTTCAGGTTCCTCCTTTCTTACAGTGTCTAGAGCAGACTGCCAAGGAAATAATTTTGCTTCCAAAGCTTACTGTTTTGAACCACTGAGCTCAGCCTACCAGTAACAGTACACAACACATTCAGCTAAGGTGATCTCTAGTTTAAACACCGACCATGTTCCTACAACATCAGTTCTTTTGTTAACCAATGCCAAGTTTAAGGGTACAACGTATCAAATAAACTACTGCTGCTTCTCAGATGTGTTTTTAAAGGTGGCATCTGTGTCTCTCTCATTGTATTTCCCGGTGATTGGCCCGCATCAGGGACAACAAAAAATATCAAGTGTTGTGTAGTTTCTTTTATCATATTCAGAGCAAATGACTGCAGCTTCCAGACGCAGGAGTACCAGAACTAGTCATGAACTGATGTTATTTAGAAGATAAATACTTCAAAAAATAGATTCCTTCACAGCTATGGGTATAGCTGCCTCCAGCTGGAGACTCATCCCGCAGGGAAAGCTCAACCAGCGCCACACTGAAGAGCCGAGCTGGGGCTCAGCGCCACGGACGGCGGGCAGCACCCTTCCTTCCCCTGGCCTCCACCGGACCACAGCGACCGACACTGCTGCAGCCACAGGAGCTGTTGGCCTGGAAGCTGCCTTCAGAGAGTTACTAGGTAGAGAGGCCTCTGCCAGGGCAGGTCTCATCAGGCAGAGTCTCAGGGAGCACTGGCGAGAGTAAAGAATGCGCAAGTCGAACAATAGCTGTCTTTTCTGTCCATTTGTTATGCGTGAACAAATGAAAACACAAAGCTGTTAATGATCTTCCCAGAGTCATACTGTGACTCTGCAACGAGGAGAAGAATCCATGAGGAGACATCCTCTCACTCCAAGTAAAGTGGTTTCTGCCTCTAATATCCTGTGAAGCTAAATAATCTCATGAAAAAAAAGGAAACTGTTTTAAAGGAAACTATGATGGTAATTTCTGGAATATGTTATTATTTAATTCCTGCTATCATGAGAACTGCATACGGCAGTAAAACATCATTAGGTGAAAGAAAGAACCACAGAACAAAACTGAGTCACTCTGGCACTCAAACCACAAATAAAAAAAGATTATTATGATGGTACCCACACACAAAAGTACTCATTAAAAAGCCAGCCCCGCCTTCCAGTCACGACTGCTCTTCTCCTACTAATATGGTAGAAGGTGATGGCAATGCACATATTTAGGCTGCCCAACTCTTTGTTACAGAAGGTACTGTACATACTAAACCAATGCTAAAGAAGAAGCAGAAGTTCCTTAGTGCAGTGGAACAAAAAAGGTTCTAATGAAGCGCAGAATAGGATCTAGCAGAGACAATTTAAGGTAGGAGGTCATGTATTTCCAAAAAAGATGACACAAGCTTCTCTGCATCAGTTCTCCAAACCAGCACAGGGCACCTGAAACCAGCTCCTACTACAAAGGTCACATTAGACAGATGCTCCCACAATACCTGCTTCAGATTAGACTCAGCAATTAATTCTCTTCATTGGTGAAAAAGCCTCCTCCTCTTGCAGAAGGTGCTCAAGATTCAACCTTACTGATCATTCAAGGTGAGTGTTAAAAACATACACAATTTTCTTTAGTCTTTTTCTTCTCCAGAACAAATGAACTCCCAACCCCCCCAAAGCAAACAGTAAGTTGAACACACAGAAAAACCTACATTACAAGAATGTTTATCTTCCAAGATCAAGCTTGCTAAACTTAGTCCTCTATAGAGACAGAACATTTAGCAAATAAAAAGAGTAAGAGCCCATACACGCTGAAAGATCTGACTGTCTGAACAGCACATTGCTATCCAGAGAACGGTAGGGAGTAGATTCCCATCGAGTTCCAATATGATGAGTGAGAAGAGGTAACAGCAAATCCAAATTCTGCTCCAAGACAAGAGGACAAGGGAAAACAATGTGGTAGAACAGCATGAAGGGAATGCTTGATCAAAGAACAACGAATCCTACACCTCAGAGCTTGTTTGTATGTAATCCATCTTACTTAATGATACATGATTCAAATAAATATGCCTTATATAGATGATGTCTTGGGTGGCAGGTTCATAATTAAGACACCTTTTAAAAAAAAATCCTTTATAACTTTCCAAAAAATACTTTAAGGGTTGTATTAGTATTTTTATATTTTAAACTATCTAAATAGCTCAAGATAATCAATGAAGCATCAGAAAGAGGAAAAAATAAAAACAAAGAGGCAAGCAGAAAAATTTGCATTCCAAACGGATTGTGAAACAAAGTGACAATTACTTATTCTAAATACAGGTTTCCAAAATCAGCTTAAATCTGTAACTGAACTTCCCTTTCTATGAAAACATCTATACGACATCTTGTATTTTAATCTGCAAAATGGCTTTATGTTTTTTTCACGCCATATTCTGGGGTATTATTGTTTGTCTGTAATAGAAGTTGTCTTCAACAAGAGTCCAAGAACAGATAAAGAATATGAAGTTTCTCCCCATAACCTCCATGCTCCTAGCAGCTAGCACTTCAGCTCATCTGTACTACGCTTCTGCACAGACATGAAACCTTGCCAAGCCACATGCAACCTTCGCCCAATCAGAACAGAATTTTAACAGAAATAGTGTGGAAAGAAATTAAAGGCCACTGAAACTGAAAGTTTAAACCACCATAGGATGTGCACAACAGCTATCCAGGCTCCTAGATTTTTCTAAGCTGGGTTTTGTCTCCACAAATTGTCATGAAATATTACTGTGAGTACATCTCCACGCATACAAGAAACACTTCCTTAAATCTCAGCAACATAATATATACACCCCATGAATGGGACATCAGTAAACTGGACACTGACTCCGACTGTTCCCCCCTTAAACCTGTAGGCAATGAGGGAAGCGCTACGAGGGGCGGTTACACACACCCACTCCGGGGCTGCTGGCTCCAACACGCCTGTGCGGTTCCGCTGCCTCGATGGAAACAAAACCACCACCACCACCCAACAGGCAGACTGCTAAAGTTACCTCCCATCTAGCTGAAGCAAGATGAAGGAAATCCGACAAACTTCTGATGCTTCTGTCATTTTCAGTGTCCTGCGTTTTTTAAAGTCCAGCATTTATTCTGTGTTAATTATCAGGGTATCTAACCTGATATCTGCTTTAGTCTGAAGTACTCTTGCAAGTGTCAGTAAATATTCTTCTGACAGACAGGGTTTTAATTTCCTCTGGTAAATCTGCATTACAGGGAAAAAAAACCAACACCAAGATTTATTTTATCTATTACTTTGGGAAAATCTAAGTCAAACTTCCACATTTAAAAAAAAAAAAAATTCTAGCAGGGATTTTTAGATATTCATGGAAATCTATTTTTAGACCATAAAAAAGCTGTAACTTATCTAAAGGCATAAATAAATCAAAAGGAATAAATACTTTGAACATAAACCCTAACTGACAGCTCTATTCTATTAAAAGAACAACCACATTTTAGTAAATCTCCTACTGGAATATATGTCTAGGCTTCTGGAGCATATTGTTCTGCCAATATTTTACTACTTTGGTTTTTCATTGCAATTAAAGACAAAAATATTTTACATACGAACTTATCAATAGGAAGGAAACTGATCTTTTTTTAACTGGAGCTTATACAAAATTTCCTAAAGAAAAAGATGTCTTTTCTAAAAATGAGAAGCAACTCCGAGCTTCCAATACTGAACTTGGAGAGATCTGCAATTGTAACATCAGTTAGATCCACTCTAATTTGAGCTGTGCTACATGTTGCTAAAAATTGTAACAACAACTATGCAATCCATAGCTAAATTTAAACAGTACTTTTTGGTTCATACCTAATTTTAAAAAGTGAAGGTTACGCAGACCAAATATGCCCTCACACTTTTGCAAAACACTTCAGTTAAAAAACAAAATTCTATTTTCAAGTAAATACTTCAAAACCAAGAAAGAACTAAGTTGTGCAGATGCTATTTTTAAATACTATTGAGAAACTAACCTGATTTTACTGCAAACACTCTGCAAAATACTTTTTGGATCATGTATAATGCAGTATTTTCATTTATCTAGTGCCAAATGCAATATTTACAATAACTGAAAAGCTATGAGCAATACGCATCAAGTTATTCCAAATTCTTTATTCCCACTTTCCTCAAATTGGTGACCTCAAAGCTCTTCTCAGTCCTTCCTTAAGCAGCATCTCAAGTCATGGTGTCACACCAACTTATGATGAATAAGGAGACAGCCAAAAGACACCAGGAAAATCTTTCTACATGTAACTTTTTATAGCAGCTCTTCAGCCATGCCTAAGTCAGCCTATGTTATTGTTGCTCTCCCTCTCCCGATTTTCTGATTATTATTGGCTACACTGCATCTCAAATCAAACTGGAGCTCACTGAGACTTGGTGACTCCTCACTCGGGCAACTGAGTCCATGCGGTCCTCGATGCTTCCGGACCACTCCGTACTAAAGATAATGAAAACTATGGTCCTTTTATAAGGTGAGCAGTCTGTCAACACAGGGTTATTTTATCTTCCAGTATATATACTGTTGATTATATAGAATTAAATCCTTCTTTGTGAACTTCTGAGAAAACTGGAAGCAGGTTAATGTTTCAGAGCTTCAGTTACTTGTAGGGCTTACTAAGAGGGATTTTCCCCAGCACACAACTGGTCAGGCACTAAAGGACGGGTTTTACCTCATTCTAAAGGATTAACCACCAAATAGCTGGAGACAATTTATCTAAACTAAAGTGATATTCTGCAGCCTCTCTCTCAGGTGTCTGCTCGTGTTTCTTGCTCACAGGCAAGTACACAAAGTTCCGCTGGCAAGAACATTAGCAAGAGAGAAGGCAGGGCGCTGCAGGAGTGTGGGCGTCACTCACAAATTTCTGGGCAAATTTGCCTAATGAATTCAAGACACTGGCAACACATTTGTCTTTCTCATTTTCTGACTGTGCATACAACTTTCTGGGCTTCTCAGAGATCTAACCCAAACTGCTTTGTGCAGGACGCAGATGAGCTACTGAAACTGTACACCAGTGAAGTAAAGGGGTAGCCAAACGTAAAACTCACTGCCCAGAGCACAGGAGAATATTCGGTATGTTCTGGGAAATAAATAGCAGATGACACTCAATGTCAGTAAATGCAAAGTGATTGGGGAAAAAAAAAATCCTTAGTTGTTATCACAATAACTGGCCCCAAACAGACCCTTACCCCTCACAAAAGACATTTTAGAGCCCTTGCAGAAATTCTCCTGGAAACACTGTCTCTGTACTCATCAACAGTCAAAGAGACAAGTAAAAGAATTAGAATCTTTGGGAAAGGAGGAACAGGAAACAATTATGCCATTCTAAAAACCTACAATAGGAAGTGCATTTCACATTCAGTTTTGTTCCCACTACTGCCACACAAGCACATAAAGATACGTAAGTAGAAAAGGTAAGAGATGGGTAACAGATAACCAGATATGGATCAATCTCCATATCCAAAGAGAGACTAAGATAGACTCTGAAAGTTGGAAAATAATTAAAGGGAGTAAGTCAAAGGTCTATAAAAATTGAGAAAAGCACAAGGAAGGTAAAGAGAACAATTATTCACTATTTCCCAGAAACAGAGGGGCATCAAACAGGCAGAAGATAAAAGAAAACCAACTGAAGTAACCTTACACATGCAGTATAGTTAAAATGCAGAATTATCCCAGGTGTTACAAATTACAATAGTAATAATGGATTAAAAAGAATAATTAAAAACATGAAAGAAATTCAAAGTCTATTGAACATGAAATTGAAATTACACATACATCTTGAATGTTCAGTAAATTCTGAATTCTCAAATACTGTAAAGAATATTTAAATTTAAAAAAACTCACTCTGAAATAAAGAGCAGTGCTTTCATCATAATTTAACAGCGAATTAAAGCAAACACAGTATACCCCTCAGTTCTTAAGATTTTAATTTTTAAACAGAGACAAAATTCTGCCTAAAAGTTATGTCTATACCACAGATGACTAGGACCCACAGTAACAGACGCGTTACAGATGCCTAAACCAGACCCAACCTCATACAGCACTGACAGTCGGTTAGTTGGAAGTTAGAAAGAGTGTATGTAATATATATCGTATAATATAATTTTAATATATATAAAAATAGATTATTTACTTTTGTGTATTCAGAATGCTTCCACTGTAAGAGCAGCTGGAAGTCAGCACACACTTACCAGAACTTTAGCACCACGATGCCAAACGTACAGGCCATGTATACCTTGCACAATGCATTTATGTGGCCTGCAAAACAGACTCAGGCTGAACGGGGGACACTTAGCTTTTCCCTTTTCTCAGAAAAGCAAAAATCTAGCTTCACTGGTCTCAGAGATAACCTTCAAAAGCAAATTAATGAATGCAAATTCAAGTTTGTGTCTGAGCTTGCTGAAAGCCTAAAGCAAACTTAAAAGTTCAAGTTTTCCAGGTCCTTGCTAATCCCATTAGAGTGCCCTTATAGCTGAGGAGCAGTCCCTCAGCATTGACATACAGTATGTTACTGTCAATCATTTCAGAGGAAGAATATGAAAGAGTCAAAATTCTTAAAGAATGGGAGAAACAGAGTGAAAACACGGTACAGAAGTAGAAAGTAATACAAAAATTGAGATGAAGAATGAGAAATTAAAGCAGAAAGGAGTTCATTTTCTCATTAAGAGATAGTCAGCATGACACAGACACAGAAAAGAAATAAAAGCTGACCTCCTAAGTCTAAAGAGTCATTTGCTCCCACTGCCATCCAACAGATCTATCACTAACATAAAAAAAAGATCTAGTATAAGCTAAAGGGAGCACAAAATCTTGACTTTAGCTACTATGAACAATAACTAAATTCTAAATTATTAGTGAGGAATCTGACCTTTTTCTCCAAACCGTCAGTTAGCCACAGGCAGACAGACACGGACTGACAAACCAGTGATACAGTGGAAGCCAGCTCTGAACAGGGAAGTCACTTGAGGAAGACCTGTCAGGGCAGCAAGTGTACGTGCTCCCTGGATTTTGTTGTCTGCAACAAAGCACTCAACTGCTGTAGCACAACCGCTGTCTGCTCCGAAGGGATGTGTGCCCTCTGGGAGCACACGGCAGCAATCACAGTGTTCCTCGATACACAGCAGGTAAGTACTTCACCTGCAACCTCTCGTTACAGCATTCCCATCTCAAGTGACCTGCCCAGTAGGAATGGGAGTAACTGGTACCCAGGCAAGGAGAAAGGATATGCAACGGCCAAGGAAGAGGTGTTTGACCTCAGTCAGGAGGAGAATAATGGGAAACAGTGAAGCAGACAGAAAACAAGACTTGATCAGTAATCAGCAGGAACGTACACACAGACTGATGCTGTTGCAGCAGTGGATTTCACCTCTTGAAAACTAAGATTTGGATAGTACAGCATATGAGTAATAATAATCATTAATGACATTGTCACTAATAATAATCAGTAGTCTTATACACCAGTATGACCTAGGACTTCAAAAGACACATGACTATGTGTTTAGATCAGACACAGCCCCTGCCCCCCCCCCAGAAAAAGGGAAGATTTCCAACCCTACAACCGACAAAAGTCTTTAAATATTCAAGGCATACCCACTCATCCGTTTATCAAAAAACTCTTTTCAAAGAACCTGTGGAGGGTTTCATGAGCACCTGAAGAGCTCTTGTTCAATACCAGAAGAAAGAACAAGAGGGATGACAGTGCCTAAGACTGTGCAAACCTCCAAGAAAACTGAAAGACATCCAAAATTAAACACGAACAGCTCCAAGGAAAGAGGAGGAAAGACAAGGAGGCATAGGGCCCCAGCCATTTCAACTCTCCATTTATTGGAGTCGACCAGGGACACCCCTGCGGCTGCAACACCAAACTGTAGGAGCACGGGCTGCTGACAGGGGTAATACATCCTATCCTCCATCGCCAGTCCGCGAACGAACTGAACCGCACTGATGACGTTTGCTGTTGTCCAAGATGCACTGATTAAATCCGGTCTCCAGATTCCAAATTCTGTCAGTAACGACGTTCTTATAATTGGTTACCAACAACTTTTTCAACACCCGGCAAGCCCTGCTGAGGTACAGTCTGCTTCAGAGCGTGTGTCTGTACCACTCGTTCCAACAGGGTCATAACCCCTGCAGTGCGACCAGGGGCATCTGACACACGTACCAAAAGAGTTTCCAGACTTGAACAAGACCAGCTCGGCTTTTGCTCACCCGGGAGCCCAGGGCGAGCACGATTTACACGCCGCCACCCGCGCCCTCCCTCCACCCAGCGAGCCGCCGGCTAACTCGCGTCCGTGGAAATCGCGGTCCGAGGCGCCGTCGGGTCCCGGCGCTGCACTCCGCGGCCGCGCACCCCTCGGCGCCCGCCCGCCACCGCCCCCCGCGCAGCACCGACGGCCGCCGCACTCCCGCCCGCCGCCGGCGGCCCGGCCCGGCCGAGGCGCCCGGGGAGGCGGCGCCGCTCGCAGCCCCGTCCGGGGCGAGGGGAGCCGAGCGCTCGGCCCCGCGACCGCGGCTGTCCCCGAGGCCTGGCGGCCCCGCAGCCCCGCCGGGGGAGCCGCCCCGCCGCCGCCCTGCCCCTCGCCCCGCCGCCGGCCGCGCTCCGGCCCGCCACGGGGCCTGCGCCCGCCCCGCGGGCCCCCGCTCCGGGCTGGGACAGCGGCCCGCCCGCGCCCCGCAACTTCCCCGCGCGCTGGGACCGCGCCCGGCCCGGGCGGCCCGGCGGCTCCTTCCCGCCTCCCCGGCCGGGCGGCCGGGCCGCCGGGCCGCTCCCGCCCGCCCAGCCCGGCGTCAACTCACCCGGGGAGGCTCCGCGTCCCGCTCCCGCCGCCGCCGAGCCCGGCCCCCCCCCGCGGCCCCCGGCGGGGCGGGCGGCGGCGCCTGTTGCTCCATCGCGCTCCGGCTCCTCCTCCTCAGGGGCCACCGCCCCCCGCCGGGCCGATCCCGCTCCGGCCGCTCGGCGCCACGTTCCGGGCCCGGCTCTGAGGGAACCGCACGGCCCCGGCCCCGCCCCCGGGGCTGGGCTCCGGCCGGACCCCGGGCACCCCCCGCCCGACGGCGCCAGGCCCGCTCCGGACGTCCTGCGGCGGGAGGGCCGCTCCGCCGCGCCCCGCTCCCGCCGGGACGGCCCGGGCCCTCAGGGGCCGGTGGGGCTGAGGGTGAGCGCGGCCGGGCTGAGGGAGGGCCCGGGCCCGGCGGCGCTGAGGGGGAGCCCGGGCGGGCCAGCAGCCTGCCGCTCCAGCCGGGTCCCGCCGGACACAGCTCCGCGGCCGTGGCCGGCCATGAAGGTGGGAGACCGTCGCCCCAAGGCCGCAGCAGCCCCGGCGGCGGCTGCTGGAGGGTAAGTGGGGCGCCACGGCGTACCCCGGCAGAGCCCGGGCGGGAACACCGGCCGCTGAGGGCTTTGCTCTCACCGGGCGCTGCTGGGCTCGGCCTTCGCCTTCTGACGGCGTTTGTAGAGCCCCGTCCCCAGGGACGCCTCAGAGGCTGCCGACCCGCGCCTGTTGAACAGGCAAGCAGGCGATGCTGAAGGCTCGTGCTGTGAAGAATACACAAAAAAGAAATAACAATTTATTGTCTAAGTGAAAATTGGATGCCACTTTACCTTATGGAATTTAATAGCACCTCTCAAACTTACACTTTTTCCATGGAAGAGTCTGAAACTTCAGAAAGCTTTCTGCAATAAAATGATGAACACAGCCATCAGTTCAAAGGTCTGGCTTCAAACGAGTGAGATCAAAATTAAGATCCCGTTAGAAAGCAGGTCTTAGTCAGAACCCAGGGAAAGTATCCAAGCAAAGCAGTTAAAAAAAATAACAATAGTGGGATGTAAAAAAGACAGAGGAATAAATTATAGAAGTTTTCTATTTCTATCTAAAGACCAATTATAGTTAGTTTGCAGTGTAAGTAGCAGCTACTGAATTATGTTCTCATCTGTAACGATGCAGGTCTTTTTAAAATCACTGGTAACCAAAGCCCAAAGGTCTTGGATTTTGCAGTGACACCAGATCACACACGTAGCCCAAACACACCGAGTCCTTTACCAGTCTTTTTATCTAGCAAAGGGCAGCTGAGTGTTCCCTTTTGGTTCAGATGAGCTACTGGAAGTACCAGAACTCTGAGGATGGGCCAGTCCATCACAGGCCTGCGCTAGAGAGGGCATGTCGTTAGAGGATGGACGTGCATTTCTTGTTCTATCACCCCGCTGCACTGGAGTGGATCTGAACCAGGGATATCCTTTTCACCCAGTGGCCCATGGATGTTCCTACATCCAGTTCATTAATAAGATATGAATGTACAAGAATTGCCATTTTATCATTGACAGTGGTTAATATCAAATAGCTCAAACCACACAAGATCTCTGCAACAGGCACATATGGGAAAACCTGACTTATGAATACCTTAATTCGCACTTGACATTGGTTTATTTTTTAATGCATTAGGCTTTATTCTTTCCAAATCAATTTGCAGTAAATGCATTTAACCAGAAGATGCATGTTGTAGAACAAAGTTAATAAATTGCTCCCTCTTAGTCAATAATGAAATTAATATCCTTTAGTAAGAGGCACACAGTCCAAAATTTTCACTTAACAGACAAGCAAATTAAAAATTGCTTATCTCAGTTCAATTCCTAGTTCTTCTCGGGCAGGAACTTCCTTACATCACTTGTTGCTGTGTTTCCTCTTACTCAGTCCATCCTAAGGGAAATAAACATAGTACACACTTTTCAAGAAGAGACTGGTTAGAAACTACATGCAGATGGGAACTTCTGCTTTGAAAGCCTATCAACCACTTCACAGATCCCAACACTGCTGAGTCTGCCAGCCCAGTATTTAGTATTTAAGCTTTACCTGAAGTCCAGAGCGCCTCAAGTTCCATCAGTAGTTTTACATCAAAACTGAATATTGTGTCCTCAGAAGTCTGTGGGCAGCGTTTGTGTCAGGTAATATACTATGTCTGAGGCAAAAGCTCAGCAAACTTAGTACTCCTTTTTCATCTGTGAGGACCAAGAATTATTTCCATGCCTAAGCTAGAAAGTGGAACAGAAGAAACAAAGAATGTAGGTGGTGATGAAGCTAGCCTAAAAATTTTTAGTAAGTTAATTCATGAGTTTTTCTGATACTCTCCTCAAGTCAGACAGCTGGATGAAATGGAATATGACTATTTGTGCAGATTCTCATGCATACACAGCAGTCCCTTCAGTCTTACAAAGTTATTTTTATTTAGCAATTGCATTTTCAACAGTTATTCCATTATTAAGATTTTTCTAAAATAAAAATTCTGCTTTCCATAAAAAGCTATAATTAACAAAAGTCACTTTCTCTTTCTTTTCACCTCATTTTCTGAAATGATGTAGAAGGAACAGCACGCTTAGAAGAGCCAGATTCTTCCTCATTTTCATGGAGACGCTTCCTTGTTGTGGTTGGCTAAAAGAAAGATACAGCAGGATGGCTACATGAAATCAGGTAAGACAGAGCCTAACTGTTTTGCTTGCTACAGAATTACAGATGTTGGATAAAGTCTCCTTTCTGTGACCAAAAAAGCAGCATGACTAACAAATGTTTCTCTACCAACATTTATCTAATTATATTTGATCCTTCTCATATAAGACACTGCCCCCAGCTTTATCTTTCACTACTGTTTAAAATTCTCTTAATTAGCATCTTGTAATGAATGTCACAATACCGAATACCATTCTAAACTATCACGAACAGGAGATTTTTTCCTTGAATACTAAACATTCATGACTTGGATCCATCAAAACATACATGTCCAACAATTTAGTTTTAAATATATGAATAACCCTTTAAAGCCTAGGAGATTGTTTCTATACGTTTAAACAAAGCATCCTGCCAAAGTCCATTGCTTCCATTCAGAAAGCAGAGATAAGCAGCAGACTGCTACACACAGCCAAACTGCATGTTCCTCTAAGTTCTCAAAACTGATTTTCTTAGTATGAATTAATTCAAAATCTAGTTTCTCTATGCATCAATCTTCAAATAATCTGTCTCACATACCATTTTTGATGTTTGTGGTGGATTCATATTGGCATGTGTCTGAGCAAGTACTTGTTGAAATGTATTCTTCATATCCTCGTCCTATGAAAAAAAAGCAGTAACTCTAGGTAGTATATGGAATATTTAAGGGAAAACCCTACATTTTGGCTAATTAAATGGATGAGCAATTAAAGAATGAATGAAGGAGAAAAAGAGGTTCCCCCACTTCCGCCCAAATAAACACCTTCCTAATATGGCTTCACCAAGGGCAAGTCTTGCCTGACCAACCTAGTGGCCTTCTATGATGGAGTGACTGCATCAGTGGACAAGAGCTATGGATGTCATCTGCCTGGACTTCTGTAAGATCTCTGACACTGTCCCCACAACATCCTTCTCTTTAAATTGGCGAGAGATGGATGGACTGTTCAGGGATGAGGAATTGGCTGGATGGTCTCATCCAGAGCGTAGCGGTCAACGCCTCGATGTCCACATGGAGATCAGTGGCAAGTGGTGTCCCTCAGGGGTCCAAACTGGGACCAGTGCTGTTTACTGTCTTCAATGACATGGACAGTGGGATTGAGGCACCCTCAGCAGGTGTGCAGATGACACTGAGCTGTGTGGCGCAGCCAACAGGCTGAGAGAAGGGATGTCACCCAGAGGGACCTGGACAAGCTCAAGAAGTGGGCCCGTGTGAGGTTCTGCAAGGCCAAGGGCAAGGTCCTGCCCATGGGTTGGGGAAATCCCCAGCACAAATCCAGGCTGGGTGAGGAGTGGATGGAGAGCGGCCCTGAGGAGAAGGCCAAGAAGCTCAACACGAGCCAGCAACGTGCGCTGGCAGCCCAGAAAGCCACCCGTGTGCTGGGCTGCACCCAGAGCAGTGTGGGCAGCAGGGCGAGGGGGGGATTCTCCCCCTCTGCTCCACTCTGGTGAGACCCCCCTGCAGTGCTGGGTCCAGCTCTGGGGGCACCAACAGCAGAAGGACACGGACCTGCTCGAGCGGGGCCAGAGGAGGCCACGAAGATGCTCGGGGGGCTGGAGCACCCCCCTGTGAGGACAGGCTGAGAGTTGGGGGGGTTCAGCTGGAGAAGAGAAGGCTCTGGGGAGACCTTAGAGCGGCCTCCCAGGACTGAAAGGGGCTACAGGAAAGGGGGGAGGGACTCTTGATCAGGGGTGTAGGGATAGGATGAGGGGTGACAGGTCTAAACTGATAGAGGGGAGATTTAGATGAGATCTAAGGAAGAAATTCTTCCCTGTGAGGGTGGTGAGGCCCTGGCACAGGTTGCCCAGAGAAGCTGTGGCTGCCCCCTCCCTGGAAGGGTTCAAGGCCAGGTTGGCCGGGGCTTTGGGCAACCTGGGCTAGTGGAAGGTGTCCCTGCCCAGGGCAGGGGGGTGGGACTGGATGGTCTTTATGGTCCCTTCCAACCCAAACCCAATTCTATGATTCTAATATGCCCCACAGGAGAATTTTGAGCAGGTGGCTTATGTACAGTGCTGGTAAGAAAAAATACTTCTATTTCATTCTACAAAGAATGAGTTTTCCCTCAGTAACTACTTAATACTGCTCAAGCTAGAACTGAACTTGCACTATCAGTCAAAGTATAACAACATTGAAAGAAGAGAACATACAGGGTAGGAGTTTGTGCAGGTAATTCATTATCAGAAGAGGCCTCATCAGAACCAGAGTTAATCACTCTTGGAAAAGAAGTTTTTTCCTTATAGTCTTACATTCTGTTCTCATAATGACTTCCCTTTCTAACAGCATATTTTCATTTCCACTAGCTCAGCTTCATCAGTATCCCAAATTTGGGTAGTTTTCATTACCGCCCCCGCCCCCCCCCCCGCAAACCTGTTGTACACAGTAGATAGAGAAGAACCAGCTAAAACACCCATACCCTGCAAACCCAACAAACAAGCAAAAAAAAAAACCAACAAAAAAAGACCTGAACCCACACACCAAACTTTTAAACAAATTATCTTAAAAAGCATCCCAGAGTTATCCTTAACATAAGTAAGTCCATAGAACATATTAAAGGTTGTAAATGGAAACATTTGGAAAGCAAATATTCAGAATTTGGGCAAGCATTTCACTGAAAAGAAGTTTCCCTTTTGAAAACCCAAATGATTATGAACATATATTAGACTAGTCATAGAGCATTCACATCTCTACAGAAGTGCACTGGACAGTACATTCTCTCCCTGAAGCGGTAAAGCCAGAAGCTGCCATCGGCGGAGGGAGAGTGTCTGGGAGAGATGCACTGCAGAGGAGTGGAGTTACCAGTCCCCATCGCGCATGAACAGGCCTGGCTGCAGCAGCATTAAGAGGATGGAAGGACAGCACAGGGGAGGGCAGCAGAGAATCTTTGTTAAGAGAAGCTACTCTAGCAGAACGTCAGGCATGTTTCAAGAGAAAAAGCTGGCATGTAACCTCATTCTGGTCCAGCTGCCAGTGAGCGGGGTGCGCCTGGTATATGCTGGGCAACCTCAGGGAACAGGCAATCTGCGCTAACAAGGCATTCAGCTGACACAGTATACTCCGAGTTTTAAAAAGACAATCTCATTCTCTAGGTTCAGCAATTTCTCCTGTGGGAATTTTATTAGAATGGGTTGCTGTAAACCCTAAATCAGACTTCCATACCTGAAATCAGGTCTTTAAACCTCTCCCGGGACTAAATGAAGTATGCTGCTCGTAGCAGTTTAATACAGATCGTTTCCTTTGGCTGAGCTTTGAACAGTGACTGTGTGTTCACCAACCAAACAACTGATCTAGAACCAAACCCAGATATTTATGCTAAACAACTGACTGAACCTAACAAGTTGTGTAATTTTGTTCCTCTATCACAGCAAAAATTGGGAAACTCAGAAGCAAATGGGACATTTGCTGCTAGAAACACTTAGAAATAAGGATCATTTAGCTCCTAAGGATTTCAAATGTTTAACTGTGATTGTTGGGTGAAGGCAGAGAGGGGGGTTCTTTTCTAAGCTATGGAGTATTGCAGTATCTCCTTTTTTGGTTTAAATATGTTCTTAAGCACTACAAAAAGACTTTGATGGGAACATCCAGTTTATTTTATAAAGAGTTGGGACTTATCTTTTTCAGTGTCACCTGTTTTGACTGTGGCTATATTTGAGTTGATGGATAAGATTATTTTTCCATTTATATAACAAACATCTGAGTTTTTCTTCAGCATGCAGCCAAACTAATTCTGTCCCATTCAAAAGATCCCAATGAAGTTTTCAGAGGCAGAAACAGCAATTAATTGTTTATATGCCTTTGAAAAATGTTTTATTAAGTCCCTGGTAAATACAGGTAAAATATGTCCACTGAGTAGTACTGAGGTTTAAGCAGCCCACTAAATTTTAAAGTTGTAGATTTAATCAAAGAATGGAGTAAACAGCACAGGTATTTAAAACACTAATTTGAAAGCACTACTGCTTCAAATAAAGCTGTAGAAATTAAGTTTTATTTGGAGAACGTGTTTACTTTTAATATCTGAAAAATCCCCTGGTGGACCCAAAATCATTCAAGAGGGCTAGCAGGCATTAGCTGTGCATATCAACTATGCGACTGCTGTGTTTTTTCCATACTAACTTTTAAAGACAATACTTACAGACAACACAAGAGGGAGTGGGGAGCCAGTAACTCCTTCTCACCACTCACAGTAACAAGACTCAGGGAGCTCTTTTGGTGGTAGTATTCAACGTGTGTGATATCTAGAACTGAACATACTGGATGTTGGCCTTCCAAAGCAGGCAGCGCACATCACCTATAAACAACTGATACTCTTAGCAACAGCCCATGAAAGGAAACAGTGTAAAGAATGGCATCTGAATGCTTGATGACATTTGAAATTGCGGGTATATGATGTTTTCTGAAACTTTCTGTCTGGTCTTCAAAATTAAACATATCAGTAAGAGGTGTCCCTAAAGGGAATATATAATCAAGATGCTAATAACTTGAGTTTACGTACTGAAATATCTCAAATTCTTAGCTTGTCTAAACCACTGTCATGTATTTCCCCTTTCCCGTTATGCATACCAGTGATTTTTAAAATCAGTGTAGCATGGTTTATCAATAACATTTCCTGCTCAGAATTGTAACAAACTACATGCGATCAACTCACTGTAAAAGTTGCACACAAAACTACAGTAGTAAAAGCCAGGAATGGCAGGAAGAATTTTCTGATGCCCAGCAGTATAATCAGGACAAGTTAATGCCTTAAAAACAGTCATCCAAATGCATTCTCTGTCTCAGGAAGCTGCCAGCTGTTGAGCACCGACTCATACTCCCTTGCTTCCACTCTGTTTCTTATGCTCTTCACCTAAGCATCTGAAACCAGACACTGTTCCCAGTGGGGGGATGTGAACAGTATGCTCAGCATGAGTAAATAGAACCCATTGTGTGGCTCAGAGGTAGGCTGGGTGACTTTCTTTAGCCTCCTCAAGCAAAAATATCCAGGAAAGCTCACAGGCCCAGGGGTCACCTCTGGAGTGCCAAAATTAATAGCTGACCACCTAGAGACTACCTCTCACTAACCTAACTAGACTGTAATGGGAGGCAGGAAAACCATCACCTCCTACTCAGAGGGTTCTCAAACCAGTGACACTTATTCATTCTCATCATAGTAACAACACAGCAGTCCTGGACACTTGCCAGAAACATGCTCTGCAGGATTCTGCACTGCCTGCCCACACAAACAAGATGAGGAAGTGGGACTCTGTTACAGTGCTCAAAGAAGGGGGTCCATCCTATCAGAACCACAATCAGACTTGGCCTCTAAAAAAAACACATCTTGATTCTTCTGAGAAGAGGTGTCTCAGGAAGGATGCAGAAGGTGATGGTTATATTGAAAGAAGGTATTCAGCAGAATACTCCACGCTTTTTTTGTAGTACTCTCTGCAGGGACTTGGGCTTTATTTTCTGAGAAAAAAATTCCAGAGATCCAGGATTTTCCATTAAATTCAGAGTGGGTCATGGAGGCATACAAAGGGTGTTGAAGCAGGACCGACTTAATACAAGTATCTTTCAAGAAAAATAAAGATAGAGAGGCCCATCAACCTCTGCTGTTGAGCTGGCATCATATCTTCCAGCAGAAGCTAAGTGGCTGGAGGGAAAGAATTAGTGACAGAAAAGCTGACATTAAACAGACTTGCAACTTTCTGGATGGCATGGCACAGAAGTAGGAAGAACTGTACCTGTCACTTGTGCTCAACCACTGACCTGCAGTGTTGACCCAGGCAGGTATTTCAAGCTCTACCTATTCTAAGCCTTCCCGAGCAGAGACCATGAGGAGCTCATCGTTGGTATTTACCATCGGGACCACTGAACCCTGATTCTCTTAACATCAGAATCAGTTTCATCTTCCTCCCACAAAGAAAACACAGCTGTTTTGATGGAAAGGCCAGAGATGACAGGACTGACACACTGCTCCGCTAAAGATGATAGGCTGGAACAGGGCCTAGCTTGGCAGAGCTCCTCAGTACTCTACAATGCCTATAAAACATGATCCGGAGTCAAAACATCCCTGGGATAACCACAGCATAGTGAACACATAAACTGTGAAACATCTTCTTCCAGCTGGACAAATTATAGGATCTAAGCCCTTCTCCCTTACCTGAATACAGGTTACTGAAGATGCATCAACCATGAGATATTGTGGATTTAGTCCAAGAGAATTACATTACTTGGCAAGGACGCAAGCCGCTTTGAGCCGCCTTTATTATATGATGATGTAATAAAGATCATGAGACCAAAAGAACAACAAGCTCTCCTATACAAGTTCTTATGCCTGTTGCCAGGGGTCCCGACATAGTTAGCAGTAAGACACATTCTAGCGTGGGTCAGGCTGCATCAGGAGGTAATCAAATTGGTCAAGGCTGAGAAATGCCCTCAGCCTGCAGAGAGAGCATCCGAAGTGATGGGAGCTGCAGTGCTGTTAGTTAAGCCACAAAGATGATACATTATCCAGATAACAAAGAGAAAAGGCAACAGACATAAAACTAAGAATAGCGTGTCTGCCTTCGAGAGGAGATGAAGAAGTTACCGATTCCCTTCTCTCTCTGGCAGAACAGTACATGATGTGGCAAGGTAAAATGGAGACCTCATGACAAGGAGAAGTCAAATTAAAAAGGAAATCAAGCAAAGTAGTATTTAGGGTGGGAAAAGCCACTGAACCACATCAGGCAAGGCTACAAGACTACAAATAGCAGCAACAGCAGTTGAAAAGGACCATGGAACTGAAGAACCAAGAAAGCATACCCTGCTGTAAAAGCAGCAGTAGGAAGGGAGAAGAGCTAATGAAGGCTTTGCCAGGGACAGGGGCCAAGAAAATAAACACATTGAAAAAGAACTGGGGGTCTAACTGCCATTGCAAGAGGAAAAGACAAGGAGAAAAGGTAAAGAAGAAAATCTGTGCTGCAGAGACAGCATTTGCTTGTTGGGAGAGCAAAGGAGCAGGTCTGTTCTGTATGCTGCGAGAAAGAGAAGGCTCCATCCCACAAAGGCTTTGAGACACAACAAGGTGCTGCAAGACCATCTTGCTTCTGACGGAAAGTCACGGAAGCAGTCTGTTCAAGATGCTCACTCTGGTTTAGAGTTGTCCAGCAGTAATGTGGTGGCTACAGTATCTAGGCTAATATCCTACAGGTTGGGATCTGCTGGCTCCTCCTCCTACATGTCATTGAAAATGCCAGTAAAATGAACAAATAATTCCTAAACATATGGCCTTTTCTTTCTCTCTTTCCCTCTGTAAGTAGGCAGCAGGCTCTCTCCGGTCTTGCAGCAGCCAGCGGGAACTGTAAAGCCAGCTGGCAGGCCCATGAGAAGCACCAGATGGCAGCTGTTCTTCTGCTGGCTGCTGTCAGAGACAACCTACAGACCGGCAGAGTTAAGCTCTGACTTCAGATAGCAGCTGTTATTCCCGTGAGGCTAAAGAACTGAAGCTCTCATCGCCCATCCCTGCATCCCCTTCACGGTGTTCTCCAGAGAAGCAGGAGCCGGCACACGTTACACCTCTGGTGCCCAGAGCAGTGTTCCCCTGCCTCCCTGCAGAAGCAGGTCACACTGCACCAACAAAACCTCGTAACGTCCAGGTTATTGAACAGCCTTCGCATTTATGTCGAGAAGCTATCCCCAGAAACACCCAGCTTTGCTGTACTTCAGTTAAGACTCAATTCCTACCTGGAGCCAAGGATGCTCCAAAGCTTCCTCTGTTGTAAGACGTTTGCTTGGATCCACCACTAATAGCTTCTTCACAAGATCCAGAGCTGAGGTAATAAAAAGAGTTGGTTGGCATATGATCAGTAAATTCATTACCTGAAAATAAGTTCTGCAATATGCATACACCAAAGCTACGTGCAACAATGTGTCTTACGACACTTGAGAACAATGCCCAAAAATACTGCCTGGGCAGGTCACTTTTCTTTTTTCTATGCAGAGGGAGGGCTGCAGGCTGTAACCATTTTTCCTTCACATGCACATGATTCAACACTTTTCAGTATGCCAGAAGTATACCAAAGTTACCAGTAGATAGACTGAGCACGTCCACAATTTACGTTCTGAACATGCACAGAAAGTTCAGCGCTTTCCCAAAAGCTTCAGTATTACTGTGAACAAGCAAAGACAGCTTAAATCAGTTTCCTGGCTTACAGTGCCTTGGAAAGCAGATTGTCCGTCTGGGAAGATGGGAAGGAAGAGACATGTATGCTCATACACATGTATGCTCAACATAATCACATAAACTTTGTTCTTAGAAAACTGCTTAATAGACACTGTGAACAATATGGCATTTATGTCACATTTTATGACTCCAAGTCTCCCATGAAGGAATTTTGGCAAGATTTACTTTTCATTGTATCTGATTATTCTGTTATACATACCATTATGACTATGCACGACCTTAACATAATTTTCATTCTCATATATGTCTGACTTATTACTGAATAAGTTTCAAATAATGCAGGAAGGAGTTACATTTGGTCAGTTTATTAGAAAAAGAATGATCACATCATTTATTAGAAATTCCTCTGCACATTCAGAGGAGTATCCAAGGCAAATACTACTGTTATTTTGTGCATATAAAATGTCCTGAAGAGGAAAAGCATGCAAACAGTAACTGTCATTTTATAGTTTGCTATGCAAAAACTAAAATAGTTTTGCATACTACTTAGCTTAGAGTGGGCCAAATTTAATAGTTGATTCCATAAACGTGGCTGATACTTTAAGCTCAAAGACTTTCACCATGAAATTACTCTTAACATTTCTCTCATGGAATTCTAACTTATATCCCTCAAATTCCTGGCATTTTTGGTTCAACACTTGAAGAACCTTTGAGCAAGGCAAAGTTTGTAGACCAGCTTGATAAAGTCAGAAGAAGAAGTGAAAAGAGGAAAAACAGACGCATGTGCCGATGAACTCTATACTTCTGTAGCTAATAAAGGTAAATATTACTCAGAAATCTTTTCAATGAAAACGTATCTCCTCTTTCCAACGCTTCAACTTTGAACTTAAAAAAAACCCAAAACATTTTAAGAGACTACTTTAAAAACTAAATATATCACCATGCAATGTGCCATACAGCTGACAGGAAGTTAAAGGAAAACAAAAACTACAAGCAAAGAGTCAGATATTCTGCTGCCCACTGTAACAGAGTCATACCCATGTCTGATACGTGCTTCCATTCTTTTGAAATGAACGTGTATTCTCCGCGAGTGATTTGATCTTTCAGAGGTAGTTGAGTATTTTGCTCATTAAATGGCGGATATCCACACAAGCTATATAAAAGAACAAAGCAAGTTAAACAACACTGATTTTGTCATAGAGAATGAAACACTAAAATCACACATTTTAAAGCATCTGCTGTCGTAGCATCTTTTACATGTGTATAGTTTTAAACACACTTTCACTTCCTAATAAAGATACTGAAGTTGCAAGTCTCAAGCCATGTATGTCAACGACTGCCCAGTGAAGGCAGCATCTACACAATATCTTACCATACAAAAAGAATAACTCCTAAACTCCAGCAGTCCACAGCTCGGCTGTATCCAGCAGTCCCAAGTGAATTTAGAACCTCAGGAGCAAGATACGTGGGAGTACCACATAATGTTTTCATAAGAGAAGTTTCTCCAAGAATCTTGGATTGTCCAAAATCTGTAATCTTGGGTTTAAAAACGGTAACACTACATTACATATTAGGATTGATTGTACTAGAACATATCATATCGTCAACATACATCAGGAGGTAACATTTTCTTCCAAGTCAGTTCCAGTACGACTATGAACAAAATCTACCCCAATTATTATTAAGTATGCAGTAAACAACAACTGAGAGAGGGAGAAATAGGTCAGAGGATCACACTTAACACTAGCAAAAAGTACTCCCAGATTTGGATGTAAATGGACAACCACAGAATAAAAGAACTGTAGTTTATTAGAAGAGATTACTTGAAAAATAAGCAGTTTAGCATGCAAATCTATTCAATGCTTTATCTGGGGAAAAATAAACAAAACAAAACACAAACACCCACAAAAAATACCCACCAAAAATCCCCAACCCTAACCCCCCCCCCAAAACAACAAAAAAACCCTGTCATCATACAGCCTGGCTATTTGTGCAAATCTGTAATTCAAGAATTTAGATTTTATTGAAAAAAAAAAAAAGGTATCAACATTTGAAGTTGTGTACTCAATTAAGTGCTAAACAAGCACAACATTTCTCAGTTGTTCTTAGGTAAGTGTATGGGTTGAAATATCCACAAAAATAAAATTAAAATTACAAAAAACCCCTCAATGCTTTAAGTTACTTCATAGTTTGTATGACTAATTCCATTTTTTTTTTTTTTTTTGCTATGTTTAACTAAATAGAGAAGAATGGGAAGGAATACTCCCAAATTTCTAAATGAACAAGAAGAAATGTAAGCTTCCTTACCTTTATAAGACATGTTTCTTCAGAAGATGAAAGTAGCACATTCTCTGGCTTTAGATCTCGGTGTATAATTCCATTGTCATGAAGATACTAGATATATACAGATATACAATCAAAGAAAAACAGACTATTAACTTTTTTTTTAAATGTAAGCTTCCCAATTTTTCATATAGCAATGGCAGGATAACTGAAATGATTGTTTAAGAGACATATGCACATTTATGTATTATGCTTGACTCTTCTTAAAAAAAAAAAGAGAAACAAAAAACAACCTTAGAAACGATTATGCTTCAAATGCCAAATCTCGGTGCAAGCACAGTACGTAGGCCTGGCAAGGTGTTCCGTCCTTCCCCTTCACTGGAAAGCTGTACTCCTTTCTTCATCTCAGTCAAAGCAACAGAACTAAGGGAGACCAAAGTTCTGTGTTCCCTTTGCAGGAATTCTCATTTTCAATCTCTCTCTCTTCTTTTAGTCATTATTATTGTATGAGCATACCCTCTTAACTACAAGCCCATGTTTCAGTTTGCAAAGACAGTTACGTTCGCCATAGTCCTCACACTGGTGACTAATAGTAGACAGATTTAAAAAACACCTCGGTCAAAGAGCTGGAGGCTGAAATACGGTTCAAAAACCTGGTGATATACTTAGGAAGACTGAGTAAGGAGGAGATAGAAGATCAAGATCAGGTTAAATACACAAAAGATTCTGAAAAGAGTTACTTCCTTGAGGCAAGCGTAGAATTGTTCCCTTATCTGTAGTTCTGAAGTCTATGTGCAAGTCTACTATCCAGTTTTCTAGTGGCTCCAAACTGGAGAATAGATGTCTAGTGTCATTAGGAGAACATCTGACAGCAAGCAAGAATCACAATTCAGTCATAAATGACTGATATATTAAGATACAATGAAGTGTTAAAACTAGGAACAACATTGAGTCTAACTAGTAGTACAAAATGGGTACTAGAGTTGTCTTCACATTTACACTGAAGGGAAGCTTTTATTTATTATATCTGAAGACACAGTATCATGATGAAGTAGAAGTAATAGTTTGTCTTTATTATATCTGAAGACATAGTATCATTACGAAGTAGAAGGTAATAACGCCACTTTCATTATATGGGCGGCTGTCCCAAAAACGAGAACTGGGGAGAAATACAATTGTTTACTCACTGATGACAAAAATAATTCTAGGTTTATTATTTATTAATACCTCTACAGAACAACTATTAAGTTTCTGGTTTGGGCAGTTGCAAGGTATTAAAATTGAGTCAAGAGAAAAAAGGAAAATAATTGATCTGAAAGCATATTCAGCTCCAGACAATTAAGTCTGACATAGAAAATAATCTTGCAGAAGTTACTAATGAAATATGCTAAGCATTTCAGGAAGTTATAAGGAATTTCTCTAAGGACTCAATATTTGGTATTTGAGATCTATTAAAGTAGTCTTAATCTGTTGTCTGCTGAACTGAAATGCTTGTTCAGGAGTGCGTAGTAAGGCATCCGATCACTAATTTTTTGGAAGGCTGCTACACTGATGATTCTGCCCACTGAAAGTCTCACATGATAACCCTGCCATCGATGAGCGCAGCCTGTATCACTGCTTTAGTCCCTGTTTCTAACAAGTAGAGTGTTTGGATGTTCTTTGGCTGCAGTGAGATAAAGAATCTTGTTAAATCAACTTGTTAAGAGCACTGCGCTGATTGCTTGCACAGGTTTCAGAAGTGACAAATGACAGAAAAGTTCATCTGACTGATATCCATATGCATAATCATTTTTTCTTGGTAGAATTCATGATTGTGTACCTTTACAGCCAGCAGCATCTGATAAAAATACAACTTGCACGTAGCTTCTTTCATCTTGACTGGCCTTGACACTCTGTCATACAATTCTCCTCCCTCCATCCTAGAACAAATGCAGGTAAGAAGTCAATATATTCCTCCCAAAAGATTCATCTCATTAGACAAGACTGAGACCAAAACTTTTGGCAATTTTGGCTACAAAGAAGGAATGTATTTCTGAAAATGAGTGAGCAACGTCCTAAACTCAGCACACACACTGCTGAATTAGGCCTAATCTCCTGAGTCTTTGCTGAGTCTTGTCACAATATTTTTGATCAGCCTCCTCTTACGAGCTCAAAAATCAAAAAAGTAACTGCAATCCACAACAGCAGCATAGTGGGCAACTATCCAGGCACTAAGTGCCTTCAAAGCATAGAAAGATTACTCTCCTGGTTATCCTAGTTCCTAATTTTATGAGGTTTCAGAGAACAGTGGAGGCCAGCAAAAGAAAAACAAAACAAAACCAACCAAACAAAACCCCAGAGTTCAGAACTATACACGTTCTTTGTGGCTATGAAAAACATTTCATTTTATGCGTTTACTCTCAAAGAAGTTACTTACAGTTCCAAAACAATGTAGTAATCCTCTGCTTCAAAGAAGTTTTTGATCTTGATTAAGCAAGGCTAATAAAAGAAGGAACACAAATGGACACACACAGAAAAGTAGAATCATTTGTAGAAACTAACATTATCAACAGTTTATCATCCTGAAGTTCCCGTTTCAGTATGATTTCAACCATGCCAGTTAAACTAACACTTAACACATCTGACTCACACCCCAGGCTTTGGCAAACACTTAATACTCAAGTCTGTTGTCTTCTCCCCCATACCTCCACACACACAAACATTCAACCCTTGTGGTGACTACAGCTCAACGAGTATCCCTATTTTTTCCGGCTGTGAGTTACCATACCCTCAATATTTTCTTTATATGCAATAGCCCGTTGGGAAGCAAGGGAAAGTTCATTAAGCTATGCAAACCCTCTACTTAACAAAAGTAAAAGTAATGCCTTTTGCAGGGCAGGGGGGCGAGGAGGAGGGGATGCAGGGGAAAGAGGATACAAATTCAAAAAATTGCCATTGGAATCTAATCTTTATATTTTGTTATCTGGCAGTATTTACAAAAACATGCATCAAGGAAAGATTTCTACAACAGTGATTCAAGTTGAAACTTCTCCTGTGAAGTTTCTTCTCAAATTTACATCTCAGTTATTCAAGGTTTTAAAATCTCCAATCTGTAAAGACACAGTATACTTAAAAGAAGAAAAAAAGAAGCATTCAATAGACTTATTTACAAGAAAAATTATATACACCCTTTAACATATTTTCTAAACAGATAAAATTGATCTTTAGTTACTACATTAAGGTCAGTGAACTATGGAAGTACAGAAGGCAGCAAAAAATGAATAAAAATGTACAGTAACACTCACATGATCTATTTTCTTCAAAATTTCAATTTCTGTATTGATATTAAAAGCTGGGTTCTATTAAGAGAATCAAATATCATATTGGGTAAGACAGTGCTGTTCTGGAATAAGACATATGAGAAATAAGAGACAATACCAGAAAAACCATCGTTTCACGTCCCTTGGTACTTTAAGTGACCATAACATACAGTCTTTTTCTACAAACCAATCAGGAGCCTTCAGTGAACTAAATGAACAGTCTACTCTCAATTATCTGTAGCAAGATATTGCTCCAGACATGTCATTTCACTGCAGGTTAGAAATCTCCCCTAATTTCCAATCTACAAAAAAAAAAGTAATCTTGGCAAGTATGTATCGCTATTGGCCTTTAAACAGCTTCCCTCCCTCAAAGATGCCTTCTGTACGGGGTAACCCTAAAATTAAATGCTACTCTCTCTCCTAGCTTTTATTTTGCAAGATAACATAAACAGATATTTTTAATCTGTGGCTTAGGCTCAACTCATGAAACCAGCCCAGCAGTGTTTTTTGCTCTTCTTCCAATCCAAATCAGTCGTCTTTGAACACACACTATCAAATCCGCATACAACGCGCCGGATGCAGTCCTATCTCTGTTTGGTAGAATGGCATTTCATTTCTTCATAATTATAATTTGTAACAGCATTTCTTAATCTTTATTGGACATGTTCCAAAAGTGCATTTTGCAATTTTCAATCACACTGATGTCACATATTCATCTGCAAAAAACTGTATCTACCCCCTCCTCTGAACTAGGAAAAGTGCAGATTACAGCAGAAATTGTCACTGAAGTATACAATCTTGCACTATTACTCCAGCATACAAAGGCACCAGTTCTTCATACATGATACTGCAATCTTCCTTTCCATCAACGGAGCTTTGCGTCAGTGCCAAAGAGCTGAACTAGTATATTCCTACTTTTTGTGCCATGATCTCTAAATGTAATAGTACAGAAAACAAATTCTCAGAACTTTCACCAGTAACTAATTTGGCTCCCACTGAAGCCTCCTGTCATCCTTTCCTTAGCCAGCTACCTTTCCACCTTACCATTTTTCCCTTTACGAAAATATTTTCCACAACAAGCAGTAGTTTCCCATACTGATGTACTGCTGAAATATTTTGTCAGTTTGAACAGATTCTGTAGATTGTATCTATGCTCTGAAGTCCATTTTCTCATCAAAGAAATTAATAAGGATAATCCAACTTGATTTAACTTCAGTAAATCCACAGCAGCACAACTTACAGAACTCTTTCTTCCATGCACTTTTGCCTCTAACTGTATTTTTCTTCAAAGTTTATCCTATACCTTTATATAAGATGAGAGTAATAGATACAAAGTTGCTTGGATATGTTTCTCATGTTGGAGTAAAGCCACTTGACTTGTTCTCCTTCAAATTCAGCCTTCTGCTACAAGACTGGACACATGGAAATCCCTTCCCAAAAGGCTTCATACGATTTTGTTAAAAAGTATTATGATGGAGAATACAACAAAACTAGCAGAGTTTGTAAATTTTTGGTCAGACTCTGCGGGTTATGATGTGCCCATCTGATGCATTTTAGGGGATAAACCCCCCAAGACTCCCCACCACCCTTTGTTTGTACCACATTAACAAACAGTCCTAAATTACAAACATCATGACGTGTGGTCAAACAATAAAAGCAAGCACTTTCTACAGAATTCTATAGATTCTGTAAGATCAAAAGGCATTTTGAAATCACATACAGAGGACACTAAGTGAGAAAATCCTCTTTAGCTGAAGTGAGCTGGGAAGTCAGGGAGGTTACCAAATATTCCAGGACTGCTGCAAGATGACCAGAAGACAGACAAACAAAAATACTTACTGCCTCTCTAATTCCACTTGCCATGAACTTCCGTTTATTGATTATCTTCACCGCAACTTTGTTACAAGTGCTCTTCTCAAATGCCAGTTTGACTTCTCCACAGGCACCACTAACATAAAAGCACAGCTATGTTAACGCTTACAAATACTTTTCAAAAATCTGCAAAACAAGTATAGACAAATGAAACAAAAGCATTGGATTACACACAGTTTGAGGCTGCTGCTTTTTAACTTTCTGAATATGGCATGTTGTCAAAACTTTCTCAGAAAGCATTCAATCATTGGGAAATCTGTTTAAATACCAAGTGATGTCAAGGGCCACCCATTCAAAAATGCAGAGTAAATATGTAAATTTAATTCGTCTGTACGGCAGGTACCCATGAGCATCAAGAACAAGCTCTGTCAGCATTTCCATTACACAAATGCATTTAAGAGAACAGAACCTAGCGAAGAGTTCTCTCAACACCAGACTGCACAAATCTGAAGGATGGGTATGACAATACTTTTATTTTTACTAAGTAGCAATTACATTACAGAAATAAACCCTTGTATTTTGCGTCGGATTTGTTTCCACTTAACCATTCTCCAAATTCTTCACTGACCATCTTTTTCCAAAAGATAAAAAATAGCCTCTCTCCTTTTTCCTGAAAGCAGTTCTTTCCCTTTCTGTCTGAAGGCCTCAACAGCAATGTTGTAGAAAGCTCTGACATAAAGCTCTTCCTTCTACTTCCAATAACTGAGTAAACTAATATACAAAATTTAAAAACTTGTTAAGTATCTGCAGACTTTTTTCTCTAAACCTGGGTTTCACAACTAACGGTAGGTTACAAAACCCAAGTCAATTAGAGGAATAAAGCCAAAATTCCTGTCTAAGCCGTTGTAAAGAACAGGTTTACTCAGGTGTTATTCTTTTTTCCTTTTTTTTTTTTTCCCTAAAAAACAGCAGCTCAGTTAACACTGGTAATAACTCCAGCACAAGGTACTGAAAATGGTAACAAAAATCAATGCTTAATGCAATGGAAAGAAGGATGCTTACCTTCCCAAAGTCTTCGACATGATATATTTCTCTCTGAATTCTCTAGGAAACACTAACTGATCATCCACCGTAAGATCAGAAAATACAAACACTAGGAAAACGAGTGGAGATTATTTTCCTGTTATTAACTTTAAAATGTTGTTACAACAAACAACTATGCTTCCCGAGCTTTTATAGTCAACAACATAACTAAGAAAATGCTGCCTCCTAGAAGAAAAATAATTATATTAGAAAGTTAATTGATGCTATAAATGACATCAGCTATGGGTTAGCAAGGTGATGTTATTACTTAAAACTGACATCATCGCTATTAACTTCACAACACTGCCTCATCAATTAACACTAGTTAGGGACAAAATCAGCAAGAATTTCAGTGTCACAGTAGGGAAGAAGAGAAGTGACAGTCGGGAAGACAGCATCTTCCTGGAAAAGCAAAGGCAAAGAAACAAGCCCCCAACCTGCTAATTTTTAAGAGCGTTTTTTAATTATTATGCAGCATCCGGTAAGTACCTGGGTTTTTTTCAACCTCCCTTGAATAGTCTGTTTCTTCTGTTCCCACCACCACATACACGGCTACGGAAGCACAAAAGTGTTTCAAAAATAGGAAAACAACTGTAAAAATTTATAGTCTAGTAAGGTGGTTCCTGATGCAGCTTCTTATAACTTTTCTTTTTTCAGGTTTTTTCCTAGGGTTGAGGTGGACAGAGATAATTTTTATGCGAGTACTAAAACATCAAATCACAGCTGTATTTTAACAGCACTCATGAAGCAGCGCAGCTTGCAAGAAACATTCAGATCAGTGTGGAAAGGACCTCTTGGTCAGCACATGAAGAACCTACTTAAGTTACAGTACGTTTTACCCTTATTAGTCTGTACAGACAGTGCAATTTCAGAGTTGTGAGTCAGGGGAAGCCTCTTCCCTCTTCCAACGAGGTCTCTATTAACAAAAGTTCCGTTTGCACTGTGGTCTTCAATGTAGGCAACATAGGAATTTTTTGGACCCATTTCCTCAAAGAGAAAAAAAAAGGGAAAGATAACAGGAGGGAAAAAGATACTTTACTGTAAAGACATGACAGACTATAGAAATTTACTATTATTGGCTCAGGAAAACAGACTACTGAGGTTATTTCATAAACCAGCTTAATGGAGCATTGCCAAGAGTCTTGTTAAGGGAGTCAACACTGAAGGTAATTAAAACTTAGATTTCTTTAGGATCCACCCCTGCCAAAGTCAATCTCTTTCAATTATGACAAGATAGAAGACAACAGTTAACCTTTTTATAACCTACCCTGAAAATTCGGAAATGCTTCTTGCTGTAGTTTTGGTAGAAGCCAGTCTCAGACAATCCTAGCTTAGAAAAACTATAATCACAGCTTTTGTCTCTTCCAAACCAGTATTCATCATTCACGCAGTCTGTAGAGCAGGGGGAAGTAAAGCAGAGAGAGAACACAAAATTGCAGGAAGTTACTAACTGTGGCACTAAAGAATGATGCCAAATGGCAGTGAGTGGGATAACAAAGACAAGAATGTTCCTGTAAGATCAAGTTTATTTGTCTTAGTGCACCTTGTACAATATTTTAATAATTTTAACCTCTTTAGGAATAGAGTTTTCAGTTCACCTTCAGCAATACAGAGAGACTTATATGATATATAAACAAAATAAATTATGAAATGGAAAAGTGAAGCAAGTAGTAAAGAACGTGAATACCCCACAATTCCTCTAAGTCTGTGGAAGCTGCACACCAGGGTACCCAGTACAAACACTGGGATGTAGCACGGAATAAAACATTACTGCAAAAGTTGCAAGGCTGTACTTAAATTGGCTTGTACTGAATTTGAACATGAAGACACCGCTCTCTACCAAGCCCCTCAAAACTTTTCAGAGGTGCTACAAACGAACCAAGAGGCACATACCGTAATTGCTGAAACCTTTTCCAAGTGCAAAGAGTCGACCCCAAGGCTGAGGAACAAGCTCTTCAGATTCCTGGTCCTCAGGGATCGACGGAAGCTCCTGAGTGGGAACCGTGTCCAAAGAACTGATGGTCCCAGAACTCGAGGAAGACTGGCTGGTACTCTGTGACCCACTGGAAGAGGAACCGGCACCGCTCTGTGACTGCTGGGCACCTTGAGACTGCTGCGCTTCACTCCCAGTCTCTCGAGACATGTTGGCTTCAAAGAGAACGTTTAAAAAAATAATTACTACAGGAAAGTAAGACTGACAAACATTCACGCGCCGTACCATTAACGTCCAAGTCTATTCTCAGCCTTCAACGAAGTAAAAGTCAACCAAAGCGTGCATGTGTGGATTACGTGTAAATCCCCAAGAATTTTGCAAACCATGATGTTTTGTGTTTTAAACAAAGAATGTGGCGCTCCCGCTACTGGTTCTGAAACCACAGCGAAACCTCATTCCCAGATTTTCACTCGAGTTCTTCAGGGCTCACACGTCATTTCACAGACACGTGAGCAGCGTACCCTGACAGAGCATCCACACAGAGCAGCGACCACTGCAGCTCCCTAAACACGAAAGGAAAAACTGAAAAAGGAAAAATAAGAACTAGAAAACGAAGTACGTTTTCTTGATGCTGAAAGCGCCCCACAGATTTATCACACAGCAAGCCAATTTGGTGTTTTGGCTGAATATTCCTTTAATAGAGGTTATAACCCACGAACTCCCGCAAACCTCCTCTGCGCGGTTCTCTTCTGCAGGTTTATTGGCAGAAGAGCCGCCCCTACACGCAGTTCATGTACAAAACTGACGGACTCAGAGACGCGCCCCACGCCCGCAGCAGCCGCTGTCGGAGGCGGCGGCAAAGGGCACAAACGGCACCTCCGTGCCCCGCGGGGCGGGAACCCTCAGCGGCACCGGCCCCGCCGCCCGCTTGGGATCCCCCCCCGACCAGCTCGTCCCGTCCAGCAGCCGCGGCCCGCGGGCCCCCCCCCGCCCGCTGCCCCGGTTTTTCCCAGGACTCACAGGACCGGCCGGGCCGCCCCGCCGCCTCCCACCACCCCCCGCAGGGACGCGGCGGCGCCACGTGGTTCGCGGAGCGGCCGGTAGCGCGGGCGCGGCCGCCCCGGGGCGCTCAGGCGGCGGCAGCGGCCGCTCCGCACTCGCGGGGAGCGCCGGGGAGTCCCGGACCGCGGATCTGCGGGCGGCCCCTCCCGCCAGCGCCCTCCCCACCGCAACCGGCACCAGGAGCGGCGACCGAGCGCGGCCCCGGCCGGCGCCGCGGGGCCCGGGGGAGGCGGGAGCGACGCCCACCACCCCCCCCCCCCCCCCCAGCGCCCCCTGCCGGCCGGCGGGGCTGGGCTGCCTCCCGCCACCCCGCGCGCAGCGCCCCCTGCCGCCCCGCCCCAGCCCGGCCCGGCCCGGCCCCGGCCCCGGCCCCGGCCCCGCGGGCTGCGCGACGCTGCCGGGAAGAGCCGCGGCGGGCAGCACCGGCGGGGCGGGGTGGGGCGGGGGCGGCCAGGAGCCGGGACCGGCAACCGCGGGGGGACCCGAACTCACGGTGGGGGAGCACGCGCCGCTCACCGCGCAGCCCGCACGCGCCTCGCGCCGCCCGCGGAGCCAATCAGGGCGCGGGCGGCCGCGCGAGGGCTGCCGGGAGCCGCGGGCCGCGCGATGCGGGCGGCGCTGCGGCGGCCTCTCGGGGGGCTGCGGGGGCCGCTCCGCCTCGCCCAGGCGGCCCCGCGGGGCTGGAGCTGCGGCGGGCCGGGCCCTCCGCCGGCCCCGCCGTGCTGGAGCTGCGGCCGCCCCCTCCCCGGCGCCGAGGGGCCGCCCCGCTTCTGCGCCGGCTGCCGGGCGCTGCAGCCGCCGGGGCGGCGGCCTGACCTCTTCCGCCTGATGGGCTGGTGAGTGCCGGCGGGGCGGCGGCGGGCCCGACCGGCCGCGGGCCTCACGCCGCCTTCTGTCGCCCGCAGTGACCGCTCCTTCCGCGTCGATGCGCAGCAGCTGCGGCGGCGGTTCCGGAGCCTGCAGCGCGCCGTTCACCCCGACCGCTTCGGGCAGAGGCCGCCGGTGAGCGCCGCGCAGGGCCGGGCGCGCCCGGTCTTGCCCCCGGCGCGGTGTCCCGGGCGGGGGGGGTGGGGGGGTGGGAACGGACACGGACGGACACAGGCCTGACCGCCTCCCCCGTCCCAGCGGCCCAGCCCGCGGCGCCGTGGCCCGCAGGGCTCCGCGGAGACCGGAGCGGCTGCCGCGTTAGGCTGCGCCGGGCCCCCGCTGCCCGCCCGTTTGGGGTTACGGGCACCGGCCGTGTTTGGGGTCCTGGTGCTCAGAAGAGATTGCTGCTGGCGGATCCGCGGCGGAGGATGGCGGTGAGGAGCTGCTGTGCTCCTTGAGGCCTTAGTTGCCCGAGATAAGAGTTTCCCAGCCCAGTGACCCGCACTCCCTGCGCTTCCTGCCTGTTAAAAAAAATCAGTCTTCAAAAAATTCAACGCTATTTCTCCGCAGGTAATAAAGTGTAACGATTCTGCCACTTACTTTTATTTATTGTCCATTCCCAGAAAGAACAGTACTACTCTGAGCAACACTCCTCCCTCATCAACAAGGCCTACCAGACCCTCCTGAACCCTCTGAGCCGAGGCCTCTATCTCGTAAGGCGTCTGTCACCCCTTTGATCAGTGCTCTGTAACTGGGGGCTGGGGCTGATGTCAGACCTTTGACTCCATCACTGACATGCTCACTGGTGTTCCTCTGCAGAAGAGGATTCCCAGGCATTGAAGGGGGACCAAAAACAAGCTTGGCTGAAAATTAATCAGCTTTTCCACTATTTCACACTTTAGTGATTATGACCATCTCCTTTGCTGCTCATGTTACACTGATTTGCTTCCTGCAGCACACACACTGTCTGGCCGTGGCTGCTCCTTTGAATGTCAGTCTGTCCCCTGGCAGTTTTCGTGGCATTTTTCTGCTTTGGTTAACTTCTCATCTTTATGATCTACCTGTGGAGCTCACTTTAAGATGTACTGTTTATGCACATTTCATGGAGTAAACTGGAAGTTTATCAGATAGTCAAGAAAATAATTCACATTTAAAAAGATGTAAGAATGGTATTTTCAAATTCCCGTTCTCTTCACCAGCTGGAGCTGAATGGAGTAGAACCGGCACAAGAGACAGACTGTGATGCAGACTCAGAGTTTCTCATGGAAATCATGGAAATTAATGAAAAATTAGCAGAGCCTAAAAATGAGGGTACCCTTGAAGAAATTGAAACTTTAATTCAAGGTATGTTATGACTTCAGGGTTTTGTACAGAAATAAGTTACCATAATATCTCTAACTTGCATTAGTCTTGAATTAACTCACTGCAAGAGCTTCCCCCCACCCAAATGTTGTCTTTACCAATTTATGTCACCTAAACATCAAATCTGGCTTGAGAAACTCTGTATAGCAGTTGCTATTCTGAAGGCAAAACAGGTATTTATATATTATATAAATATATATACATAACTTAAATATTATATAACTGTAAAAAGGAATTTACTGACCCTTCAGCTGATCAGGGCAAGCAGACTGTTCTAAAAGAAAGAACCACTCGAAGTTGAATAAAATGTTTGACTGACCGCATTAAATAATTTCATTTATACAGACATTGTATTTCTTGCACCTTCTTCAACTTAGCAACCATTATATTAAGTGATTACTATCCTTATACAAGCAGCCTTCTTGTTTGTATTGTTGGTTTACTGAGTTTACATTTAGTTTACTGGTATATTTAATTCTTTGCAATAACAGTAGTGTGCCAAAAGCAATTAGAATAACTGGAATAAAAACTAAGTAGAAGAGAAGGAAATTAACTGTAGCAGGGTGAACTGCTACACCAAAAGTAAGTTAGATTTCTGGGAAGTTAGTGACCATTGATTTGCATTGGAATTGCTGTCTGTAAACCTGTCTGAATGAAGAAATATATATCTTTGAAATTGTAATTAAAATTGACAACATTATGAAAAGTTCTCTCAGCTCCCATAAGACTGAGATGTACTTAAGTTTCTCACCACAGACAATCAGAATACAGTGGTATTAACTACACTAAGTACATAACAAAAAGTGAATGAAATAATTTGTTTTACAGTTAAACAAGAAGAACTGACCAAAGAGGTGACTGCAGCTTTTGAAAGAGGTAGCTGTTTCTATTCAGTGCTTAGCTGCCATACACAAAACAGTTACAAATGCTTCAAAAACCCACATTCTTTTATTGACAAATGTTTCCTGAACTACAGAGCAGAAATACTGCATGAACAAGTGTTCTTTGTTTGCTACTTAGAACAAATACTTCTAAGCTGCCCTTTCTGCTGATTCAGGCAATTCAGGACCTCACATTAAATTAAAAAAATCCAGTACAAAAGTTCCAGTTAATTCAGTTTGCATCAACTTCAAGTGGGCATGCAGATACTAAGAAATTTTTTGTTTCCCAGAATACTATTTAATCAAACTTGCCACCTATCCTGAGACTCGAAGCTGTCAGCAGAGTAGTGGGTGCTGTTCCTTGCAGCAAAAGTCAAGACAGCAACAATTCTGCTGCTACCCCTGGGGCTGCACAGCAGGAAAGACCCGATGCCCCCCTCAGCCTCAGGCTTTAGGGATGTCCTGTGCAATCATCAACATAAACCCAAACTCCAGCTGACATGGACTGGAACCGTTCCAGCCTCAGTCTGACTCTGGGAAGGAACGTTTACATTTCTTTCCTGGGTCTGGGATGCTTTTATTGTTAGGTTGATGTTGTAATTGTAAAACTTAAAACGCAAAGTAGTGCCGGCTGGGCCTGCGTGAAGAATTGTAACCGTGTGATCTGTCACTCTTTGCACTACCAGAGTTAAGGATTCGGTGGGTGAGGAAGCACCCAAACCCTCCAGCCATTTAACTGAGGAGAAACTGTTTCAGTATCAGTTTTGGAATTGACACTGCCCAGACCAGAGTCCTACAAACCTTTTGCGTTTTTCAGTGGTGGCAGTTCATCTAATTACATACATTAAACAAAAAAAAAAAAAAAAAAAAATTTTGTCTAGATACTCAAAATTCCCCTGTGGTTATGTCAATACTATAGCCACTTTACAGAAAAGTCATTACAGGGAATTCATATGTCATTTATTTCCAAAGTGTACATTTTTACATGTACACTCAATGAGGTGTTCCAAAACCATCTGAGATGAAAATAGGCAAGATGGTTTTAGTAGCATATGGGTCCTTAAAACTTGCAGCTCTTAGTACTGAAATGGGTGCTGTCATTGAAATCTTAAGATTCATTTTGAAAATTAAATTCAGCCTTCCCTCTGTAAACTACTACTGGTTTATTTCATTTCAGGTGATCTTCAAGAAGCTAAGAAGTTTCTAGCCAAAATGAAATATTTTGCAAACTTAGAGGATAAAGTGAAGCACAAGAAGATCCCTTCCTGATACTGCTTCCTTTACCATTAAGAGTTAATGTTATTTTCAATTAAACAGCTGATTTAGTTACCAAAAAACTGCTTCCTATGTTTTCATTAAAAGCTTTAATTCTGAGAGAAGGAAGATAAACCAGTGCTTACCGTGGCACTTACTGTGTAACAGATGGAATTGGGAAATGCTTGCAACCAGGAAAAGACACGTAGGTAAGGCAGGGCTGCTGTTCTGGGAGCTACAGGTACGGAAACCACTATCAGAGGCGCACACAAAAACCATATGTAATTAAGCTTTCTTACTTTTTGACTACTAAACTATGAAGAATTTATTTTCAGTTGAGAGTCCTGGGCAAAATGCTGGGGATGAAGCAGAAAGCTCATTCAGTAGAACACGCACAAGGAGACTGCAGAGAGCCTGAAGGACCAGTCAGACCATCTAGAAAAACCTGTAAAAACTGTTTCACTCCTATCGTCCATCTTCTCTGCTGCTTGGTGCTTTTTGTGATCTCCGTCTGCTGGGAATTGCCCTTCAGAACGAGAAGTTTTACCCTGTTGCACAATTTGAAATGTTAAGATGACAGGTTAGGACAAAAAAATAAACGCAAACTCAAACCCCAGAAACTGCTTTATTAGTACCCTTTTAGGAAACAAGTCTTTGTAATAGAGTTTATTACAAGTAACAGTAATTCAGATAGGTGCTGTACTGTCTTTGTACAGTCACAGTGGTAGGGCTACATGAGGAATGTCCTTAAATCTTTGAAAGGTTAAGTGAAAAATGGCAACTCAATACCCCAATATGTATAAAAACTAGAGTATTTCAAATATTGGTTTCTCAGTAGGTAGGTTCTTGTTTGGCTTTTAACACCCTAGAGTATTTTATTCAGTAAAGCTTTTAACATCTGCTTGATTACCCAAATCTGAAGAAGAGCTACTGAATTACCAATAAAGCTGCCAGGAGGAAGAATTCCTTGAACACCCTCTCCTGGCATTTCTGCGTCCCTACATCAAGCATATCTAAACATCAAGTCTTCTAGGTATAATATCTTGTTAACTGCATTTCAGCAAGATATGTTTTAACAGCATTTCAGAAAGATTAACTTGCCTTTAATGAAACCTCCACTAAATATACAGATTTAATAAGCTACTTGCTCATGATATTACACTGCTAATTTAGAAGATGCTGCTCATCATTCTCATTGAAGTTCTGTTACAGCTGTGAAATTACACAGATTTTTGTTTTTAAATTCATCATGCAGTTGTCTTCTTTCATAAAGATCTGATTCCTTTTTTTTGGTATTTCTTCCAAAATTAAGCTTGTGAAATTCCTTTTTGATTTCCAGAAAAGATTTGTTTTTGGTCTCAGGAATTACAAGGAAGATGAAGGCAGCAACTAAGGAGCACTCCAGTAAGAACACCAGGAAACAATAATGCTTCAGTCCATTCTGAAAATAAAGTTTATTTGATTGCAACATATTTCAGGTATAACAGTGGGTTTTGGAAAAGAAAGAGCTTTTTGTCTCCATTCACACCTAACATTGCTGCTCAGATGTTTTTATTAAAAAGACATTCAACCTATCCTTATTTTACATGTAACTTTTTCTAATTTTTTTTCTTTTAGATAAAAGGCTACCAAGTGCCATGCAATACACTCGGTAGCCTTTTACTAAAAAAACAAACAAAAAAACCCCCCACCCTTTAAACACACACTAAACAATTCACAATGTAATGGCAAGTCAGCATTTGCTACTTGACTGTCTCGTATCTTAAGATACGATTTATCTTTTTCTGAATGTTTGCTAATATTTTTCAATGCTATACATTGAAAAAACCCAACTATCTTGTTGAGAAGCAGAGTTCAACAAGAAAGGGCTGTCAGATCAAGATGCCCTACTGTGTGCTGTTACTGTCTGTTTTGCTCTCAAAGTGCTAAAACTGAAAATACAAAGCTAGAAATGAAAGCCTGTCCTGCTTTTCCTAATCATCTTCCTGATCATAGAACCCCTGTAGGTAAGTTCAGCGAGCTCAGAGGTGTGAGCCACTACCCCCAGGTACTGCTTCTACTTTACTTTGACATAAAAGCACAAGGCACTGTTAAGAAATGTGCTATTTGAATCTCAATAGCTGATTTAAGTTTTTCTAGTTTTGATACCATCTCCATTTTCTTTCATCTGAACATGAAAGTTACCCCCACGCATTCCTTTTAGTTTTCATTTACCATGTTTTATTATTTTTTGTTGGTGTCTAAAAAATATTTTAAGGAGGACTGAATCTAGTTACACTGGGTTGAGGGGTAGCGTGCCTCCTATGTTTAAGTGTTACTGCATAACAAAAAATGATATGATGGAACCCAAGAGAAGATTAAATGGGAGGTGAGGCAATCAGGAAAATGTGTTTGCGTACTTACCACTATAAAGGGAAAGAGCATTCCAGTTGTGAAGAAACTAATCCAACTAACAGTCCCTCCTATCATGTAAGCAGCAGGACGTGAAGACTGTACAAATAATTCAGCTGTCAGGGTATTTGTTATGCCACCTGGGGAAGGTCAAAAACACTAGATTATTGTGCTCAGTGTCCATTTGCACTGTTTCCAATGCCAGGAAAATTGTGTTGCTTTTGAATATGCCACTAGCTGATCTGATTCTATTAAAAAAAAAAAAAAAGCACATTTTTGAGTCTACTGCCCACTAGTAAGTGTCCTTCCGCAAAGTGGCCCTATTTCAGCAGCGCTGCCCAGGGAGCAAGGGCGCCTTTAAAGGCCCAACGGGCTTTTTCTTGCTTCTTGTATCACTGGACCAGCCTGAAGGCCAGAACCAAGCCCCCTCCCGCGTTGCTGGCCCCAAGGAAGGGGCACGGTGAGCCCGTTTCAGGGACAGGCTCGGGGCAGTGCAGCGGCCGCCCCAGGGAAATCCCGCCCAGCTGGGCAGCGGCTGACCGCCCCGGCCCCCACACATCTCCCCGCTTTGAACATCCGTCGCTGCGCACTACCTGGTCCCAGCCCAAAGCTCAAGATGAAGGCAAATATAGATGTCATGCTCACGTAAGGCACCCACGAGTACAGTTCCTGGAACAGAAGAGAATGAGGAGATTTAGTTCAGATTTTGATAATCCAGTTTTACAAGTTTGGCTTAACAGTTACGTTTCCTTTCGCTATTTTATTGCAACTAAGACCAATAGTCATTCATGGCTGTTTGTTTACAGCTGATTTATTTAACAGTACTGCTTCAGAGAAATTGGATATTCTCATTTACTAATTTTTACTAAATGGAGTCTAGTACTTCTGTCAAGATTTATAATGAGTCCTCCAAGGCTAAAAATCTACACCAATATTGAACATAACAATTATGTGTTGTTACTAGTTTAACATTTTGCCCGAGCTGATTTTGGAGTTTTTACACTGACCCCATGAGTTAGCTGCCATTAAGGACTTTCACAGCATGAACAGACTTCTCATCACATTATTTATGTGAGCATAAATTGCAGTAGTGCAGCGAAGAAACATTAGGACTACTATATCCATGTGGAACTAGGTGCATTAGAAAGACCAAGCCTAAGCTTGAAATCCCATTATTTAAAAGCAAACCGAGAAATTTACAGAAGTTACAATAAAAGAATTAAACCTAGGCCTCCACCTAACAGCTGGCTCATTCAACTCTTCGCCTGGCCTAGCAGCCCGCTCTGCCCCGGCCACAGACGATCCCGGCGCCTCCCCGCCAGAGCCAGCTCCACACTCCGGCCGTGCCGCGGGGACCCGGGACCCCACCTGCACCACGAAGGATCTATTGGGCACCCAGATGCTGACTAAGTCGAGCTGCTCGCTGTTGGAGCTACACCTACGTCCTCTTGCTTGGATTACCCAAAGGTGACGATAAATATTTAGCGTGATGCAGTCTGCAAACCCAGAGACAGATCTCCTCTAACCGTCCACTTCGGGAGGTTCGTGGGCTGCCTCCTTTGAGCTGATGCGGTATACAGAACCATTTACAATGCATCTCTTCATACTACAGCAAAAAGCGAGGCAGGATATTGTCTTCACGTGATAAATTTACCACACTGTCAATATTGCTAGTGAGTTTCCAATAGTTTTTGTGAATTTACACTTAATGGATTTCAGTGTCTTCCGAATTTCAGCATCTTTACAGTACTTTATGTTTGACTGTTTGCTTTTAAGTGGATTCTGATGCTTAATATGATCGCTATGTAATATTTCATCCTAAAATTACTTTAAAAGCTAGAACAAATGCTGTTTTGTCATCACTTAGTTTTGTCAGCATTAAATACAGCTGCAGGTTTAAGACAAATACATGATGAAATTTCAGCTGAGGGCATTCTCTTATTTTAGGGAAATATAGCTGCAGAACTGATCAAATCTTTCAATTACTGTCATTTCTTTATGCTGCTGTTTAAACCTATGCAGCTCTTATCTTCCAGCTTCTTTTGAGTGTCACAGATTTTCACTCGCTATAGTCATATCATGTAATACAAATGAGTCCTTCTGTACACCTGGTAAGTTAGAGAGAACGTTAGAACAATGCTCCAAAGGGTCATAAGGAGATAACCCCCAATGATGAGGTATCTTCTTCCCACGTAGTCTATCAGTAAACCCTGTAGACAAGACATAATCTTCTGTTACTATGCTGATCTCGTGTTTACCCGTGTTCTTCCAGAAGAAGCGTTACTCTACGCTAGAAGGCAGAATAAACTCTTACACAGGTGAGGGCTGTGAGGCACTCACAAGCTCCAGTGCCGAGCGTCACATATGGGATTTTTTCGGCTGAGATCCCAGCTTGTTCAAAAATGTAAGTCGCATAGAAGTAAATCTGCAACAGAAAAAAAAAAATAATAATGGAGCGTTCCTGGTAGTTAAACTGTCAGCTGGAAACCAAGTCAAGTTCATACTAAACATACAGCTCAATGTACTTTATATTGGGAATTATTAATTTGACATGAACAGCAAGAAGAATCCGTTAAACCCGTGTCTAGGTAAATATACCACTATTGTAAAAGCAAATATAATTATTCAACTTACTGAATATAACACTTCACAGTCTTAAACCACACACAATAGGATAAGCTAATCCACCATTATTTACTTCTTCAGAAGAATGTAAATACAAGTATTAAGTCTTTTTTAAAATAAATTTACCTGCCAGAAATACAAAAACAAAAAAAAAAAGTGAAAAAAAAAAGAAACAGAAGTAATACAAAGATATCCTTTCCCACTTATCCCATTTCTCCGAGCTGTGTGGAGCTTTTGTGTTAATAAAAGGTTGAAAAACAGATGGAGATTAACTAATTATTTAAGCTGTTTGTACACATGAAATCTTACAGCATTTATCCCACTGAGCTGTTGGCCCATAGTCATCACAATCACAGTAATGAGCTGCCATCTCACACCACGGTCAGTGAATAACTGCCAGGGCTTCTGGGGTTCCTCCCCATCCAAGGCAAAACGTTCCTGCTGGATGTCTTCCATCTCCCTTCGATACTCTGAAGAACCATGAAATCGCTTCAAAGCTAAAAAGGAAGAAAATAAACTCTTTTGTTTACCCATTGATCACAACTTCTGGAAAATAATCTCTTTCCATAATGACCTGGCTTTTGCTAGAATATTAAAACTTTCTGCTCTAGAAAGCTGGGAAGAAAGTAATTTGCTTTCTGACTTGTTTTTTGCCTGCTTGGTTTCCAACATTTTTTGCTATGGTGTATTTGGAGATTTCAGTGGTATTACTTTGGGGTTTTTTTAGATGAATATCTGACTTTGAAATATTCACCAAGCAAAATATTTTGAAGTGTTTTATATCTGAACCACAGACCTCCAAATAGTCTTTTTGTTAAAGGACACTAAACAGTTTGAAGTCTTTTGCTTAAATTCTAGGCAGGCGTGAAGTCTTTTGGTATGTCCCTGTCTTTAATTTTGCCAGTGGAACGCATTTAGTGAGCTGGAGTAAAGATGGCAAGTAATTCTAAGGCAAGTATTATCAGAAGGGATTTGGATGCAAGACTAAAATCTTTACTAATAGTCCGAAAAGCATATAATATCAGTTCCTCTAAAATCTTCAAGATTAAATATATCATAAGTGACAATTTTCTTGTTAAGGGCAACAACAGAACTTTGATGATCCTGAAAGCAAGCTTTCCAATGCTATTGTTATCACCAACAGCAGAAGCAGTTTGAAGCTCTAGCCACTCTCCAGTGTCAGTTCAGGAGCAATCGCAATTCTTGAAAAAAAAAAAAAAAATAAAATCCATGATTATGTTGTTTAAAAACCCCAAACAAATCTGAGGGGGAAAGACCTGAATATGATACAGAGATTGCAAGCTTCACTTACATTAAAAAAAAAAAAAATCACATTTAATGAAGCCCAAACTAGATCATAATCTGAAAGGGACATTAT